>NC_090923.1:912291141-912594171 GCF_040938575.1 Ambystoma mexicanum | reverse complement strand
GGCTCCCATGCTGATTCCTCGTACCGGCGCCTTATGGCTAGGGTTTCTGAGTACTTGGGATGGTCTGCTCCCCTAGGGGAGTTTGTGCAGGATGATCTGACAGACATCCTTGATGTTGGTCCCCCAACTGACCCGGTTCTGCCGTTCCATATGGCTTTACAGAGAAGGGTGGCAGCGGCTTGGACTGCTCCGGAGAGTCTCCCGGCGGTGGGCAGATCCTTGTCGCGAAAATACCGTCCAACCAGTGGCGACCCCTGCTACTTGACCAGGCACCCCACTCCGGAGAGTTTGGTGGTGCAGGCGGCCACGGCCCCGGCGAAGCAGGCGTCGTACCCTACCATCCCTCCTGATAGGGACGACAAACGTTTTGATGGTTGGGCGAAGAAAGTGTTTTCTTCTGGTGGTATGGCGCTTCAGGCGGCCAACTCCATTTGTGCCTTGTCACGTTTCACGCACACTCTGTGGAACTGTGTTGCGTTAGCGGCTGAACATGTTCCCGAAGGGGACGAACGGGATGGTTTCCTTGCTATGGTCCAGGATGGTAAGCATGCCATGTGTGAGTCCGTTCAGTCGGGTTTGGATTTAGCTGAATGCGTCAGTAGGTCCATGGCGGCGAGCACCGTGATACGCAGGTTTGCGTGGTTGCGGAAGTCGGGGTTTGCTCCTGATGTGCAGTCCCGGCTCCTCAACATGCCCTTTGACCGTGAACATCTTTTTGGCAGCAAGGCTGACGAGAGCCTTGAGAGGTTGCAGACCTCAAAAGCTGCAGCAAAGTCGTTGGGCGCTGCAGTTCGCCAACCTCCGCCTTTTCGTCCTAGGGGACAGCAGTGGAGGGGTGGTTCCTTTCGCTATTACTCATCCTTCAGTAAAGCGAGAGGAGCTGGCAGTCAAAGAGGCCAACGCAGGGGTACCAGAGGTGGACGACAGGGTACCCGTGGTGCCAAGGCCGCTCGGGCAGTTGCCTCTTTGCCCTCAGGTAACGCCGCAGCCGCTCCCACTCTGTCGTGAGGCCATGTCCCATGGTTCGCCGGTTGGGGGAAGGCTGGCGCAGCATCTTGTAGAGTGGCAAGCCATTACTTCAGATGTGTGGGTTCTGGAGATCATAACCCACGGCTACTGTCTTCCTTTTCGGCACAGGCCTCGCGACAATACACCGGGGAACCTCTCTTTGCAGAGTCCGGATCCGCTCCTTGCGCAGGAAATTCAAGCCCTGCTGGAGAAAGGCGCCATAGAACTGGTGCCTGTAGCGGAGAGGAACAAGGGATGGTATTCCCCTTATTTTTTGATTTCGAGAAAGACAGGGGATTGAGACCCATCATGGACTTGCGCGGTTTGAACAAACTCCTCAGGAAGGACAAGTTCAAGATGGTTACTCTCTCTCAAGTCCTCCAGGCCCTTCAGCTTCAGGACTGGTTGGTGTCACTCGACCTCAAGGATGCTTACTTCCATGTGCCGATCCATCCCAAGCACAAGAAGTACCTGAGGTTCGCGGTTGGCGACTCGCACTTTCAGTTTCGGGTCCTGCCGTTCGGATTGACCTCCGCCCCGAGGGTTTTCACCAAGCTCATGGTGGTGGTGGCAGCGCATCTCAGGCAAGGGGGGATTCACGTCTACCCCTACCTGGATGATTGGTTGATCAGGGGGAGCTCTCCCGAGCAAGTCCTGGATCATCTATCGGTCACCTGTCGCTCCCTTCACAGGCTGGGCTTCTCCCTCAATTTAAAGAAGTCCCATTTGACGCCAACGCAGCGGCTCCAGTACATCGGTGCAGTGCTCGACACTTCCCTGGGGCAGTGTTTTCCTCCCCAGATGAGGGCTCTTCACATTCAGCAGATGGTGCACAAGTTTCAGCATGCCCAGACGCTCCCAGCGTTCGAGTTCTTGAGGTTGCTCGGCCTCATGGCATCCTGCATTCTTCTGGTGCCAGAGGCTTGCCTGCGGATGAGATCTTTGCAGTGGGCACTCAAGACGCAATGGTCGCAGTCCTCCGGCAGGATGTCGGACTCGATTCAGGTGCCGTCCTCGGTCGCCCGGGACCTTCTGTGGTGGGCCGTCGAAGGCAACTTGATGAAGGGGGCTCTATTTTGGCTTCCCTGGCCGGAGGTGACGATCGTGACGGATGCATCCCTCACGGGATGGGGAGCTCATGCCAACGGGCTGACAGTCAGCGGTCGTTGGTCTCCGTCGGAGTCCAGACTCTATCAATCTGTTGGAGCTGAGGGCCGTCAGGCTAGCCCTGAAGGCTTTTCTGCCGTCTGTGCGAGGGAAGAATGTCCTGATCCTGACGGATAACACAGTGGCCATGCACTACCTCAACAAAAAGGGGGGGGGGCAGGGTCACTTCCTCTGTGCAGGGAGGCGATGCAGCTCGAGTTCTGGGCCATCCAGCAGGAAGTTTCGATCTCGGCAGTTCACCTGGCCGGAGCCGAAAACGTGACGGCGGACGCTCTGAGCAGGCAGAGCGCGATCTCTCACGAGTGGGAGTTGGCTCAGGAGATTCTCCTGGAGATCTTCGCCCTTTGGGGGACCCCTCAAGTGGATCTCTTCGCCTCCAGTGTCAACCGGAAGTGCGAAAGGTTTTGCTCGCGGGAATTTCCTCCAAAAGGAGCCTTAGGAGACGCGTTCGTGGTGGATTGGTCATTCCCGCTGCTGTACGCGTTTCCTCCAGTCCCCGTCATCCCGCAAGTGCTGCGGAGGTTACGGAAGTTCGGTTCCCGGATGATCCTCATTGCCCCGGCGTGGGCTCGGAGGACGTGGTACCCGGACCTTCTCGACTTATCCATCTGCCCTCCACGTCGTCTTCCCTACCGAGACGATCTGCTCTCACGGGAGGGGGATCAGGTTCTCCATCCAGAGGTCAGATCCCTCAACCTTCACGCTTGGCTTCTGAAAGGTTGAGGTATAAGGATTGGGACCTCCCTGAGGACGTGATGGAGGTGTTGCTTTCGGCCCAGAGGCCAGCAACAAAGTCTCTGTACCGTTGCCGTTGGCGTAAGTTCTGCGACTGGTGCAGAGTTCAGAATGTGGATCCTTTTGCTTGTGACATCCCCATGGTTCTGTCCTTTTTACTTTCTTTGGCCCACAGGGGCTTGCAAGTGGGTACCGTTAAGGGTTACCTGGCGGCGCTGTCCATCTTTAAGCGCTCGTCTGAAGAGTGTTCTTACTTTAAAATCCCTTTGATTTCACAGTTCCTGAAAGGGCTCACTAATGTGTTCCCTCCGTCACCTTTCCTGGTGCCCGGTTGGGATTTGAACCTTGTTCTTAAGTTTCTTATGGGTGCTCCGTTTGAGCCTTTACATTCTTGCCCTTTGAGATTGTTAACTCTGAAAACTGTGTTTTTAGTTGCGGTTACTTCCGCTCGCAGAGTGAGTGAGTTACAGGCACTTTCAGTTAAGCCTCCCTTCACTGTATTTCACAAGGACAGGGTTGTCCTTAGAGTTCGTCCTTCTTTTCTTCCGAAGGTAGTGACGGAATTTCATTTGGCCCAGAAGGTTGTTCTTCCGGCATTCTATCCTCCTCCGCATCCTAGTAAGGAAGAGGAGAGGCTCCATAGGCTTGATCCTAGGAGAGCTTTAAGCTTTTATGTTTCATGCATGTCCCGGGTCAGAGTGGATGATCAACTCTTTATTGGTTACGCTGGAAAGCGTTTGGGGCAAGCTGTGACGAAACAGACTTTGTCTCGCTGGATTATTTTGGCCATCTCGGAGTGCTACCGCTTGGCGGGTAAGGACCCACTGGCTGGCTTGCGGGCCCATTCTACCAGGGGTATGGCTGCGTCTACTGCCCTGCAGAGGGGTGTTCCTATTCGCAACATCTGTGATGCAGCCACCTGGGCTTCCGTACATACATTTGTACGTCACTATTCCCTCGATTCCATCCGAGCACAGGATCTGGCCTTTGGCAAGGCGGTCCTTTGCTCTGCTATTTGATTGGCTATTCTACATCTTGATTCTAAATTCTTTCCCTCCTCCTTGCTTTGGTACTGCTTTGGGAGTCTGTCATAGATATGGAATACGTCGGAGGACCCAATCCCCTCGAAGAACAAGTTACTTTCTTACCTGGTAACGTTCTTTCGATGGGATGGTCCGACGACGTATTCCATATCGCTCCCGCCCTGCCTTCCCCGCTGCAGAATTTCTTTTGCGATTGCAGCTTACGTTCCGCAAGGCTTTGTGTCTGACTGGCAGTTGACTTATGTCACAGGTTCTGGGGGAAAAAACTACAACTGAGGCTATGGGCGTCGTGCGTCCTACTTATCACATCGGATGATGTCGGACGTCGGAGGAGGTCCTCGACGGCTCATCGACGCAGGACGCAGACGCCGAAAGTTTCCGAAGCAGCACAGCTGTGGTGATTACATGTCATAGATATGGAATACGTCGTCGGACCATCCCATCGAAAGAACGTTACCAGGTAAGAAAGTAACTTGTTCTTTCTTCAAAATAAATTGAAAGCGCAGATATCAATTTCTGGAGACCTGTAGGTGTTCTAGATATTAAAACTAAATCGTCGGCGTACCACCGTGCTTGTATCACTGTGCCATTCAATTTGGGTGAATCTGTTAAGATCGAGGAAAAAACTTGTTGGACATCATAAATAAAGAAATTGAAAAGCGCCGAGGCCAAAATACATCCTTGTTTCAATCCTCTAGATGTTTCTATTATTGTCGATAGCAAGCCGATGGTGGATAGTCGAACCCGGATAGACGTATTTGAATGTAAGGCATATATTATGTCGACTATGTCTTGTGGACAATTGTCTCTACTTAGCTTTTGAAATAGTTTTATACGGGAGACAGTCGAATGCTGCATTTAAATCGACAAAGGCAAAGAATAAAGGGGTTTTGGTATAACGTGCTTGCTTTTTTAGGGAATTAAGAGTCATAAGATTGATTGATGTCCCTAACCCACGAACAAAACCAGTTTGATGTGGGTCTCGGCGTTTATTTTCTTTTGTCCAATTATTAAATGCTGATAGAACTAATCGAGTGAAGATTTTTCCTGGTGCATCTAATAACGCTATCGGACGATAGTTTGATGGTATACTTCGGTCTCCTTTTTTAAATATCGGGACTATAATGGAAGTGCGCCATGAGTTTGGTATTCTCTGGGTTTGCAAAACCTGACTAAAGATGTTATTCAAAATTTTTGCCCAGTACCGTGGATATTGTTTTAGCATGAAATTGCTAATGCCATCAGGACCTGCCGCTCTAGATGATGAGGATTTGATGATAAGTGCCTCGATGATCTCTTCACAGCATTCTAGGGTCCAGGTTAATGAACCCTGACGTTTGTATTCATATGTTTGGAAGGATCTATCCATGTATAATTTAGAAAAGTGCAATATCCATTGGTTCTCAGAAACACCATTTAATTGAGTTGTTTGATTGGTTAAGTTTGATGTTAAATTAAGTAAATGCCAGATTTGAGCAGAGTTCTTATTCCGTGTAGCTGCCAAGAAAGTTTCCCCATCTTGTTGAAACATCTGTTTTCTATGAGAACACAACCAGTATTTATAGCGTGATTTTAGCGCTTTACACGTGATAATCTTTTCTGGCCAAGGAAGTCGGTTTGCGGATCTTAATTCTTTGTGTAGATCCTTTTTTTTTTTGAGACACCAAATGATCATATGTATGAGTTGGTGTCCTAACAGATGGAATAAAAAAGGTTTTATAAGCAGACAGCAGTTCTACATATGATGTTACAGTCTGCAACTCGATCTGTCGTAGCAGCTTGTTATTTAGGTCTGCAAGTCTCGATGGATACCACTTAAATCGAGATTTAGCATGATTAACTGTTAACTCTTGTGACATCCATATGGAGCTAGTGTCTACTTCACCTTTATCTCTTGACCAAGTGAGTAAGAGTATGTGGTGATCACTGCAAGCTTGCTTCACTATCTTGAGTTCTTTTGCTGTCATGAATTTCTTGTTGGACAAGTATAAATAATCAATAGTGCTTGCCGAGGAACCTCTTTGCCACGTAGCTTGCGGAGGGATATCTCCAGGGAGAGATCCATTGGTCATTCGCATGCCAAATTGTTCCATGAAGTTGTTCCATTTATGGAATTCTTGTTTTTTCTTCACAGCGTTGCATTTAAAGGCGTCTAAATTAAGATCTCCTGCTAATACAATATCTGTTATTTCTTTCGTTTTGGCAATGAGTTCAAACATCTTCGCTAAGGTTTTATAAAAGCAATCGTCCGTAATTGCCGCTGGGTTTCTGTAAATATTAATTAGTGCCAGTGTTTCTTGGTCATATGACACTTTCACCATTTGTATATGCTTATTTGGATTGTCCCATGGTTGAAGTGTCATTTTAGATCCTAGTTTGACGGCAACCATAAGCCCAGCCATCGGACGTCCCTTTTGCGCTGTGATAGCTGGGTTAATTACAATGTCATGATTGTCCCAAACTGGGGTCATTGATATCCAAGTTTCTTGTAACATTATGATATCCGCGTCTTCTAAAGTTGGATTATGATTTGTGAGTAAATGTGAATATCCTCTCGAATTCCAACTTAATAGTTTTATAGGTTTGAATTTTCTCTCCAAAACTTCTTGTAACGTTGATGGTTATAAATGAGAGGCGGGATGATGTTCACTCTCGCAGACAGCTAGAATGCAATTAGAACACTGGCAACCGGCGTTTTTGGATTTAATAAAAACTGGTTCTTCATTATCGATGTTTGCATTTTTTCTTTCCGGGTCTTGTGCTAACAGAAAGCCCATCGAGAAGAGCTTTAATCTGACTTGCCACAATGAATTCATAACGAGCCCTGATTTTATCCATAATCGAACAATTCCCAAGTTTGAATCACAAATAAATTCAACCTGATCTATATCTGATGACGTTAAGTCGCCTAGCTCCGGCACATCACTAAAGATGTTAAGTACGCTAGCGCGTGACAGATCATATTGTGAATATGGGGCAGCTCGACATTTTAAGATTAAAGTATGGTAGCTTACAAATTTCTTTTTACGCTGTTGCTCCATTTCATGTGACTTCGTTACAGAGTCTTTAGGATTAGAAAGATTCTTATGACTTAATTCATTTATCATTTTATTGGATTTTTGGGATTGTTTATTATTACTCCGTAATTCCGGTTGCTCAGCAAAAGTAACTCTTCCTTGGTTTTCGGGCGTGGGTCTTGGGTTGTTTACAGCCAAGTCCATGCGAGTCGCTAAATATGTTTCAATTATTAGTTTGATCTTGTCACCTTGTTCATAGCAGGAACTGGCTGTATTGGCATTTTTTAATACGTTTATCGTTTCTGGAGACTTTGTAGATATTTGTACTCCATTTTCGGATGGATACAAACAGTGATTATCTGCATTATATGCATTTTGCTGGTCTTGATTTAAGATAGGTTGCGCGTTTATATTCTGTGTGCATACTTTAAGTGGTTTTTGATGTCCTTGATTTAAAATGGGCTGCGTATTTATTTTCTGCGTGCATACATTAAATTCCATGTCTTTTAGTTCATGCGTTCGACGAAGAATATATGAGTCAACTGCTGCTTTTAGTTGATCAACTTGAGACATGTCTATTATTGATTGAGTTGATGGTTGATATGCTGCAGTTTGGAGAGCTGTTTTAGACCTTAAATCAGCATTATAAACAGGTTGTGCATTCCTTTGACCCTGTACGGATAGAGAAACTTTGTCCAGAACTGATACCAGTTGACTCAATGGAGATTGATGTATTGATGGTATGGGCTGTTTTAAGATTGATGTTCCATTCATTGTCATTTGACCTGAAGTTGGATTATCCTCGGATTCCTGAGTTGCAGTTGGGACGACTGGAGTTCTGCACATTGTCGCTTGACCTGTATTGTGATTATCTACAGGTTTCAATGTTGTAGTTAAATCGACCACTTGTGGTTGTTCAGTGCAGTTAGTTGATTTATTATTTCGTTTTGCTAAGTGAAACGGTTTCGACATCAAATGTGCAACTCGTCCTTTTTTTCTTGAGTGCTTATTGAATAGGTCATATTGAGTTGTGTTAGTTTGTTGTATTGTACGTTTAGGAGATTGGTCCACACTAATCCATGAGGAATTTTGCTGAATGTTTTCCTGACCCTCCTCTTCGATGGGACAGATGATATGTTCAAAGGCTGGAAGACTTGCATGTGATGAAGCTGGAATAGTTATGATTTCTACGTTTTTTGATAAATCGTTGTTGGCTTCTTCATGTTGGCAAGCATTCACTATATTAGTTGGATATGATTGAATCCATACCGAGATCTGATCTATTTTACTTGATTGTGAATTGATTTTTCATTCAAGAGATTCATATAGTTTGAACAAACTCTGAATTGTTTGGTTTACTGCCGCAAGGGTAACTTCCAATAGACCAGCCTTAGTATTGACCCTTTCTTTTTCTCTGGATGATTCTCGTTGTCGAGGAGTTGGCAGTATATATGAGACAGCTTCAGAGATTGTGGAGTCCATAGAGCAATGTTGATGATAATCAATTGGTGACCTATTAGATGATATGTTATCTTCTGTAGCCGATGTTTGTTGTGGGTTTTCAGGGAAAACATCTTCACTGTTCTCCTCAATTTCATCCTCTTGAATTTCTGGTATTTGATTTAATTGTGTTTTTGCAGTTTTATTTTGTGCGGATTGATTTATAGCTTGAATCATAGTATTGTCTGATATTGGTAAGTTATGAGAAATTTGTGGCTCAGAATTAGCAAGGGCATTTCGAATGGCTGACGGAGTAACAGTCAGTATTGGTGGTCTTGTATTTGGGTTATTTTCATTGTCCTGTGCTGATAGACTTTCTACAGACATTGTAACTGCGGACAGAGTCAATGATTCATCCTGCACAAGTTGCGCTGCCTGGATAAGTAATTCAGTAGAGGGACTATTATTTGTCACATCTTTGGATTGAGTATTGGATGAAACCAGTAATGGCACGATGTTTTTTACAATGGGGCAGAAATCTCTAATGTCTTTACTGGCAAGCTGAGTTTTTGCTCGTGTTTTTGCACGCAGAGTCAAAATAATAGACGTAGAAGATGACATTTTTTTTACGCTACTTTTTAGTCTTGATGAGATCCCATCTGATGAGGAATTGGCGTTTGACACTGCTGGGGTAGACTGATCTTGCATTTAATTTCTAAAAGTAGACACTTTAAAGATATGAAATTCAATAAAAGAACTTTAAAAACTGAGCTATTATATAGAGGAGACATCGGTCCTGATGGTAGATGACAAATACTGCTTCCCAAAAGTTTAAAAAAAAATAGTTTTAGAGATTGCACACTACCATTTGACAGGCAGACATTTAAGAACAGCTAAAACTCGAGCGCAAATATTGAGCCGTTTTTATTGGCTAGGGATTTATGGCGATGTGAAAAACTTTGAATTGGAAGATCTAGTCACAAGCAGCTGCATGCTGTCGAGAGCAGCTCAGTTCAGAAGGCATTAAACAGGCTGAGTTTTTTTGGAACAATGCCCACAGTTTTTGTACTACCTCCAAGATTTACATTGGAGATGGTGTCTCTCACTCCATCTACCCCGAAGCAAGGCATAGTTTGCACATAGCTTCCGTCCTGATAAAGGTTTGGTCAATATAGTGCTACAGATCAAAGCCCAGCATAACCGACCGAAATACGTGTCGACTTAACATAGTCTGTGATATGCACAGATTGACACAATTATACTGGAAAGTGGTGTTAGAAATACTTTGTAAATAATTTGTGCTAGATGGTTATATGTATTATGAAACCACGTGCTAATATGGAGAAATAGGTTTTGTGTATGAATGGCCGAGTATGTGTGAGCGATGGAGGAATTGAAATGGAGCATTTAATTGAACATATTATTGAGAAAAACCTAGTTTGTTTCTGTACCATAAAATGTCTGATAAAATGTTGAATAAAATTGTTGTGAGAAAATAGTGAATGAGTAGCGTGTTGCTAACCTCGATCTAACGGTCCATTTTGTTGTATATATCATGGTCCCTATGAAGTAATAGAACAAGCAGGACCAAATGATTATTGAGTAGCACAGCCTGACCGAAGAATTAAAATCCACATTAATCATACAAATCCCCTAAAGGAGTAGGAGGAAAACCCTGTTGAAAATCCTACCGTAGTATTGACTAGTATGTTGTCTGATGAATCAAATAAGAACAGTTTGATTCCGTAGGATATACCGCAAAAGGCAGAAGGAAGACCTGTTAGACCTCTTAGAACAGTTGCCTGATGTTTTTAGAACTGAGCCAGGACAAGTTAAAGGGGTGTTTCATTATATCTGTACACTCCCAGGAAAAGTGGTCCATTTAAAGCCTTACCGGATACCCAAATATAGAAAGGACATTATCATGGAAGAGGTGGAGAACATGTTGAGGGCCGACATCATCAAACCCTCTTAGAGCCCTTGGTCCTTCCTGATAGTACTTGTTACCAATCCAGATCAATCATGGGAATTCTGCATCGACTTCAGAAAGGTGAACACGGCCTCCCAATTCGACAGTTAACCTATGCCAAGGATTGACGATCTAATTAATCGATTGGGAGCTGTCGTTTTCCTCTCTAGGACTGATCTGATGAAGGGATACTGGCAGGTTCCTGTTAATCCAGAGTACAAGAAGAAAACCGCATTTTCCACCACATTGGACTTTTTCAGTTTAAGGTATTGTGTTTTGGGCTACACAGGGCTGTGGCCACCTTCCAGAGATGAATGGACCAAGTTCTCCGTCCTTATAATAACCTGAAGGAGGGACCTGATAAAAATGGTGAGCCTCCAATATTGGATACATCTGTATGCTATAAACAAAAGAAGGGAAAGGCTCCCATCTGAATGCAGGCACAAGTTCTTATAAAGAGTGCATCAAAATTCATTTTGTTTGTATATAATGGCATCTTTATTTAAAAACATCAATTATAGAACATTTCAAGTTGTTTATTCACAATATAAAAAGGCATATTTTATCAACCATATATGACTCCTAATGCGGTACAACCACCTCTACATTTCATATTAAATTCTTTGTATGAGAAAACCACCACCACACCGAGCGACATGGCCTCATCACGATTTGGGCGGTATCCCGGTGGTGTTACGGCCGGGATACCGCCCAATGCTAATAGCGCTACTGCAACTCAGACATGCGCAATTCATGCCGGATCACAAGTTGTGGGGGGCGGTAAATCCCCATTGTGTCCATAGGACCCAATGTGGTTGGGGTGCGTTACTACTGCCGGCGGTAATGGTGCCAAAAGCGTCCGCAAACGTCCAGAATATGGTCATTTTTACCTCCAGCAAAAAAGCTCAAGGTATAAATGCCATTTCCCACCCAACTCGTGATTTGGCCAGCCCTTAAATGCAGCAGTAATATTAGAACAACCTCATTTATGGGCTCAGGCCAAGCTCATGATGAGGCGCATAGTGTGGAAACAATTAACTAAAAACAAACAAAGAGAGGTTTAGAAAAAAAAGAAAAACAGTACTGTGTATTGTCTCATTTACACAGTTGTATGCGCTGACGTGTTTCTGTTCCGGATAGTTTGGAACATTCTTCAGGGGATTTCTTTAATCACTACTGGTTGCTGTGCATCGTAAAATTTTAAATTCCCCAATCTAGCCCCTATGCCAGTGGTTTACCGTCTGGTGATCTCTGCAACAATGTATAATATTCCTGATTATTGCATACATTGAAACCTGCTCAGCCTGCATCCCATTATTCTGAAAATTGCATACCAAACATGTTAGTGCTGTCAAGAAAATGACTTCCTCATCTAGGACTTCCCAAATGGAGCTTCAATTCAATATTTTGAGCAATCTTCACCAACCTGGTTGCTTTCCGTGTGTGAGAACCAAAAAATTAATTTCACCACAATGAAGTACCATAACAATGGGTGGTGTTCTGACACTGGTTCCAAACAGCCTAAATTCATTAGCTAAGCAGACACACAACTCAGAACGCCGTCTGAAATCACATCTTCCCCATTTTCTACATGTTACAAACATAATGACATGAACAAGGTGAATCATAAATTCACTACAGAATTTGTGCGCCATTTTATGAACCACATTTTTACCACAAAATACAGGGGTGGGTTGGTTGGGTGAGACAATATGGGATGGAGAATGGGTGGGGGTGTGGTGGCAGTGGTTTCTTCCCCCGCGTTTTGCGGGTAAAAAATGTGCGGGGGAAAACAGTGGAAAATGTGCAGTTAATACACATGAACACCATATGACAGTAAAATGCAATCCCTTTCCACTCTACCTGCTTCACCCGTGAGGGGAGAAGGTCTGGAATGTACAGGATGTTGAAGAAGGATAGGTCTTCGAGGATAGTAGAGCAGGAGCCAGGGCAGTAGGCAGTGATGGAAAGTGGGCATAGACAAAGAACCTGCACGTTAAAAATGGTTCTCTGTCGTTTATCGACAGTAGTTTTTTTGATGCATTTTTTACAGACCAACAAGCTGGGTGTTCTGCAATGGAATATCCAGATGAAACACAGTGGTCCAACCAGCATAGGGGAAGAGTATGTGTGGATAATATGGGAAGTGGAGCTCAGGTTAGTGCGAAGGTTATGATATGATATGATATGGCATTTGTAACGCGCCTATACACAAGTGTTTCAAGGTGCGACGAGGCAGGGAGGGGGGAACAAGAGGAAGACGGACAACGATCCAACTAGGCCAGGTGTCATTCAGACCGCGCAAGTGCAAGTGCAGGGGTAGGGGGAAGGGAAAAGTGCAAGGGGAAGGGGAAGGGGAGGGGGGGGGAAGTGCAATACAAGTAAGTAGAGTAAGTAAATAAATAGGGCCAGCTGGTGGCAAGTGCAAGGTAAGTGCAGACAAGTGCTGGGAAAGGGGGGGGGGCTGTAGGGATACAGAGACAGTCCCTCAGTGCAGGGGTTGCCAGGGAGGCAGTGCAAGAGGAGAGTGGCTGGGCCCAGGACCGAGGTTGGTGAGAGTGGCCCAGTTGCAGATTCGGTGCAGATTTAGTCGAGAATTTAGCAGGGGAGAGGGAGAGAGAAAGCAGAAGCAAAGAGGAAGGTTTTGAGGTGCTTCCGGAACCGGAGATGGTTCTCCTCAGGCACCATTTTACTCACTACGCCTGATGAAACATATTCTGCCTTTCATTGCAGATGATGATCGAGTGGTGGTTATTGGTACGTTGGTCAACTCCAAACTTGACTATGGAAATGCACTATTTTCAGGTACACCAGTCTATCAGCTCCGCAGATTACAAGTGGCTCAAAATGCAGCAGTCGGGCTGGTGCATAGGGTAAAAAATCAGCCCCTATCTCTGATCTAAGGAGAGCCTTGAATTGAGTTTAAGGTTCTGTGTCTGATCTTTAAATGTGTTAATGGCACAGGACCAGGTCATCTAGCGGATAAAGTCTGGAAATATGTTCCTACCCGACAGCTGGGCTCAGTAGACAATAATCTGCTTCTGATACCACAGACTAGGTGCGTTAGTAAAGGGGGCCATAGATTTGGAGTCTACGGCCGAAGCGCATGGAATAAATTGCCCAGTGAAATCCGAGAGATCACAAATCTGACGGCATTTGGTAGGGCAGTAAAGACCTACCTGTTCTGTTAGAACTCTCGTTTCCGAGCTGACTGACTTTCTGGCTTTCATAAATGTACTTGATAGAGGCACGTTTTTCTCACTCTTGAGACTATATCTGTGCCTAATCACGATTAAATTAGTCTGGTGCGCTATACAAATGGCTCAAAATCAAAAAAATCATATGCGAGAATTTGAGAGTATTCTCCCAAGCAGACCTTGAGAATCCCTTATTCAGGTGGCCAGGGAAGGGCTGACCTCTCAGATCCCAACCCTGGGGGCGGACGAGCGAGAGAGAATCACCTGGATAGGGGAGCCTGGGGTTGTGCTCAGGGGAATAACCCAGGTGAGACGTGGTGTTCTACCGGGGAAGGAGTAGTAGAGGACGGGATCCCTGAGATCTTTGTAGGCTGTACCACATCTGCCTCCTTTCCCCCAATGAATCTCTCTTTCCCAATCCAACAACCCCTCTGTATATGACAAACCCCCTAGTAAACCGAACCCTGTTGCACTCAGAAACTATCTCTCCCAGAATCCCTGTTTTCCTTTGTCCTACCCGAATACTCCCAGTTATTGTTTTCCCTGTCCCTCTGATTATTATTTCCCGATCTCCTAATCTGTTGTGACAAAAAACTACCCTTCCCATGATCTCCCCTATTCAACTCACAAACCCTACAAAGCTCACCTTTTCAAATTTACCGACCACCCCCTTCCTTATGACACCTTTTCCCCATCCTACCCCATAGGTTACCAAGTGTAAAGAGGGTAGACCCCTCCTCCCCTTTACTGAATGTACAGGAGATAGACCCACCCCCCTCAAACTGAATACAGGTAACTTGTTAAGATTATCAATAGTTCCGAGTGCAGAAATCCAACTTGTAGGGCTTAAAAGGGCAAAAAACACATTTTAAGGGTGACGTGTATTTTTCGGGGTCAGAATGTCTTGCGCAATAGAGAGTATGTCAAGTAGTACATGTATATCGAGGGCGCTAGAGAGCCGTCCAAGATGGCGGCCTCCCTGTGAGCTCCGTGTAGCTCCCCCAAGATCCTGAAAAATCGAGACTTCCGTGGCAGCCAAACAGTCAGGAATCTTCAGCCACTGAAAGCCAAAGTGTTTCTGCACAGACCCCTGCATTCCTTTTGCCAACCACCTGTGTTTTCGCCCGTGAGCGACGGACAGCGTGGTGCTCCACCCCGCCTCCCTTCATCCGTCCGGGGTACGCGGCCTTCGCTGGAGCTGCGGTGGACCGGGGGCCCACGGATGAGCTGAGCCGGCCGCATCAACGCGAGGCGCCGTCCGCGTCTCGCCGAAATCCCTGCAGCACAGAGTGCAACGAACTACAGCACCTTCGCTGCCCTGGTCGGCGCTGGTCCAGAGCGCCCGCCGCACCCCGCCGGAGCTCCCGGAGGATCGAGGGGAGCCGGCGATAGCGCGGCTGCGGCAGCTGACGCGGGATCGGAGGGCCAGCGGAGCTTGCCGGTCCCGCGAGGAGCGGCATTGTGATCGCAGCAGCACACCAACAGGAGACCAGGTACGAGCGCTCTGCGCACCCCCCCCCCAAGGGTCTATTCAGGCTTCGGAGCTCCCGCGATCGCTAACCAGCAGTCGCCTCGGCCCTGCAGGCCCTGCAAGTATTCACTCACAGGAGGCAATATCGTCGACTGGCGGGTTGAGCAACAGGAGCCCCTGCTCTCCCGCGCCACATTCATCCCAGGGCCCCCAACCTCGCCCAAGGAGTACAGCGTTGTTGCAGGACACACAACGCGCCCGCTATTTTGGTGCCCATAGCCCGTACAATCCCATGATCATAAAGTGAAGGTCCATTCTGCAAGGGGCTATTCCACTACCTCAAAAACGCCTAAGACCTCACGTGCATTACCCACCCAGCACCTGGAAAATCGGCCTAGACCTCTGGCGCAGCCATACCTTCAACACTTGGTTGCAGCTGGCTCACACTGCAGCAGTATCCGAGTTTTGCCGGGGAATTAACCGGAAGGCGCACAGGTTGGCATCCTCCCCGCTGGAGTAGCACAAACTCCCTCTTAATCTTGGTCAGGACACTATAGTGGTGACAGGGCGGAATCAAATCTGAGATCAGAGCACCGCAGCACACGCCAGAGGCCCCCCCGGCCATCTAGACACCAGGATATCCTGCGACCCTCCAGCTGGGCCTTTCGAGCGTGTCGCCCGTGGTCCCTCTGGCGCTCTGTCACCCAGATTCAACACAAAGATGGGGAAGAATGATGGGTCCCAAAGAAAATTAAACTTTGAAAGCTGTTCCTCCACCAAAGCGACCTCCTCAAATAGCAGACCGCAATCACCCAATCAAGATCAGCCCCACGAAGTTGGAGAGGCGCAAGAGCTTGACATCAGAGAAATTCTGTTGGACCTCAAGGCCGGAATAGGGGTCCTGGGGAGCAAACTGGACTCTCTTTCTTCCAAAGTCGACCAGCTCCAACATCGGCTGGACAAGCACGCTGACAGATTAGACACTGTCGAGCAGAGGGTTTCCGACCTTGACGACGGCACAGCGTCCTTAACCTCCAGAGTATCCTTATTAGAGGCCCAAGTGAAAGCTGTGAGCGCCAAGAACGAAGATCTTGAAGGACGCTCCCGACGGAGTAACATAAGGATCATTGGCGTTAGAGAGCATCAGCCTACTCAAAAAATGGAAGAATACGTCGAGAAGATCTGCATAGACCTGTTCGGAGCGGAGACCCTATCAAAGCTCTTCATCGTTGAGAGAGCCCATAGAGTACCTAACGCGAGGCCTGTCCCAGGAACAAATCCTCGGCCCATCATAGCGAAGCTGCTCAATTACAGGGACCGGGATGCCATCCTGAGAGCCGCAAGGGACAAAGGCGCGCTCCAATATGACAGAGACAAGATTCAATTTTTCCCAGATTTCTCCCAAGCAGTTCAGGCGCAAAAGCGATCATTCACAGCAGTGAAACACAGACTACAAGAGAATCAAATTCAGTATTCCATGCTTTTCCCTGCGAAACTCCGTATACAATACAGAGGCAAAACTCAGTTTTTCAACACGCCTGAGGAGACCACTGAATACCTGGACCGCAATGGCTGCAGATCCGCCCAAAATGACGGAAACCCCCAGAGGGAAAATAGACCAAGAAGAGATTCGCCATAAAGAATAATTCCACAACTGTCGCAAATAGGAGATACCTCGATATCACAAAGGTAACAACATCGCCACCACGGATCAAATTCACATTGGGGTTGGGAGCAAGCCTCCTCTTGGAGGGCAACTAGCGCCCCTAGCACAGCAATGCTGACTGCTTTGTTTACAGGGGACTGTTTACCAAGGGCCAGTTGGGAGTTGCCCATGCAGGGGGGGGGTGGGCATATCGCAGGCCTGTTGGGGGTTGCCTGCGCAGGGGAGGGAATCGAGAGTTATCAAGTTGTTCTCGCCCAATCAACTATGTTCAGGCGCACAACAAGCACAGATCCTCAATCCGGAACATGTGAGTTGCAACAGGTCCCTCCGCACTCCTAAGTACTATCTGATCCGCACAGTTGGGGTGACGCCAGTCCCCCCTTTTCAATTCCTGCAAACTGGGTTTACTTAAAATTGCTACTTGGAATATTAGAGGCGGCAACCAACTCTCTAAACTCAGGAAGGTTCTTCAATACTTACGGAGACACAAGATCACTATTGCTATGTTACAGGAAACCCATCTTACACCATCGGCAGAGCAATACTGGGCCCGCTCGTGGGGTTGCCATAGATACTTTTCTTCGTACTCCTCATATGCGAGAGGCGTTGCAATACTGATTGAAAAGAAAGCCAGCTTTAGCCTGATCAGCTTTAAGAAGGATGAGGAAGGCAGGTTCCTGCTGATAAGGGGACTACTTGCCGGGAAGGAAATAGTTTTGGTGAACACCTACGCCCCCAATGTCGACGGTCCGAATAACTAACTGGATTATGTCAAATCTGGGTGCGTACACATCAGCAACGATCATCTGGGGAGCAGACCTCAATACCCCCCTAAACCCCCAGACCGACAAATCGCATGGTTCAAGCAACAAAACCTCCAGAGCCAGTCATCAGGTTACAGAGATCTGTCAGGCATTTGAGCTATCCGATATTTGGAGGCACACCCATCCAAACTCCCAGGACTACACATTCCATTCAGCGGTCCATAACACCAGCTCTCGCATCGGCTACTTACTGGTATCGACCCGCAGTCCATACAATTGGGGACCCTGTCAAATCCTGCCACGCTCTCTTTCCGACGACTCCATGGTCACACTCGAGTTCATGCTCTCGGAGACCCCAAAACCCCCAGTGAACTGGAGATTTAAATCGGGCTCGCTTTTAGATCCCGTCTTCGCGGATGGGCTCCAACAAGACATCACCACTTTCCTTGAGATAAACCAGGGCTCAGTGGCATCGGCCAGCACGCTATGGGAGTCATTGAAATGCTACGTGAGAGGGGTGTGCATGGCCAAGGAAAATGGCATCCTGAAACTGATTAGGCGCGAACTGACAGACAGTGAACAACGCCTGAAAGACCTTGAAAATAAACAAACAACATCCCCGGATGCGCAGACCCTGGCCGACCTAAAAATGGAACTAACAAAATTCCATGAGACAGCCGAACGTGAACTGAAATTCTTGGGCCGCAACCACAGGATCAGACAGTATGGCGAGGGGCAAAAACCCAGGGCGCTCCTGGCCCGTCTCCTGAGACTTGACCAAACACTCCCTCGGGTGGAACGCATCCGAGACACGCAGGGAAACCTGGCTTATGCTGCGGAGGATATTGTGAACAGTTTTCGCAAATTCTATCAAGACCTGTATAGCTCTCAAATCACTACTAATCCTGAAGAGCTTCAGAACTACCTTAATGACACCAAACTGTATTGGGTGATTCAAGATCTACGCGAACCACTGAACACACCCATCTTTCAAGAGGAAATCGCAGAGGCAATAAACTCTCTCCCGAACACCAAGGCACCTGGTCCAGACGGTCTCACTGGAGAATTTTACAAAGCACACGTGTCCACGCTAGCCCCGTTACTCCTCAGAGTATACGAAGAGGCCCTAGAGCGAGGGATTCTTCCACCCACCCTCCGTGAAGCCAATGTAGTCCTCATCCATAAACCAGGCAAACCCCAAGACGATTGCGCCTCCTACAGGCCGATCTCATTAATTAACCTTGACAACAAGATTCTGGCCAAGATTCTAGCAAAACGTCTCCTTCCCCTCATGCCTGAGCTGGTGCTGGGTGACCAAGCCGGCTTTATTCCTGGACGCAACACAACATATGGTATCCGCCGACTGTTTGGAGTCATCGCAGCACTCGACCCCACACAACAGGCCATCGCAGTTTTATTAGATGCTGAGAAGGCCTTCGACTCCGTCGAATGGCCATATCTCTTTGCAACACTTACACAAATGGGTCTCGGAAAACTTTTTATTAGGATGGTGTCACTACTGTATAACGAACCCCGCTCCTACATCACCCTTGGCGCTATAAGATCCCCCGGAGTCAGGTTAGAGTGCGGCACTAGGCAGGGATGCCCCCTGTCGGCCCTTATATTTGCCCTGGTTATGGAACCACTTGCTTCCAGACTAAGAACGCACCGAATCAATAGAGGCCTTACCTTTGGCCCACATAGATTGATCGTCTCCCTCTACGCAGACAACGTGATGCTGTTCATCAAAGATCCCCAAACTAATCTCAACCCAATCATGCGCGAGGTGATCCGATTCAGCGGCGTTTCTGGTCTTAAAATAAACCACTCCAAATCGGTAATATTCCCGCTGACAATGGCTACTCCTAAATTCCGAGACGATCATGGATTTAAGTTGGGAAACACCGGGGTTCGCTACCTCAGCATTCTCATGTCGCTCAACCATGATGAGATATTTAAAGATAACTATGGACATGTGTTCCAATCCCTCCGAGAGCGTATCCAGAGATGGAAGTCGCTCCCCTTAACGCTGTGGGGAAGGGTTTCATTGATCAAGATGATGATTCTCCCCAAACTCCTTTATCTATTCACGAATATACCCCTCATACTTCCACGCACATTTCTTCAGAAAATTAGGAGCCTTATTCTTGAACTAACATGGGCTGGCAAACCAGCAAGAGTCGCCTATACGACACTGACATTACCGGTGTCGCAGGGTGGCCTGGCACTCCCTGATATAGAAAAGTACTATTGGGCCGCTCAAGCCCAATTCCTAAGCCACTGGTACGCCACTGAGTATGTCCGCCCTCACGTTCAGGTTGAGCGCTCCTTAGCCTCCCCCGACTTCTTGACAGCTGTCATCCTCAGCAATCTCCCGGTCCCATATAACACACTAAATACGGTCCTATCCTCATACGCCATATGGAGAAAAATCGCCCGTAAATACGAACTACAGATAAGATACTCCCCGTTACTGCCAATCAAGTTCATCCCTGGCATTCCCCTGACCAACGAGAAAGTATTTCTAATATGGCTTGATAAGACCAATATCCAATCTATTGGAGACCTCTTCCCTGATGGCGTGTTTTTGACCCCACAGATGATCAGGGAGAGAGGCGGCACCACCTCGCTTGATATTTTCCTTTACTTCAGGCTGCGCCACACCCTGCAGGCCCTCTTCCCAACATTCCCCAGACAACCAGCGACGTGGCCCCTATTGCATAATGCGATCCAGGCCAAAGGGGAGGGAAGGTTAGTTTCCTCTATATATAGGTCGTTGCTCGCTGATACGACTCCGACCGCCATAAGGGCGAAACAGAGATAGGAGACGGCCCTCCACTTCACAATACCCGAAGCTGACTGGACCTACATCCTCCGGCAAACCCAAAAAGTTGCTTTAAATACCCGATTTAAGCAGATCCATTTTAACTTTGTGCATCAAATATACTACACCCCCCAAAAGAAAGGCGCCACCACCCCGAAACCTCTGACCAATGCGAGAGATGTGGTGCTCCCTCCGCTGACTTCATTCACCTTGCATGGCACTGCCCGGGAGTAGCCCGATTTTGGTCCTTAGTCTTACAACATTCCAGTGACATAATAGGTGAGATACTGGCCCCCGATCCGACCATCGCCCTCCTGAGTATGACAAAACACTTACAAGCCCCAGTGAGTAAGCTGGCTTCTCTGCTCCTGGTGCTCGCCCGTAGAAGAGTAGCCCTGGCATGGGGACGAGGTCCCCTGCCTTTACTCACGGCATGGAAGAAGGACATTCTCTATTGTCAAGACATGGACACTGAGTTCATACGTACCCTTCCCCTACACGCACGCCCACCAGATATTTGGGGCCCAATTCACAAATCTGATTATAATCAGACCCCCGCTACTCAACACAGCTACCTAGCAGAAGAGACCTTCCTGAAGGACAATATTTCCGATGATTGCTCGACCCACAGTTCTCGGATGTGTGCGGTATGTGCTATGAACGTAGTGTTTAGTTTTGTTACTTGAACCTGTGGATACAGGTTGTTATTGTATGCTTTTGCTAAAACTCCAAAAATAAAGTTTAAAAAAAAAAAATAAAAAAAAATAGTACATGTATATCAAGCTTACTAAAAATCTAGATTAAAATCTGAGCAGGTACCAAGTTCTGATCAAGAATAGGTTGGTCCACCATTTTGTGATAACCAGGCATAGTCAGGCAATTTCTAAGATGATGGATTTGTGTTAGTCATGATGATGTCAGTGGATAATTTCTTTCATAGAAGTTCATGAAGAGTCCACAGGTCTAGACTGAGTTAGGTGAAAACTGTTTAGAGCAGTTCTGAGTGGCAGTTAAGGCAACCAGCCAAGGATTGGAAAAGGTGGTGTCTTCAAGTACCAAGGCCAATCAGGATGTTTTTATGTTAATTACCTCACTTTCTAAGACTGTATGTAAGGGAATTAAAACAGGAGAGAGTTGGGAGTTGCTGAGTTTTCTGCTGTGTTCTGTATGCTGCCCGCCTTGCTGTACACTGGAAGAATATCATGGCCACTTGCCCAGGATCACAAGAGTGGTAACATCAAGTGGAGGGAGCAGGGGGCATCATGGGTCACGCACATCCCCTTGGGACATTTATACAGGGGGTGCCTGGTTGGACACAGTCCTAGCTACTTTGGCGCCGGGCTCATGGAAGGGTTTAAACCAGACATTTCCATTATGGACAGTGGAGAAGTGTGGTGCTGTCTCGCTGTCCCGCACCCTTTCACCGTGCTACTTGTGCTGCTTGTAGAGTCAAGACTTTGTCCTACGAACCTTCGTGCGACGTGATTGGCCAGACTCGAACGAGGCTTGTGCCCGCCTCATTTCCCAGCAGCCTATATTGTGAGCATGCTCGCGCAGTGGCGCGCGCACTGGAGCGCGCACTGGAGAAGTGCGGTGCTGAAGTGTGGTGCTGTCCCGCTCCCCTTCACCTTGCTACTTGTGCTGCTTGCGGAGTCAAGACTTTGTCCTACGAACCTCCGTGCAACATGATTGGCCAGATTGGAACGGTACGAGTGACTCTGCCCTATTACCAGAGACTTATTGACATTCGTCTGTGGCATAAGTCTGTTACTTGCTAACGTAATAACCATCAGCTTTCCTATTCCATTCGTCCACAGAGGCTTGTGGCCGCCTCCTTTCCCAGTATCCTATATTGTGAGCGTGCTCGCGCAGTGGCGCGCGCCCAGTGGAGAAGTGCGGTGCTGTCTCGCTGTCTAGCGAACTAGCATACGGCGAAGGCAGCATCCACGCTTCTATTTGCACCCAGGTAGGCTCTCAGTTCATATTGTGTGTTAACAAAGAATTGTTACCCTATTCTCATTGAACACAATGGTTCTTCATAAGTTTACTTTAAAGACAGGCATGCCGTGGATCTTTTCACTCAACCTCGGACAACTGTATCTCGCCCTCTCTTTAAGCAATCAGTTTTGCCTTTTGCAACCCCCACTGGCACCAAATTGCAGCGCTCACTTTCTCTCACATCTGACATTCGATCCCACTATAGCAATGCTTCTCCCATTTAAAAAAAAAAAATAGGTCAGCCGGTTGGTACACATGCGCCGACGCTGGAGGATAGCGGAGCTTTGACTCCGTCAGCCCCGAGCGCCGATGACATGTCACAGCTGCCGTCTGCAACAGCTGATTATAATCCCAAATTTACTACACCCAAAATGTCTATGCAAACAGAATCCCTTCGACCTCCTCCTATGGTCATGGTTAACTTGCCTTCCACCGAAAGCTCAGTGAATGTCTGTTGTACTAGCGAGGTCACCGATACAACACTAGAGTCTGCATGTCTAGCGGGGGAAATACAGGTTATCACCCAATTGGAATCAACTGTGCAGGCCATATGTCTTCCCATCCAGGGAGTCAATTTAAATAGCGACATACAATCTAATAATGTCCCACAATTCAAGGCTACCTCGACAACAATCATGGAACCCATTCGGTGTTCCGTGGCAGCCCAATTGAATTTGCGCCGAGCACACGAGCAATTGCGAATAGCGGGCGAAGTGGCTGAGGACTTCATGGACTTATCCAATAATTCCTCTTCCCCCACTTCTGATGTACTATATATTTGTTCAAATACCGGTGACCTGATTCAACTACGAGAAGATCCCGCACACAATGCTACAATTATACCTGTTAAAAGTATCCCCTCTCCTCAACCCAATCATTCTAATCTCTCATCTCCGGTGTTGGACAAATCTCACAACCAAACTATAGATGAATCTCCTTCATTTATAGCGCCTACTCCCCGGCGCACAAGATTCCAAGAAGCTGACCAAAATTCTGAGTATTTCATACAAAAGACCCAGGCCAAGCGTTTTTCATTTCCCGAAGCCCCAGCATTAAATAATACAGAGGGCAATGAATACCGCACTGTTAACCACTGCAAAATTGCACGAGGTGTTAGATAACAAGGTGTCCTACCAAACAAAGCTCTTAGAACAATGTTTCAGTAAGGACACCGCTTTTGTGGCCAATAGCTATACCACCACAAACGATATTCAACCTGTAACCATTATGCCCAGAGATCCTGAAAACCCCTCTCGATAATGAGCAACCTCAAATTCCGAACAGCAAAATGCTGGGGACGACTCAGCCCATGTTGGTGCATGAACTAACTGACGCACTGAATCAGATGCAATCTCAGGTCATCATTGATGACACTATGCAATCATCGGTCGAGTCTGAACTGGTGCTGAGTTCTAAATTGACTGTTGCAGAACCAACCAATATCTTCGAGCTGTTTGTTCCTTCTACGAATACATCGACAAACAAATTGGAAATTCGCTAACGCTCGAGGAAAGATTGGAAGAGAGTGAAAAAATCGAGTCAAAAAATTCACTGTCCTAAACCCAAAGACAAATGACGGAAATACATTAAAATTCCGTCACGATTAGAGAAACTTCCTTAACCATCGGCTCCGGAAACTACTGTCATTACGACCCCATCAATCATCATACAAACCACTTGATGATCTAGTGGCCTTAACCAAGCAACCCACCTTAGCAAATACCTTGTCTTTGCCTTTGACTCAACCCATGGTTGTAGTCTCACCGGCCATCACACCTGAAACTCATACCTGAGACCATATTGCACCTCCAGTTTCTGTAATATCTCATACGGATCCAAAGAATTATGTTGAGACAATCATTACACAACTTCGAGATGAAATAAGAGCTTCCATCAATGCATACACCCGACACTCCTCTTCTACATTACAAACAGCCTCTTCATCTCAAGTGGAGGCCACCCAGCCCATAATGGCTGCAACCATGAGGCCCTCCCCGGCATGATTGACAAATCTAATGTTGAAACGATTCCACAAGTTATATACGGCCAAATTTCTATTGACAGCCATACAGATCATGACAAACCTTCCCAGGCTGAGACCTCAACAGTCTCAAATTCAAATTAACTCTGCACTGAACCCTGTAGCTGTTTGTAAAACGCATGCGGAGCCCCCGCCGCAATCTACGGCTCCCACGCAAGAACTAAGAGAATTTATCAAGTCTTCTATCGATTCCTATTTGCTTGAGTTCCAAGCAGATAATTGGGACTGTAAAACACTAACAACTCTCACATTTCCTGACGTGATCTCTTTACTACAAGGTCCCGATATGATAAATGAACAGCAGGGTCACCGACAGAATAAACATATGGCCCATGACACTCAGACACATAAATTAGCTGCGAGCACCCAGAACCTACGTGTCGCAGGTAAACCACCTCTTTACTCCTTTAACTTGAAGTGTCGTGCCCTGCCATTTCCAACATATGTTCTTAACAGAACAAGCATACTAAACATCTGTACTGACGTTCCAATTTTGAAGGAGTTAGCTACCATTGACATCGAGCTAGTGGAATTTGCAAATCAAAATGACTTATCTGAAGTTAAAATATAGGTACGTTCTGGCTTAGTATATAACTTGCTTTGGCAGACAAGAATGACTGTTTGATTTGGGCTTCATCCTCTCTCAAGACATCAACTCAAGTAGTCATCAATCTGAGAAACCTCAAGTAATGATATATCGACCACATAAAAGTGACACATCTAAAATGATGATCCCTCACCAAACACCCATAACTGTAGGAATGCAGGCGTATGGGGGGAAAATCATAACAAGAGTTTGTAAAAGACACGGTCACTCTCCTCTGCTGGAACACTAGGGGCCACAGCCACCTCCTAAATTCTTCTGGCAGTGACTTGGATCAATTTGATATTGTTGTACTACTGGAGACGTGGCATGAGCATGTGAATCCATGCCAGACCCCATGCTGGAGAAGGAACACGTTACTTACCTGTAACTGTTGTTCTCCAGCATGGGTCTGGCATGGATTCACATGCGAACCCTCCCTACTACCCCTCTGTGGCTCTTCACTTGGTCCTACTGCCACTTTACGTGCTATCAAATCTGAGGATGGCTGCCAGAGGAGGGGCTTAGGGAGAGGGCAGTCATTGGCTGGGGGCAGTATGACCCAGAGACCAGTGATTGGTTACTACTAGAAAGACAGTTCAGAAATTAAACTGAAACTGATTTTTTTCTTTACCGAGGATTCCCAACCTGACGACGGGGAATTCATGACCATGTGAATCCATGCCAGACCCATGCTGGAGAACAACAGTTACAGGTAACTAACTTGTTCCTTTTTGCCTAGTGATGAATTAGTAGTCTCTGGAGGAGAGTGTGTTATGATGATTTTTTGTTATATTTGCAACAGGCACGGGGCATGGCTTGGCAGCCATGGACTAGGCTGCTCTCTGGGAGAGCTCTGTGGATCCGCATATTAATGTGACGAAATGCGCTGACTTCCAGCTGACAATCCAACGAGAAAAGGCTATTGATGCCTCATGAACACATGGAACCTAGGATGTGTGAGGCTATATAGGATTGGAGAAGGAAATGATGCATTTCTGCAACATTGTTGCACTCTGAGGACGTCCCGAACTGGATACAAAATGGCGGCCGCCCCATGACTGAAGAAAGGAGAAGTGACGAAGTTGAAGCAGGGAGCCGGCGAGGACAGTGCAGCTGGCACAATCCATGTAAAGCAGCCATGGCAGAGGGAGGACTATGTGAACCAGAATAAGGACGACCAGTGACTCGATTGCCTCGAGTCACCAGCCCTTGGGTGCCCGAGGTCTGACGGCTGCAGTGTGGGGTCCAGGCGCACCCGTGTGCGCACTGAAGCAAGCCTCCCTGCACTCTGAGGCACAGACAAGGTACGTTGTGCCGGGGCACGGAGAGGCTGCAGGTCCGCTTAGAAACGGCTGTGCACTGAAGAGCGGAGGAGCTGGAGGGAGCAGAAGGGGCCGGGGGGGCAGCGGCGTACAACATAAGCCGTAGCGGATGCCCTGAATGCCGGATTGAGGAGCAGGCACCCGCGGCAGCAAGAGAGGGGCCTGCGAGGAGAGGCCATTGGGGCAGCCAGCACCGCGCACCCGGGAATGAGGATACCAATGCAGCGCTGGAGGGCAGGACAAAGCCCACATCACTAGAGCGCTGGTGCGACACGATCCCATTGGAAGCGCAACGGAGCAGTTTAGCCCCCCGCAAGGCAGCAAACGAACACTCCCAAAGCGGAGAATAAATAGAGCAGAACACTAGGAGTTCACAAAAAAAAAGAAAGGGGGGGCGGATATGCTGCAAGAGGGGAGGCAAGACCTTGGAAGCTGGGAAAGGGGCAGACAACCCCTTCCCTAAGGCAAGCAATAAAAGGCCCAGCGGTGAACAGAAGCGGAGGGCAGCAGTGCACCCCCTATAGCCAGTGAATGAGCAAAAGCAACAGCCCTCAAGACAAGGACACAAGCACACACTGCCACGACGAAGGGCAAATAGGGGCCTGCTGATGATAGACAGTGACCATGACAGGGCACTGGAGGCCATGCCAAACCACCGCAGGCCGACAAGGACACTGTTGAAACTGTGAAATACTGGTGTGCTGACACCCTGTCCCGGTGAACAAGGTCAGTCGCAGGATCAATAACCATCATGCACTATAGTGCATGATACACAAGGCAGACGAAAGGGACTGCACTGAGAGCGCAGAGTGTGGGCTTCAATACCGGACCAGTGCAACGCCAAGACGCATACGGAACAAATAAACAGGAAGTGCCTGGGAAAAAGAGCTGCAACCTCCCCAAAAGGTGGACCAGAACATCGAGCATTAAAGCACACGACTGGAAGTGCCATAAGAAGTCCGCAACCACGGGGTAGAGGCTGAGGGGCAGCACAAGAACCCAAACACCGCCAAGGAAACGAGCTTTAGCACAAAGCCCAGGCGAGGCAATGTCTTAAAAGGGGGGAAAAGTTAAGGGCAAGCAGCCTACAATGGGCATATTCGCCAAATCGCAGCAGTCTCTGGCTGCCCCAGCACAAGCCATGGCTACTACACCTGCAGATGCAGTCCTGCCGAGAGATGACCATGTGATCCTTGCAGCCATCACGGAACTAAAAACCTCATGGGGTATAGCGATGGCGGATCTGAAAGCTGCACTGGAAACCAAGATCGAAACGGTGGGGATAGAGGTCAATCTGCCGAGACAAGACGTGAGATCGCTGGCAGAGAGGACGAGTGGCCTAGAAAGTGCTGTGAAAAGTAACACGGACACTAGCACAAATAATAACAAAAAATCCACATACTGAAACAGGTGTCCAACCTGGAGAATCGAGCAGAGGAAGCAGAGGGGCGAGTCAGACGCAACAACATACGTGTGGTCAGCCTGCCAGAGGGAGAAGAAGGCCAGGACCCCACGGACTATGTGGAGAACATGATTATCCAGGAAATGGGAGCTAGCAAGCTCTCCCAGGAGTTCGTAATTGAACGTGTGCACAGGGCCCTGATGAGACGACCGCAGCCTTGAGCCACCGCCCCCGTGCAATCATAGCGAAGATTCTGAATTACAGGGATAGGGAGAAGATCTTGGAATACTTCCAGAAAGGAGGGACGATAACAAGGGCATCGGCCGACCATCACTGCATACCCTGATTACACTATGCTGGTGCAGAGACAGCGATATAGCTATGTGGCTATACAAAGAAGACTGCGCACAGCCGGATTCAAATACATGCTCTTGTATCCCGCAAAGCTCAAGATTTTACACAAAGGCAAAGCACACTTTCTCGACACCCTGGAAGATGTGGCAAACTGGTTGGACGCAGATGGCTGCCCGGAGCGGGAAGAGAAGCCGGACCGAGGCGAACACGATAAGTGATTAAATGCCATGCAAGATACAGTGAGTGAGGAGGGAGTACGGGGCAGCGACGTAATAAGGGGATAACAATGGATACAGCTAGAAAGGAGAGCAGTGAGGGATTGTAACATGCAACATTTGGACTTGTTGGACTGGAATATAAATTGCGTAAAGAAAAATGGGTAGCGAGAAGCGCGTTTAATAAGATGATCAAAGTGGCAGCTACAAGAAGGAGTCAACCTACCTTCGGTGGATAGAGTAGTAGGAGCACCACTAAGGCGAGATCTCCCTGCTGTGCCTTGAGTACGGGCAACTGCCGGTATAGGGCTAGATGCGGAGGTGCCTGAGATCCAGGGATGGAGCTGGGCAGCAGTTGGGACGGGGGAGGGACAGAAGTGGATTGAAGACTAAGTTGGGTCAAGGAAGGGAGGGGAGAGGGAGGGTTGTTGGGGAAGTTGAGTGGGTAAAGGTTAAGGAGAGTTTAGGTTGGGGAAAGAGATTACATACGCGAGCGCCGGCGCCTATAGAAGAAGATAGGAAGAGGAGGACGGGAAGTGGCTAGAAAATGGGGGACCTCAAGGTAATTACTTGGAATGTCAGGGGACTGAATAGCTACCTAAAAAGAAATAAGGTCATGATGTATTTGAGGAGGCAAAAAATAGACATAGCTCTGATCCAGGAGACCCACCTCACAAAAGATAAATTAGAGATGGTCTGGGAAAAAGTGGAGAGGGACCCTGGTAGGAGCACCATATTCGACCTATGCTAGAGGGGTGATCACCTGGGTGGCACTGCATGTCCCATTTCAGTTGCTACAATCTACGGTGGAAGCAGACGGGAGGATGGTGATACTGAGGGGGCTGGTGGAAAATAAAGA
This sequence comes from Ambystoma mexicanum, assembly GCF_040938575.1. Taxonomy (NCBI): domain Eukaryota; kingdom Metazoa; phylum Chordata; class Amphibia; order Caudata; family Ambystomatidae; genus Ambystoma; species Ambystoma mexicanum. The sequence goes on along the minus strand of NC_090923.1, from coordinate 912,565,093 downwards.
AATATGTATAGTTAACACGTACGCCCCCCAATCAAGATACTTGACATATTTCAGGGCCCTATATAAGAAACTTTCCATTGATCTAAACGGGACAGTGATCTGGGGAGGGGACTTTAATTGTACATTGTACCCAAAAATGGACAGATCGGATAGCAGACAAGACAGACCTACCCCTGCTGCTAGAGCCCGGCAGACCCTGTTAACAGAGTTTCAGCTAGAGGACGTATGGAGGGCGTGTCACCCACAAGAGAAGCAATATTCACACTATTCGGCCCCACAGAATCTGTATACAAGGCTAGATTATATATTTGGCAGGCAGGAGGTCATAGCAGAAACAACTTCAGTAGAATACAAGGCGAAGGTCCTATCGGATCACTCACCGATGGTCCTAACATGGAAATACCGTCCTAGCAGAGCAAGCATTCCAACCTGGCGACTCAGAGCTGAAGCATTGTAGGACATCATGTTCAGGGAGGACCTGAGAGAGGAGATTGTACATTACTTTGAGAATAATAATGGGAGTGTGGAATCGACCGCACCCTATGGGAAGCCTTTGAGGTGGTGGTAAGAGGGATTGCAATGGCCAAATCCAAAGGATTGCAAGGAGGTATACTAAGGGCACTAAAGGAAGTCGAAAACAGAGCAGAGGTGGCTGCACGGAGGGCGATGCTAAACTCATAAGCCAACTGCAACAAGAATGTGCAGTACACTGGGATAGATTATGCAACCTGAATTATAGGAAATATGTAGAAAGGCAACATGCGAGTGGAGACAAACCAGGAAGGATGCAGGCATGTTTGTATAAAAGAGAGACCCCTAGAACCACGATCAGAGCAATACAAGGAAGGGAGGGGCAACTGGTTGACACCAAAGAGGGGGGTAAATCGAGAATTTCTAAGCTATTATCGCACACTGTATGAAGATATGGATGGCAGTGATGCCAGGGAACAAATTAGCGCGGCAGAGCAAGGGGACCTAGATGCCCCAATCACCTTGGAAGAATTGGAGGAGGTGGTAACAGAACTACCCACCAGTAAGACTCCAGGGGCTGATGGACTCCCCAGCGAATTCTATAAAACATATAGAAAACCGGTGCTCCCCCCGCTGTTAGATATGCTAAACGAGGTTTATGAGAAAGGACGGCTACCAGAATCCCTGAGAGAAGAGATTATCATCCCACTACCAAAACCCAATAAGCCAGGTACAGATTGTGGATCATTTTAGACCATTTTCAATGTTAAATCAAGATAGCAAAATCCTCACGGCAGTACTAGCAAAAGAATGAAACGGATCATTGAAACGCTAATACACCCAGATCAAACAGGCTAAGTACCGCGTAGGAGTATATCCGATAACCTTAGGAGACTCCACCGGGTTATAGAGCACACAAAAAAAGACTCTGGGGAGATCACAATAGTCTCACTAGACGCAATAAACGCTTTTGACACAGTAAAATGGCCCTGGTTGATAGGAGCCTTAACTAGCTATGGCATTGGGCCAGGGTACTTTAAATGGGTCAAACTGCTATATAGCACACCACTAGCTAGGGTAAAGACTGGAGCGATTATCTCCGAAAGGTGGCAGCTGAGTAGAGGTACCAGACAGGGGTGTCCATGGTCCCTGATGCTATACATCCTAGCGCTGGAACCTTTGGCAATATATCTTGAGAGAGCAATATGAGGAAATAGAGATTCGAACGAAGAGAGAGCCGCACCTAATTTCCCTATAGGTTTAGGTTTTGGTCTAAACTCCCTTTGGCAATGATGGGTAGAGGGGCGCTAGAGAAGATGGTCGTACTTCCGAGGTTACTGCACTTCTTCGGGAATATCCCATATCTAATACCGAAGAGATTTTTCATTAAACTAAATAGCATGTGCAGGGATTTCCTATGGCACGGGACTAGGCATAGAATAGCACTTTGGAAGTTACAGAACGCACACGATAAAGGGGGCATAAAACGACCAAATTATGAGATATACTATGTAGCTAGCCAACTACAATATGTAGTCAAATGGTTATTGGAGGACCCAAGTTCAGAATCAAGACTGTTGAGAACGGAATGCGCCCCATATTTTTTGAAAGAGATGATATGGCTGCCTAAAACAGAAAGCGAAAAGCGCTAAAAAATGCTGCTATTAGGATGGCAAGTATTGTCACGCTCAACTGGTCTCCACGGGGGCGTGCTCGTTTCCGCAGGATGATGTCTGCACTGGTGTTGCTCTGCTTAAATGAGGGTGCTAGCTTGCGTCTTCCCTTCGTTCTTGCCTAAGGAGATGTTCGCCTGCAAGTCGAAACAGGATATTAGCCAACTGAATGGAGCTGGTTTTGGTTTTCACCTCCTTCCGATTTTCCTTCTCTTCCTCTGGCTCACCTTGGTTTTTTAATGGGTGAGTTCTCCGTTCTGCACACTCCGGCAGGGGCGCGGTTACACTGTCGTTCCAGGATCAAGTTACTTCACTGATCCGATGGAGGTTGCTGAAGTGGAAGGACGGGAGTAAGCAGGTAAGTCTCTATTCCAATAACTCCTTGGAAAAGCTGCTTTAAGTCTTTCTGCTCAAGGTATCTAATGTTCGTTCTTGTCTTTCAGGTGCGGCATTAAGCGGCTTTCGGATGATGGGGTGACGCTTCTGACAATGATGAGCAGGATCCCTGCCAGTAAGTATAACGCTGTGCGGGACGCGCTAATTGTTCGCTTTATTTAGCTTTCCTTTGCTGTGTGCGACTAACTTGCTTTGTCTTTTCTGTTCGGCAGTTGCGGCGCAATTCCAGGAAGAAGATGGAAGAACCGTTTTGACGGTGTCGAGTGGCGGCGCGATGCAGAAGGATGGAGAACTGCTCGATGGAGTTCCTGGAGGTGGCCGATTCAGGTGAGTAGTTACCCAAGAGGGTACCTTCTGTTCGGTTCTTCTACAGATGCGGCGGTCCGTGGGTAAGAAGAAGGCGAGGTCAGGATGCTCTGCAGGTAATGCCTTCAATGTGTGAATAACTCCTGTTCTTCTCTTTTCACAGGTGCCAATGGATAGAAGACTGGACGGGCGTAGCAGAAGGGAAGCAACAGCTGAACTGACACGGTGAGCGTTACGCTGCAGGAGTGCAGAATAACGCGAAGCGTGTTCAGTTTGCAGGGTGCGGTTTAAATAGCTTTGCAAATAGTTCCAGGAAAATAGTCCCCTAAACTGTATCCTGCCTCTTAGGTAAAATAGTCCAAAGCCACACCCTGTACTGAATGGCTTAGCATCTCAGAGCCAAGTATATGGACCATATGTTTAACACCTACCATGAGCCTGGCGCCAGCGGCGCCCGGACTGAGTCCAGGTAAGCCTAGCTCGGGCCTGAGAAGCCCCCAAGGAAGCCTGAGGCAGGGGTGGGCTCGCCAGTTTCAGGGTTTTGGGAGCATGCACCATGACATATGGCACAGAGCCTGCCAGGCCATGGAGAACCCAGCCCCGTGTTCCCCACATATGCCGCTGGTCGTACTGATGAGAGGGGAGGAACAGCTATTAAAGGTGATCAGGAGGTACTGGGAAACGGTAGGAATTGTAACAATGGGAGATATATGACAAGATGAAGAGATTAAAGGATTTGGGGCGCTGGTGGAAGAAACAGGATTATATGAAGGACAATATCTAACATATAACAGAATAGTACAGCGAATATGGGATACATGGTCGGAAGCCGTACTAGAAGAACAACCTGATGCAGCCATAGAAACCATGTATGACATAGCGGAGGGAGGGCATGAGATCTCCAGAATATATGAGCTATTGATGACCAAAGTGGGGAAGGAAGTGGTACAACTGAGAATTGATTGGGAAGAAGATGCTGGGATACCCATGAGTGACGGGATGTGGGAACGAGCCCAAAGGTATCATAAGAAAGTATCTAGGAATGCGAGGCTACAACAAATACAGCTGTATATAACCCATAAGGCATACATGACACCCCAGAGGATAGCCAAGTTCAGAAATGCAGGGAGACAGATGTGTCCTAAATGCCAGGCAGAAAGTGTGGGCATGATACATATGTTCTGGGCATGTCCCGAAATTAGGAAGTTCTGGGAAGAAATAGCTGGCCGGCTCGAAATGAAAGGAATTAGGATAGATGTTGAATCTGTATGGGCATGCATGATTGGCAGATTCCCTAGGCCACTTAAATTAAAACATGTAAGCAAATTAAGGGACTTGGCGTACATACTTGCTAAGCGCATAAAAGCCATGGGGTGGAAGGCATGTAACAGACCCAGAATAGAACTCTGGTGGAATGACCTCCAGAAATGGATTGAAGCCGAAACAGCGGTATGGCAAAAAGCGGGTAGCAAAAGGGAAGAGGAAGAAGCAGGAACCCTGACAGCCTGGAGATATTTAGTGGCCGCACTGAACGGATCCACCCAAGATTGGTCGAGTGGCCAGGACTCAGTTGAAGAGATGGAAAGTGAATCCCCTGGGCAAGATGGAGACGTGCGAGGCAAAGTAGGCTCTAAAGGGGGGGGGGAGGGAAAAGGGTAAGCAGTAGACATGGAAGAACACGTGTAAACTGCAAAGGTTGAAACATGTACTGCAAAGTTGGGTTGTGTGTTGTTTGATTATAATAAAAATTGTTTTTAAAAAATATATGCAACAGGCACCTGCCAAGGTTTTGAGAAAGGTATTGGATGATAAAAGCCTAAACATGATGATTTTGTTTAGTGAATTAAGGATAGTGTGTTCCACCTTTTGGAATACACCATTTGAATATGGATGAATTAATGGTGGTGTGCACAGGGCAAGAGGCCTGGCAAGGCATTTCTGGTGAAACCAAAAGGTTTTTGATATTATAAAATTAGCATAGTGCTATGCATGCCTATGTGGCAATGGAGCAGCATTCAATATACTTTCAGGAAGGCTTGGAAAGAGAGAAAAATGTTTGGTGGACTACAGGCCCTTATGGCATGGGTCTAGAAAAATGAATAGGGGAAGATGAAAAATAAATGATTGACATTAAACAGTATAGGAATAAGAAGCTCACTTTAACAAACTTGATGTCATTTGGGTGAAATAAATACATTTAAAAAAATGAAGGTATGGAAAAATGTATGACGACATGATTGGATGAATGAATGAATGGATATTAAAATAATAAAAGCATAAAATAAGTAAAAAATCCAAATTTGAAAAAAATAAATAGCACAAATTAAGGTTGCTGGCCATAATTAAAAAACATGGTGTATTATGAGTAAAAAAGCTAACTGGAATGATGAAGGCCCACAGGAGTATGATGGGTCAAGGTCATTGATTATGGGGGAAAAACCTCTAGTAGAACATACAAGGGTAAGTAAATTAATACTATTTGAAATGTATTTTATGGTGTTGGTTTATATTTTTTAGATGAAGATTGTTGACCTTTCTCAGTGCTCCAGATACGATTTTGAGGTGAGTGTTTTACGCTCTATTTTTATAATTAGAGAGTAAATGCAATTTTAAGAGCGTAAAAATGAGTTTTCGCCTTCATAAGAGAGTAAAAAGTACAACATCTAATAGGTGGATAAAGTTAAAACTATAGAAACATGTTTGAAACAAAATATCGTGCAGCAGTGGGTCGCACCCTGGGATCCATTAAAGTACCTGACAGAGGGGACCTCATTTCACATGGCTGTGCTTCGTGTCCAGCAAGCGCTTTGTTGTCTCTTGTAGTGTTATTGAATTTAAAGGGAATGTGGTGTTTTTTGTCTTGTTGCAAGTCACGTCCTGCTGGTCATGATTGCATGCTGTGAGAATGTAGTTGACTAAATGAATGACGCCTCAGTGAATGTTGGATGGGTGATGATACATGAGTGTTCTGAAATTGCCCGTTACGACCCGAGCTTGTGAGCCTGAGGATGGCTGGTGGGTGTGCTCCCGATTACATGTAACCCGAAAAGTTACTGGTACTTGTGACATATGTACAATACAGCTAAGTCTTTCTTACCTGATAGCTCCCTGCCCCTTCATGCTGCATCTGAGCAGGAATCCCCAAGCTTACAGAACAATGGACTTCTTGGGCAGGAACAGATGTATGTTGTAATACGATAATGCTACATATAACATCATAATTACAGGGCACGTCCCAAAGAAAAAGTAGCGGACTAATTGGTATATGGAATGCACAAAATTACACAACATTATGCCATAGAACTTAAGTCTGATCAAGGCACTACAAGCCTGTTTAAATACATGGAGGTGGGAAGGTACACCTCTGTTAAGGGGTTGTACCCTGCCCCTTCGGATACATTTAATTGATTGGTATTCAAACAGGTGTTCTCTTCTGCTATTGTGTTTCTTTATTCTGGAAAGTCCTACTGTTATTTTCCTTTGTATAAATGTTGGCCTACAAGTACCAGAATGCCAGGTGACGTGAGCTTAAAAGCCAGGACTGGTTAACAATGAATGCTAGACAAAGGAGAATGTAAGATTTCTGTAAACTCTTGTAGAGGAAAATTCCAAAAGAACCTGCAATATATGATCCTGATGTTAGTGATTCATAGACTTTCCTACAACTTGCTTTTATATAAGATGAGTTTAAATCTGCAGTTTAATTGAACACATGTTTGTTTTTCACCCATTGGACAAGCGGCCACCATGGAAATGCAATATGCAGCTCTGAAATGCTTATTATTTGTCTTCTGTTTTTGTTTTCTTAAATGCTGAGTAACCAACTGGCGGCTACTTGGGATTTTGATTTTGGGTCGGAGATGCAGATGTGTAGGTACAGTAACAATCGCATTGAATTAGACCTGGTTGGGGTTCTGAGTCCCCTCTTTAAAGATAGTGAGTCTCTGTCCACGCTCATCTGTTCCTAATGTGTAAACTGTCCACCTCAAAGAACAGTGAGTGGGGCCAGAGGAAAATCCACAATGGATCTGCAGGTCGTCTAAAAACTATGTTCTAGGTGCATTTTATTTTGGTGCCAGGCACACAGCCCAGTGACAGAAAAGGCCATGAAGGCAAACCATAAATGGTAAATGGGAACAAACATGTGGAATCCAAAGGTATGTTTTAGTTGGGGCTTGTTGTGTAGAGCATATGTTAATGCAGACATACGATATATGTTCCTTTGAAGCAAGGAGTGGAATAGAGGGTTGGAAAGGATCGCAGACTTTCGGAGGTGCATCATGCATGTGTCAGTGAAGCATTACTACCACCTGCAAACTGTGTGTACAGTTTTCCCTGTTCACTGGAGCTGCTAGCTGGTCTAGTGCTAGCCCTTGGCATGCATCGAAATCTGCCCAAACCCTATGGACAGATCCCCAGGGGCCACTGGAGCAAAGAACAAAAATACAATTTGCGGATTACCTGGGGAGAAAATACCAAAACACTGTGACCATAACACTATGCAACTCTTAGCCTTGGGTGGGTGGGTGGGTGGGTGGGGTAAGGGGAGAAGTTGGTGGCAAGAAAGATTGAGGGGGAAGAACAGTGTTCTGCCTGCAAGGCTTGTTTCCATGGCTGTCAAAGTTTCAGATGTGTGACATTCTCACGCTTAAGGTCTGGTAGGGTATATTTCATGTCTTTTGTGACTCTTCGAGTTCTGTTTCAACAATCAAAATGCCTTCCGACTACTTCCCAACTCTGGTTCCTAAGTTTATCTCATCCTCAAAGCATGCCAGAGAAAACAGCTGTAGTGCCAAATAGCTGAAGTGCTTTTCTATCACCCTCCAGTCTCACAACCCACAATGCTGTTTTCCAACCGTCCCCTCATACACAGTATCCTAATCCCCTCTTTATCAAAGTAATCCGTTCTGACTTCCCCAAGATGTACCTGCCAAGTGGCAACTTATTCTGACGGCCCTAGCCTCATTAAATTTGTTTAGACACACAGTTGGTTTCCTGCTGTGTTCCTATAAATGATTCATCCATACTCCTACGTCACGTCCCCTTTCCTCCATACTTGTGGGACATCTCTCCGTCCTGTGGGACGGGACCGGAGCACTTTGTAAAAAGCATCAAAGTTTTTTTCAAAAATGTGTCCGTCCCTCTTTCCTGCGTGGGGCTCTGCCCCGCGCATCGCCCATCAGTCCTTTTCTCCGCTCGATCGGTCTGGACGCACTTGCATCCTCGGAAGATTTTCTTCCCTTTTTTCCTCTCTGGCTCTCGCTAACGTTCGTTTACTAGTCTGTCTATGTCTTTCAAATTAGACTTTCCAGATTGTTCATCGTGTCACCGTCGCTTTGCAAGGGCGAATCCCCATCCTCTTTGTTTAGAGTGTTTGAGTCCGGAACACCGTTGGGACTCCTGTTTTTACTGTGACTCACTTTCGGTCCGAGCACTTCAACGTCGGTTGGAGCGGTGGGAGGAGGTGTTCCGACAAACTCCTCCTTCGCATTTTCAGGCATTCATCGACGAGAATAAAAAACGCCCGGTAAGGTCTTTACTTTTCAGAGCACCCCGACCGGGTGATACTTTCCCTGGTTCCTCTCGGTCCGGGAGGGGTGTTGATCGCTCTGTTACCGGGGTTCGCCTTAAGGTACCCGTTGGGCCTAATAATTCTACCAGAGTTTTCTCCGAGGGTCTCCATAAGGGGCCAGTGAACACCGGAGTACGCTCTGAGGCCTCTCTGTCGGCTTCCCTCAAAAACAAAACCGGGGTGCGCCCCGAGGCCTTGACTGGGCTTGTAGTTACCGAACGGATGTTCGAGGCCCGCGCAGAAAAGGCTGTTACCGGGCCTGGGTCCGAGGTCCCTCGCACAGAGGCTAAAGCTACCAACAGTACTGAGAGGCCGGTCAAGGCTTTGTCGGTGAAAACGCACCGTTCCCGCTCTTGTGGTGACACCAGATCTGTTGAGGGGGCAAAGAAGCAAAGTTCTTCTTTTACCGGCAGTGCCGAGGTCCTTCCTTCGAAGGCTCATTTGGCGGTTGGTATGTCACAAAAACATTCCAGGCCTCATAGTACCGGCTCGGCTGAGGTTCCTTATGTTAAGGCTGAGATTAAGACCCCTGATCCATCGACGGGGACCCCTGCCTCACTTCCTCATGTGCCGCAGTTCCCCTCAGATGAGGACAAAATGGCGCCCGTTCCCGCCACGACCACGCGGCCATTTTAGGTGCTACCCCTACAACTACGCCATCGGCTTCTAGTGTAGGGCTCGGTCTCTTGGGTGAACCTAAGGTCCGTTGTGCGCATCCTTACCGGCCGGTTTATGATTGAAACGCTGGATGCCTCTTCCGCACAATGTTTCGTTGCCCGCGGGGGCGGCTCCTTTTGATTTATGTGGATATGTCGGTGGAGGGGCCGGTGTGGCACCCTTCCCCGTTAATTCCCTGGATTTGTCCACCTCATGAGAGGCCTCCTCAGGTCCCGAAACAATCTCCTGAGGATGCCTTTTTCGGTAAATTTCAAGCGCTTATGCGCACCGACCCCATGAGGGAATATTTCAAAGGGCTTTTCAAGGAGATATGTCCACCGGCGCCTCTGGCTCCACCTGTTGCTCCGGTGGTTCCGCCAGCGCCTCCCTTGCCCGTGGAGCCCCCCCCCCCTGCTCTCCCACCTTTGCCTCCATTGTCCCCAGTGGACAAGGCAGTGCCTGACACAGCTCAGCAGGATCCTGACCTGTCAGATGAGCCTCAAGGCGATCAGGACAACGATGGCCTTGCCCGCTCTATCAGAGCCTTTCATGACCGGGTACTGGACATGATGAGTTTCTTAGATGTTCCGGTGCCCGAGGCACCCGCTCCGCAGGAGGGCGTGCTTTCTGGGGCGTTCACCCTGTCTCTTTTGGAGCGTACCGGCCTGTTCCTGCAGAAGGACGTTCTGGATGAGGTCTGAAGAGTCTGGGAAAAGCCACACTCGGGACTTTTTGTCAATAAAAAGATTGACGCGAGGTACAGGCTGCCTTCTTCGGAAGAGGTGGCCCTGTCGTCTTGTCTGCCTCCCTCCTCCACAGTGGTGGCTGCGGCCACTTTGCAGTCCAGGACTGCAGCATCCTCTTCCACGACAGCTACTCAAGTTCTGAGAAAGGAGGACAAGCTCCTCGACTCCCTCGCTAGGAAAATCTTCGCCAACTCGGTCCTTGCAGCTCAGGCAGGCCAACGCGAATTGATATTGGCGGGAGCTAACATGCGGATGTGGAAAGGTCTGTCGGAGTTTGAAGAGCACATCCCGGTCGAGAAGCTGGAAGATTTCAAACAAGGCCTTTCCGATGCCAGGGTCTTGGCCCAGGATCTCCTGGAGGCTGCGGCTCATCACATAGACCCCTCGGCTCGGGGCCTGATGCTTGGGGTTGATACCTCACGGCAGGTGTGGCTGCATGCCACTACATTTTTTAAGGAAGGGCAAGACAAGGTGTTGGACCTTCCATTCAATGGTAAGGAGCTTTTTCATTCGACTGATGTAGAGCTCACCAAAACCAAGGATGGCACTCAGACGGCTAAATCAATGTCTGTTCTGGTTAAAGCTCCTAACAAATCCCAGAGACCATTGTCGCAATGTCGACCTTCCTGTGGTTTTAGGGGCTTCCTCGACCGCAAATCTCGTAGAGTGGATACTCCTGCGGGGAATAACCGCTGTAGACAACAGCGTACGCGTTTTTTCTCCTGCTCCTCAGCCTCCTCATCAGGTTCAGGTGGCACTGCCACCGATAAGCCTGCCAAATGAGGGTTTTCCGCTCTCGCACGAGACCCCGGTGGGAAGACGCATTGTGTCTCATTGGGAGGCATGGCAGACCATCACAGAAGACAGATGGGTCTTGTCAGTCGTTTGAGCGGACTTCCGCTTACCTTTACCCCCTACCCCAACCCTCCTTCTCAGCTGTCGGGCTCACCCTCCTTCAAGGCCGAGGTTCAGAAACTCCTGGACCTCAGAGCTGTGGAACCCGTTCCCCTTGGGGAGTGAGGGGAGGGCTTCTACTCCCGGCTGTTTACGGTGCCCAAACCAACCAGGCTGGCCTGTGCACCATCCTAGACCTTCCCCAGTTCAATCTTTTCCTACCCCAAGAGAAATTCAAGATGATCACGCCCGGCCAGATTCGCTCCTCTTTGCAGATGGGCGATTGGCTCAGCGTGGTGGATCTTCAGGATGCGTACATGCATATCCTGATTTGGAATCCACACAAGAGATACCTGGGCTTCTCTTTGGGAGAGGAGCACTTCCAGTTTCGGGCGCTTCCTTTTGGTCTCAGCTCGGCGCTGCGTGTCTTCACGAAGATGATGTCAGTGATTGCAGGCTATCTTCGTCTCCAGGGTATCCATGTGTATCCTTATTTGGACAACTGGCTCTTACGCAGCCCTTGTCCATTGGCAGCAGCGGGCAACCTCCAGTCTCTCCTTCAGCTCCTGTTCCATCTTGGGCTGTCGGTGAACTGGCGGAAATCCTCCATGACGGTCTCACAGAACCTGATCTTCTTGGGTTTTCGTTGGAACACGATCGACTGCAGAGTGTATCTGACCGGGGACAGAATGGTGGATCTGTTGGCCACGTGTCAGATGTTTGCGCAGTCGGAGAGCATGTCAGCCTGGTGGTTCCAGAGGCTTCTGGGCCTCATGGCCTCGTGTGTACTGGCTCTTCCTCTTGCTCGTCTCAAAATGAGACAGACCCAGATGGCTTTTCAGAATTCATGGCGTCAGGCAGTGGATCCGGATTCCATGCGGATAATGATTCCGGATTCCATGAGAATGGACCTGGATTGGTGGTCATCTCTCAGCAATCTGTCTGGGGCCGCAGGGTTTCAGGACCCGGTCCCCACGGTGACAATCACGACAGACTCCTCCCTCCTCGGGTGGGGTGCGACGTTAGATCTTCTTCAGGTCTCGGACCTCTGGTCGCCTCAGGACAAGCTCCTGCACATAAATCATTTGGAGCTTCTGGCGACCTTCCTAGCGCTCAGGGCGTTCAGACTGCTCATTGTCAACAAGCTGGTCCGCATAAGAACGGACAATGTGGTATCAATGTATTACATAAACAAGCAAGGGGGAACGAAGTCTCCCCCCCCTCGTGCACCTGTCCATCCAGATTTGGGAGTGGGCCGTGCTTCATGGTGTCTGGCTGCTTGCAGTGCACATCCCGGGCCAGCAGAATGTCACAGCGGATGCCCTCAGCCGGCGGACAGTGGTCAGCTACGAGTGGGAGTTGAAGGTGGAGGTCCTATCATGGATTTTCTCACGTTGGGGCACACCGGAGGTGGACCTCTTCGCCACGGCGGTGAACAAGAAACTTCCTCAGTATGCCTCCAGAGGGGGGCTGGGAGCCTCCTCTCTGGGGGATGCTCTCGAGATTCCATGGCACAACATGAGAGCTTACGCCTTCCCGACTCTGCTTCTAGTTCAGCGTGCAATTTGGAAGTTGAAGAACTCTGTGAACTGTTCCCTTCTACTGATAGCCCCGTGGTGGCTGGCCAGGTTTTGGTTCTCAGAACTTCAACACCTGTCGGTGTCTCCGCCGATCAGGTTACCAGTAACTCCTGATCTTCTTCAACAGGGGGAACAACAGATGTGGCACCCCTCCCCACAATCGCTCAGCTTGGCGGCATGGTGCCTGAGTTCAAGTCTTTTGAGCATCTGATTTTGTCTGCGGATAACATGCGCATTATCCAGGCAGCCAGGAAACCCTCGACCAGATCTCAGTACAGGAGTAAATGGCTCAGGTTCTGTCATTGGTGTTTGGAGAAGAAGTTTGATCCGAGGGTGGCCACGATTGACGCGGTGCTGTCCTTCTTGTCCTCCCTAGCAGAGTCAGGGGTTCATGTTCTGTCATGCAGGACTTATCTCTCAGCGTACCTTTCTACAGACCTTTGTTCTTATTCTCTAACTAACCCAGTGGTGAAGAGGCATTTTGCTTGTTTGACACGCCTCTACCCTCCGGTTCGTAATCCGCACCCGCCATGGGACCTAAATGTAGTCCTGACGGCGCTGTGCCATAAACCCTTTGAACCAATGGCTACGGTAGACCTCAAGTACTTGTCTTGGAAAGTGTCCTTTCTTGTCGCCGTTACGTCAGCAAGGAGAGTGAGTGAGCTCCAGGCATTGTCGGTGGAGCATCCTTTCTTGGTCTTCCACAAGGACAAGGTAGTCCTTCGGATAAACCCGGCTTTCCTACCGAAGGTAGTGACCGAATTCCATCTGAATCAGTCGATCTCCCTTCCGGTCTTTTTTCCGAACCCGGCCTCAGAGGCTGAAAGAGTTCTATACTGTCTTGATGTCCAAAGAGCTCTTAAATTCTACCTGGACAGGACTTCCGAGTTTAGGAGTTCTTCTCAACTTTTTGTGACCTTCGGTAACCCTCAGGGCAAGCCGGCGTCTAAGGCAACTATTTCCAGGTGGCTCGCCGCCTGCATCACAGAGCCTTTCACCGTCCAAGGGCTGAAACCTCCTAAAGGTATCCATGCACACCTGGTGCGGGGCAAGGCAGCCGCGGTTGCTTTTCAGAAATATGTTCCCTGGGAGTCCATCGCTAGGGCAGCTACTTGGGCCTCCCCATCTGCTTTCTGTAAGCATTACTGTCTCGACATGAGCTCTAGAGCTGACGCTCAGTTTGGTCAGGCTGTGCTGAAGAACCTGTTTCAGTAAAGGGTATTTCGATCCACCCATAGTTCCTGTAAGGAGTGCTTGGGAATCTCCCACAAGTATGGAGGAAAGGGGACGGGACATAGGAGTATTACCAGGTTACTCACCGTAGTGACCACCTTACTCCTAGTCCATAGTCCCCTTTCCTCCATACGCCCACCCGCCGTCCCCTCTAATAAGGTTCCTCTGTTATTGCTAATGGATCTTTGACGCAGCGATAGAAAAGGACTGATGGGCGATGCACGGGGCAGAGCCAAGGTGGGCGGGGTTACGGCCGGGTGCCGGGCCCCGCGCAGGAAAGAGAGGAGGGACACATTTTTGGAAAAAAATTGGATGCTTTTTACAAAGTGCTCCGGTCCCGTCCCACAGGACAGAGAGATGTCCCACAAGTATGGAGGAAAGGGGACTATGGACTAGGAGTAAGGTAGTCACTACGGTGAGTAACCTGGTAAGTCTAAGTCATTTGAACTTGACGTTCAAGGTGAACCATGTCATCAATGTCAGTGTTACTGCCTTGCATCCGACAGGCTGAGAGCAATGCGTATATGGCTCCTTCTTACCCCCCTCGGAAAGTTATCTGTTCAACACTCCTCTGACTCACCCTTCCTTCTCTTATGGGGTCCTGCCAACCCCACTCTCTGCTACAGTTGCTCACCATCTTCCCCTGCTCTGTACCCCTCTGTTCTTTAGACGGCTACTTTACTCATTCCAGTTTCCCCTTCCGATCAGTACTTTTTCACAGCTCCTGCCCAGCCTTCTCTTTTCTAGCGCCACATTCCCTTTTCAGTGCTTTGTCTCTTAGGTCAAAACCAACCCTCATTTTCATTCTAAAAATGAATTGCCGTAACTTAAAAAAAAAGTGGGATTTCTAAAGAAATTGTAAGTAGGGCTAGTAATAAAATGATAGAAACTCGCACTATGAAACGTTTAAAACTCTGCTCTCCATTCGGTTCCACATTGGTGCTTTCTTCCAGTGCCCTCATGCTTTAATTGGAGCCCTGCTCTCCTTTTAGCGGATACGTTCTGCACTTTGACATTATCCGTTTGAGATGATAGTACGCAATATTAATGCTGGATGGGAAGCATTAATCAATAAGTTATAAGCCCAAATAATATGGTGACAGAAAAGCGAAATGTGTGAGTAAGCCAGTGGCTTGTCCTTTAATGACGATATTATCACTACTGCCTAGCTAGTAAAAAGAAATTACATCTTTGGCAATCCATCTGTGTGTGTGGTTAGCTGTGCATGGATACTCACTTTTCTGAGAATGTCATTACTGCAGCCAGGTGGATCTAGGGCACATCTACACAGCAGTACCATTGGGGCATGCACATCTTAGTGTTTGCAAGCAATCGTTGTGTGGCAAATGGGTAGGTGATGGCTTCCTGACATGTTTGCCCTTATCTTGGACTAATTTGCCTTTACTTCCACATTTGAATCTGGTGCTGCCACAAGGAAAACAAGTCAACAGCTCAAAGCTGCCTCTTCAAGTACTTTTAATGCTGAACATAATGGGCTCCCCGCTGGAGTGTAAATCTCACATAAAGCACATGTTTAGTCGACAGGCAACGCTCTAACTGCAGAACAGTATATGCCATAAATGGAGAAGCACAGCTAGCTTGTTGCGCACGTAAGACTGAGCTGGGAAACTTGTACTCGCCTGCTCAGTACTTGGAAATGAAATGGCACCACCCATCTTGGCTGTCAACAGCAAATGAGCCAATCTTGGCGGCTCAAGTCTAGAGTACACGCGGGTGGATGGAGTCAGTCCCCCCCAGGTAAAATGATAAACATTGAATTTCCTCTTTGAATTTATATGAATTAAAGCAGACCTCCAAGGATCGAAACACAGTAGTCAGGTTTGCAGGCTGGACACTTCACCAATGCACTATAACCTGAATAACCTGCTGAAAAATAACAAACAACTAAAGGTTGAATGTCCCTTTTCTGTGCTGCAAGTTTCAGGGGAAACATTTCTATTGCTTCTTGGTGTTTAAAACATACACACCTTTTAACGTTTTCAAAAACACTATTAGAAGAAAATATCCTCTCTTGGTTTTGTGTGTACGTTGATTTTTTGATGGGCAAATGCCATTCATCCTGTTCAATGTGGGTGTTTATGCAAAGCCAATTTAATTAAATGTGCATATTTCACGTTGATATGCTAATTTCTGGCGCTGTCACATCCCATTGCCTTTGTTGATGAGTCCCCTCACTTTTATTTTTAGGACATGACCCCTTCTTGGCATACCCTCTTATGTTGCCTGCCAGGTCTGACTCTGGGAAATTGGCCCGACTTTTACAAAATCTACTGCACTCTAGGGGACCACTGCAGAGGCACAGGTTCAGTGTGTGCAGTGTTAGGGCATTTTGGTACATTTGTGTTCAGGTCACACTTAGCAGGTCTTGTTCAAAGCTGTGCCACAGTCTCTGCAGCCTGCCTGGATCATCAACCTGAAATACATGGCAATGCAAGGTCTTCACACAAGGCTTGCAACTGCTGAAGTGTTTCATCGCCATCTACTGGAGAAAAGTGGCTGGAAATTCACAAACAACTGCTGAGATTAGCTAGCGTAAATCATACACAAGAAAAAAATAATTATGGCGTTTACACATGATTTTACTGTGTAAAAAGTCCAGATACGCAGCTTATCTGGAGGGCTGATCTTTCTTGAACACAGGAGGAATGTCTACATGGCCTTAATAGGGGAAGCGACCGTGTACTACGACAAAGGTGAGTGCTAGTGAATAGGGAGAGAAGAAAAGAGGTGAGTACTGGTTTACTCCGCAGTGTGAGAAGACACTGTGGATCCTTATTAAAAGTAAGAAGACCCAGGTGAGTACAGAAAGAAAAAGACAGTTAGGGATACAGTGTTTCAATTATGTAGCCTTCTTTCCTGAGATAGGTGCAAACAGGTATGAGCATAGAGTAGCATATAGGTGCAAGCATGGCCACCTCAGACAACGCAGGACATAGAAGATGTCAAATAAAAGGTGGGTAACCTTTAATTTTTGATAGTTGGCAGGATGCCAAAAAGGGTAGATTTGGCAGACGTATAGGAAATGTTTAGAATAGGCAAACAATGAGTGTCTTATGTTAAAATGTGAAGGCACGTAGTAAGAATCATTGCCAGGTTCTAGAAAAACAGGGATAGGCTAGATTAGTGTAGAGCCCTAAACGATAGGCGATGTGCATCGAAATGTTTATTGTGTCTCAAACAGGATGAAAACACAGCACAGAAAGGGAATGACCGGTCCTACGCGATTGAACGAGAGATGGCGAAGGAAAGTAGAAGTACATTCAGCTGAGCAGAGGAAGCAGATTCCGCTGAGCAGTAGAAGCACGTTCCGCTAAGCAGACAAAGACCATTCAGCTGAGCAGGGGAGAAAAACAAGAATTGGCCTCAATTTTGCACAGGTTCAATGAAAATTTTCTTATGTGTACCAACGAGTCAGAGAAAGCCTACAAGTTAAATGGGCTGGAAGTAGCGAGAAACGATTCTAGTAAACATTTCTTGTTAGTAGCAAGGAGAAAGGGTTTATATTGAGAAAAAACATGACCCCCTTGCGATTGCCCGAATGACTTTTGTCTCTATTACAATTTTCTACAGAGAACAGAGATCCCTACCAGCAATGTCCTCTTCTGCTACAGATGTGCCTAGAAGACAGGAGAAAAAGAAAATGTCTTTCTTATAATGTTTTTAAAAAATATATGTTTGTTTGTTCTTTTTGTCTACTTGGTCTGAAAGTGTCGACCTTGGGAGGAAATGTGTCCTCCAGAAAGGACAATTAATTTTTGTAAAAAGAAGCACATTATAGATAAGGGCAAAAAACAGACAGGCAAATGTATTTATTGCCTAGAGATTAGACACAGGTCAATGTGTTTATTGAAAACACACCAGGTCCTGGCACTAGACAGTATCAATATGAGAGAAAGCAAAAATGTATCTTGAGAAAGAGAAACAGTTAAAAAATACATTGTTGTTTGTTTAGAAGGCAGGGATTTTTGAAAGTAATATAGATTGTTTAGAAGTGAGGAATGTTTAAAGGTAACACAATGTTATGCCCTGCTGATAGGTTTGGGACCAGTGGAGGCACCATTAGAGTGTTCATCACGCTAACGCCGTTTTTGCGTGGTGCGGTCTAGTTGTCTCGAAGATGTCCGCCTTCCGACATAACTAGCCTCTGGGACAGCGTTTTGGTGCGTTGCACCTTGTTTCCTTGTCCCGTGCACAACGCTAGTGCTTTCCTTGTCTTCTCAGCCGACACTCTGCGCAGGTTATTTGTGAGTGTATTGGCAGCGTCTTGCCTCCCAGCGCGGAGCTTCTTGCAGCTGCGTCCTCTTTCTCACTCTTAGCACGGTGCTCCTGCAGCTGCACTCTCTCTCTCTTTCTCTCTCTAGCTTCCTTCTTCCTATTGTTCGCTCCATTCTGTTGTTTTTTCCCGGTCCTCGAGAGAAACTCTCTTTACAATCTTACTTACCTTACCAGAGTTCTATCTGGAGTATTAGTTCTTCTTTCTTTTCTGCCTCTGTCTCTGTATCTTCCCGATTTCGGTTTTCACTGTAACCTCCTTTTACACTGTCGTGGATTGCATTCTTCAGTTCCTCTTACCACTGTGCTTCTGGAAGGCCTCATCCTCTTCCCAGGTCCATAAGATTCAGTCTTGCCTGCTCCTGGAGGTGCATCCTGAATTAGACACAACAACATCCAGACTGCTGAACATCAAATCTCAAGAAGACCAAGCCCACAGCTATACCTGGACCTAAAGGGCTTTTTGCCTGGAGGCTTTTTCCCTGTCACTGGGGCTCACTCACAGGGAGACCGCACTGTTGGGTATCTTCCAACCAACAGCGTGGCATCCAGAGGAGAGAGACCTTACTTGCATCAAAAGAAAAAAGACAAGAAGGGAGAAGAGACACAGAAGATACAAAGGCGAAAGAAGAAGGATCCAGGGGACAGCTCTAGGGAGTAAGCAGGTGAGGAGGAAGGGAGGGAGAATTCTTCAGATTTTGACAGCATGCAACGCCCAAGTCCCATCATGGCCTCCGTGGAACAGTCCCACAATTGGTCACTGCTTTTCAAGGACTGACAACAGAGGTTCAGACCCTTCACTCTGAGAACGTAGCTTTAAGGCAACAGGTTGCCGTTCGGGATGATGGGGGACGTGGAGATCTACCCCCCCTTACCTTTGCCTTTCAGTAAATATGATGGCAACCCAAAGACCCTGAAAGAGTTCTTAGTTGCCTGTTTAATTTATTACATATTTCGTCCACGAGACTAAGAATCGGACCAAACCTGTGTAGGGTTTCTAGTCTCAAATCCCGTAGGCAATGCCCTGGCATGGGCTACCCCGCTGATAACCCAGGCAGACCCAGCAGTAAATGACTACACCTTGTTTACTCAACTGTTCAGATCCTGTTTTGATAGGCCGGAGGTCCAGTATTCTACTTACAAGGCCATGTTGGATCTCCGACAGGGCTCCCAAGACCTTCAAACATATGTATCAGCCTTTCAGCGTTTAGCGGCACACTCAGGATGGCCAGACTCGGCCCAACAAACTCTTATCCGCTGTGGGCTCCATGATGACATCAAGGATGAGCTGGCAAGAACGGCTCAACCCCAGTCATTCCAGGAGCTAGTTTTTTTTTTTTTTAACTTCTTTTTTATTGGTTTTACAACAAAGGGAAAAATGCATCCCCAACTCCCCCCGTTTCCCCCCCCTCCCCTTGAAGGCAATTGCTTATGTCCGTGGTCCATTATTGCCATGGGCCACTCGCCAAAGTTATTAAGTTTATAACAGAGAAACCGTCATCCTGGCCACCCCTCACTCTCCTCTGGGAGTGGCCTCTCCTTGTCCGTGAACATGTGTTGGCACCTTGGAGTTGTATCTATATTATCCATTATTTGCTCCGGCCCCGGCCAGGCCGCCTCCTCCCCACTCACTGAGTTCCCTTTGGTCTGTGTTCTGCCCCCGGGCGTAGGGCATAGTCGGGCCAGCCTGTCCTCCTTCTGAGTCATCTGAGTCACTCCTGTTGTTTCCCGCCCCGTCTCCGAACAGGTCTCGTACCAGGGTGTTCCACGCCAGTATTCTGGCTCCGCTATTGCCTTCTCCCCTCTGTGTGGCTCTCATCCAGACGGTCGTTTCCGCTATCGCCCATTTTTGTAGATCTGCCCACCAGCCCTCTGCCGAGGGTCCTTCACTCGTGTTCCATGCCATTGCTATGCGGCGCTTCGCCAGTATTGTCATCAGGTCTTTCATTTTTGCCACGTGTGCCATCTGCCTGTCCCCCCTCGGGAACAGGCCCAGTATATAAGACCTAGGTGACCATGCTTGCATATGGATTCCTGCCGTCCTCGCCTTACTCTTCACCATATTCCAGAACTCTGTTATTTTGGGGCACGACCAGAACATGTGCACCATGTCCGCTTGTTCTTCCCGGCAGCGTGGGCAGCTGGAAGTTTGTCCTTTTCTTATCTTCATCATTCTTTTGGGAGTTAGGTATGCTCTGTGGACTATGTAGATTTGCAGCTGCCTGAACCTGGCATTCCTAGAAACTTTTTTAGTGTATTGGAGGGTTCTATTCCATTCTCCTTCTTGGAAGGGCTGCTGGAGCTCCTCTTCCCATTCTGCCCGCACGTTCAGTGTCTTTCTATTAGTGGTACCCAGTAGTTGCTCGTAGAGCCTGGACACAGTGTGTCCTCCTTCAGAAATGTCATACCAGGTATCCAGCGCTCCCCCAGTATTCTCTGCCTCCGCCTCTGGCATGGTTCCCCACCTCTTCTTCATTGCTTGTACTAAGCTGTTATACAGGATGAACTGGCCCTTGTGCACCTCTTGCTCCTCCACCAAGGACTAGAATCCGACCCACTGTCCTTCTTGCCACAGGTCCCCTATTTGGGCTACCCCCTTGTCCTCCCATTGTGCCCTGTACGTGGCCAGGCTTGTTATGCGGGTATCTACCAGACCCGCCAAGGGGATCTGTCTTGAGCAGGGGTCCTGCATGCCTTGCGTTTTCCAGGCTCTTTCCCATAGCGTTCGGCCCAGCTGGGCCATGCTAGGAAGAGACCTAGCCTGGGCAGCTGGCATCCAGAGGAGTTCCCTCAGGTAATATTGCCTGAGTGCTGGTCGGAGGAGAATTGCGTCAATGGAGGTGTCCTCCCCCAGCCATCTCACCACAAATTGGAGTTGTGCCGCTAGGTAGTAATGCAAAAAGTCTGGGAGTTTGATGCCCCCCCACTCGTGGCTCCTCTGTAATGTAGTCAGTGCTACCCTGTTTCTCCCCCTCCCCACAGGAAGGGCCTCACCAGGTTGTGCAGGCGTTTAAAGAAAGCTCCCGGGATGTTATAAGGGATATTGGTAAAGTAATATAGGAGCCGGGGCAGGACCGTCATCTTTAATAAGACCGCCCGGCCTATCATCCCCAGTGGTAGGGTCTTCCAGAACTGCATAGCGTGCTCAATTTTGTTCAGGGCCGCCTGCGTGTTGGCTATGTGTGTGTCCGCGGTATCGTGGTGAATGTCCACCCCCAGGTATCTAAAGGTGGTCGGGGACCATGTGAGGCCCAGGTGCGGCAGTTGATCTGGTGGCACTTTTCGCAGGCCCGCCAGGGGGAACAGTGAGGATTTCTCCCTGTTGACAGTGATTCCCGATAGCCTACCCAATGCTCCTAGTGCCTCGAGTAAATCTCGTAAGTGGGTGCGTGGGTCCTGGACGTAGAGCAGTATGTCGTCTGCGTAGATCGATATCTGGTGTGTCACCCCGTCAATTGCTATGCCCGTGTCCATATAATCCGTTCTTAGGAAAACCGCGAATGGCTCCAAAGCTAGGATATATAACATTGGTGACAGCGGGCACCCTTGTTTCGTACCTCGCCCTATGCTCCATTCCCCGGAGACAAGCCTACCCGTCTTGACCCTTGCTCTCGGGTCTTTGTAGAGCAACTTTATCCATTGAAGGAACCCCTGCCCTATCCCAAAGTGGGCGAGTGCTCCCAAAAGCCAGTCCCAGCTCACCAAATCAAATGCTTTAATCGCATCTAGTGAAGCTACTGCGCACTCCCCCTCTACTTGGTTAGTCCTATCAATGACGTAATGGAGTCTCCGGAGATTCCACGTCGTGTTTCGTTCAGGTACATACCCTGTCTGATCAGTGTGGATCAGGGTGGGTAGCACTCTCTTGAGCCGGTTAGCTAATGCCGCTGTCAGGATCTTGGAGTCCTGGTTTATCAGGGAAATTGGTCTATAGGACCCACACTCGAGGGGTGGTTTCCCTGGTTTAAGTATCGGCACTATAATGGATTCCGACATGCTATTCGGGAGCCTCCCCGTCTCATATGCCTCCTCCAGTGTTTCCAGCAATCTAGGGGCTAAACTGTCTCTGTACTTCTTATAGAATTCCCCCGGTAGCCCGTCTGGCCCCGGGGTCTTCCCTGTCGGCAGTTGGGTGATTACTTCCGCCAGTTCCTCCACTGTGAGGGGAGCATCCAGCATTTGGGCCTGTTCCTCAGTGAGTTGCGGGAGCCTGATTTCCGCGAAGGCGTCCTCTAGGTCCCCCTCCTCCCCCTCTTGGACTTTTGTGTACAGTTTCTCGTAAAATTGCGAGAACACCTCGTTTATACCTTCCTGGGACCTTACCTCCTCCCCTTGACTATTCTGGATTGCATTCATTGGTTCCCGCTTGGCCTCCTGTTTGGTTAGCCAGGCCAGGAGCCTGCCGGGCTTATCCCCCTCTGCGTGCAGCCTCTGTATGTACTTCCCGTAATCTAGGCGCCCCAGTCTTTCCCAAGTCCCCATGCACTGTTGCCGCAGGGTGGTGAGGTCATCCTGATCTCCTCCGTTCTCCCCCGCCCGTTTCTCGGCCCTCTCAATCTTCCTTTCTAACGCGTCCAGTTGGGTCAGGGTTTCCCTCCTGAGTCCTCCCGTCTTCCCCATTGCCGCACCTCTGACCACCACCTTAAGGGCCTCCCAGATCGTCACCATGCTGTCCACACTACCCGAGTTATGCTCAAAGTAGTCTTCTATCGTGCTTTGGATATGTTCCTGGAATTCCCCGTCCAGCAGTGCTTCTACCCTTAGTTTCCATGTGGGCGTGGGGGCCCCTCTGTGTATGTGCCCATGTGACTCTCAAGGGGGCGTGATCAGACAGGGTTCGTGCATGTATATGTGCCCCAGTGAATTCACCTAATGTTTCCCTTCCCGTGAAAAGGTAATCAATCCGCGTGAATGTCCCATGCGGAGCACTGTAATGTGTGTATCCCCTTTCCCCCTCATGTACCTTCCTCCAGATGTCTTCCAGTTCCAGCTGGTCCAGTATCTTCCGCAACCTCCGTGCTGGTGGCGCTGGTCGTCTGTGCTTATCGTCCGACCTGTCTAGTCGGGGGTCCAGTGTGCAATTGTGGTCTCCAGCCCAGATGATCGTAGCGTTCCTGTACGGGGCCAGCCGGGGCGTGAGTGACTCAAAGAAGGCTGTTGCGTCATGATTGGGGGCATAGGTGTTCACCAGGCACACCTCCCGGTTCTCCAGCATTCCGTGGACGAGCAGGACCCTACCCTCAGCGTCCTTTTCCTGGTTGATGAGCTGGAATGGGGTGCTCGGGGCAATCCAGGTCATCACCCCCCTTGCGTAATTAGAGTACGATGAGCTGTACATCTGACCTCCCCATTTTTTGGCCACCTTGGTTTGTTTTTCGACCGTCAGGTGCGTCTCTTGCAGCATTGCAACGTGAGCTTTCGTTTTGTTTAACCAGGTGTAGACCCTCAGCCTCTTGACGTATGCATTTAGCCCTCTAACATTCCATGTGACGATGTTTAGGTCATCTCGGTTCTTGTGGGGCAGGTGTTAGTGGCCCTCTCCGTCCCATGGGCCCGTTCACTTTCATGTCCTCTTGACATGTCTCTTTCCGGGGGTCCTCGTCCCGCATCTCTCCCGTGGTACTTTGTGCGGTTCTCACGTCCTCCATCCTCCGCGTTTCCCAGGGGTTTAGCTCCTCTTGCGGTTCTTGGATCCGTTTTTTTCCTGGTGTTTTCCTTCAGTACGCTTCGCTGACCCCTGGCGCCCGGGGTCCGCCTCGCGTGCCTCCGCCGTGGTTTCTTAGTCTGTCATGTCCTTTTTCCCTAGTGCCTTCACCCCACAAACTTAACCTCCTAACAACTGTAACTAAAAACAACAATAACAAACGCCCAGCCTCCCTCCCCCTGCTCGGGCCCCACCACTCTCCAGGTGTCGCCTTCCTTTCCTCAGGCTTACTTGTCGCGGCGTAGTGCCTTAGAACTGGCACTATAAACATTGTCTCTGCTTGGGGTTCCTACTGTGGGTCTTGGCGGTCCAGTTCCAGAAGTCTTGTGCTCCCAGTTTATTCTTGGTTTAGGCCTTGAACTCGTGAGCTGTTGGTTATCCTGCTCCTTCACTTTTTTACTGGGAGTATCCCTGTGTCTTCTCTCCCGTTTTGTCTTTAAGTTAGTTGCAGTGAAGTGGTGTAGCAACCTGCGGTTCGCTGCAGTGTTCCTCAGATTTTTGTCTCGCCCTGATCTACCGGGCGCCTGGGTCTTGCATTCCATCTTCAATCTCCTTCTCTGTCTCGTCGGGGCGCCTCTCTGTTCCGTCTGTTCCCCTCTTCCGGCTGCGGGAACCCCTGTTGGTCCATCCACAGTTGGGCGTCCGCTGTGGTCTCAAAGATCTGTGTCCTTCCGTTATGTAGCACTTTGAGTTTTGCCGGGTATAGTAGCATGAACTTCACGCCCGCAGCTCGAAGGCGGTCTTTGGTCGGCCAGAACTGAGCTCTCTGCCTTTGCACTAGCGCCGTGTAGTCGGGGTAGATGGTTATCCTGGCTCCATTCCGGGTTATGACTCCTCCGTCTCTCGAACGCCAGGATTTTTTCCCTGTCTTTAAAGTTCATGATCTTTGCGATCATAAGCCTCGGTGGTGCCCCCGGGCGTGGTCTCTTTGTTAATGCCCTATGTGCCCTTTCCACAACGAAACCCTGGGACAGGGTCCCGGCACCCACCGCTTGGATCAGTAAGTTCTCGATGTAGTTCGTGGGATCTCTGCCTTCCTCCCCCTCCGGCAGCCCCACTATGCGTACATTGTTGCGTCTAGCCCTGCTTTCCGCGTCTTCGGCTCTGCGTTCTAGCGTTCTGATGCGTTCCAGTGCCTCTGACATTTGAGTTTGTGAGGCGGTCATGTCCGCTGTATTGCTCTGTACCTGTTGTTCTACCGTTGTCACTCTCTCTGCCAGGTTTCTCGTGTCCTGCCGAAGGAGCCCCACGTCTACGATTACTGCATCTAAATTGCCTTCTATCGAAGTCTTTAGTGCTTCTATGGCCTCCAGGATGCTCCCTTCCACCTGTTTGATCTCTCCATGCGCCACATGTGACGTTACCGTGTCCATTTCAGCTGCCTCGGGCTGCTGATCCTCATTCTTGCGGGCAAATGACTCCATGACCGTCTGCCTCCCCCTACCACCTCTTGGTTTGTCTGGCATGTTGGTTCCGATTGCTGTGTGCCAGTGCGCGGGTCCTGCTCATGCAGTTTCGTGGTGGTAGCCTATCGTTGTTGCTTGGGCCGGGGTCTGTACTATGGTCCTCCTCTCGTGCGGATAGCTTCACCCCGTCTTCCGTGGGGTGGTGTACCCCTGGCTGTTTCTTCCGTGCGGGTGTATGTGGGAGTAGGCCCGCCGGTAGGCCCCGCCAGTTGTGTGATTCGTGGCTCTTCTAGGGTCTCTGTCAAGGCTGTTTGAGTGGGCTATATCCTCCTACGTATGTCCTGTGACCCCCAGGGCGGGCGTTCGGCCAGCCTCTCTGGTGTGGCTCTGCCGTCTGTCGCCGTCCGCCCCAGCATATGTTGGTGGAAACTGGCCTCCCGCAGGGGCCCGTCACAGACGCATCACCCTCCTCTTCAAGTGAGTGTTACCGGTCCCCAGGTCGGGGTCAGACACTCCGTTCACCCCCTTCGTCTTCTGGCCTTGGGGTCTCGGGGTCTCTTTTCCTTTCCCCGGCTGGGGCTCTCAGCGCCCGACTACCAGTCTTCGCTCGGGCTCCGCCACCCGTGCCTGCTGTCGGGGGGCCGTGGGCACTCGCGCCCCTGTGTGCCTGCCCTGGCACGGCGTTACGGTGCGTCCTCCGGCCTCCCTCTGCGGTGGCTGTTCCGTCCCCCGCAGCGGCCAGTCCTCCAGGGCGCTCCCGGCTGGTGCTCTCGACGTCCTCACCTCCAGCCCCCCTTTGCTGTCTGTCGGGGGGGGGGCGCACCCTCCAGTCCTCCGGCGCCGCTGCTGCCGCCTGGTCCTTTTCCGCTCTGCCACGGCTTGTGCTGCGGTCCGTGGGCGTTCGCGCCTCCTCCGTCTATCTCGGCACAGCGCTGCGGTGCTTCTCTCGGTCTCCTTCCTTCTCCCGGGCGGCTCGGTGGTCTTCGCTAGGCTGGCTGTCCGCCGGCGGCGCCCCAGGGTCCTGTTTTCCTTCCTCCTGCGCCCGCCTTCTTCTCGGTGGCGAGCGGCTAGCTCAGCGAGGCGCGTCCGCCATTTTGCGTGGCGGAGTCGCGTATCTCGCACTCTCCGTTTTCAGCCTTCTCGGTCCCGATTTTCCTCGGACTTTCTTCTGCGTGTTCTCTGGGCGTTCCGATGCCTTCCCTAGCTCTTCCTCTGTCGTTTTCCTTCACTTTATGGCCTTTTCCAGGATCTATCTCCGGATCGAGTGGGAGCTCTTGAAGACTAGCTCACGCTCGCATGGCCGCCAAGCCACGCCCCCCCATTCCAGGAGCTAGTTACTCTCTCACTGCAGATAGTTTCATTTGGGGGAAAGAAGACACGAGAGAAAAAAGAACCAACAGGTTCCGTTGCCCTTGGTTAACCCTTCACTGCAAGGAGAACGGTCCACCTCCTCATCTGGAGAAGAACTGATGCAAATAGGAGATGCCCAGGGTCCTCTAACTGCTGAAAAACGCAAGAGAAGACGGTAACAGGACCTATGTATGTACTGCGGCTCGCAGAAACATCTCTTGCAGAACTGCCCAGACGTTCCTCCTTGGCGTCAGGGAAATGCTGTCCCCCGAACCTAAGCAGGGATAGGTCGGGGGATGTCACTTCAAGTCCCTGTAATGCCACGCAATCTCTAGAATTTCAAGATAATAATCGGCTTATGGTGATTAAGGTACGGTTGTCGGCGGGCACTCACGAGTGGGAAGCACTGGCCATGTTGGATTGTGGCGTTGCAGGCATCTTTGTTGACATTACTTGGGCAGAGAAGAACAACCTTCTCATCCGTACCAAGGTCAAGTCGATACCAGTGGAAGGTGTGGATGGATCCCCATTGTCCTCAAGCCCCATCATCAAGGAGACTTACCCTATCAGGTTATGGATTTTCCAACACCAGGAAGAGGTGTTTTTCGACCTCATCAAGGCAGCCCACTTCCCAGTGATCCTGGGTATACCTTGGTTGCGTCGCCACAACCCTGCAATAGACTGGTCCGCTAACACTGTTTCATTTGCCTCTCAACACTGCCAAGAGCACTGCCTAAATTCTCACTGTTTCAGCCCACTCAAGAACCAAGAGAGCGGACTCTCCTCATCTGAAGTTTGTTCGATACCAGTGCACTACCAGGACTACTCAGAAGTGTTTGAAGACAAGGAACATCATCTCCTCCCTCCTCACCGAAATTAGGACTGTGCTAACGAGCAGACACCTGGGGCGTCCATCCCTGTTGGAAGGATGTATCCATTGTCCATCCCGGAACGCAAGGCACTCAAAGGCTACCTTGAGACCAACCTCAAACATGGACTCATTAGAGAATCCAAATCCCCCGCTGGAGCGTCGCTCTTTTTCGTCTCTAAGAAAGGCACTTGTGTACTCCGGCCGTGCATTGATTATCGTGGTCTAAACCAGTTCACTATCAAAGACTGGTATCCATTGCCTTTTATCAAAGACGCGCTGGAAGCCGTGCAGGGAGCGTCGATCTTCACAAAACTGGACCTCAGGAGAGGATACCATTTGCTGTGAATAAGACCAGGCGACGAATGGAAAACTGCGTTCAGAAGCCTCCTAGGCCACTACGAATATAGAGTGATGCCATTTGGGCTGGTCAATGCCCCTGCAGTATTCCAGAGATTTATGGACAAGCTGTTTGCAGACCTGTTGTTTGTCAATGTCGTGGTGTATCTGGACGACATATTGGTTTTCTCTTCCTCCTTCTCCGAACATCGCAAACCTATGCGGGAGGTTCTTTCTCGCTTGCAGCACAACCATCTCTTTGCCAACCCCAAAAAGTGTTTATTTGAAGTCTCCTCTGTTGATAATTGGGGTTCATCCTTTCCACAGAGGGTGTTCAAATGGATCCTGGGAAGATCCAAGCTATAGTACAGTGGCCGATACTGAAGACCGTGAAAGACATCCAGCGTTTCTTGGGCCTGGCAAACGTTTATTGGCGGTTCATTGCTGATTTATCTGATAAGGTATTCCCCCTTACCTCGCTTTTGAAAAAAGCAGTTCCTTTTCTTAGGAGCCAGGAGGACGATCAGGCCTTTTGCTTTCTCAGACAACAAGCCTTCACAACAGCCCGTATCTTAAGGCAACCAGATCAAAGCTTACCTTTTGTGGTTGAGGCCGACGCTTCAGGTGGAGCTGTCGGAGCGGCACTCCTACAAAAGGGGAAAGATGGCCCCGAACACAGGGTGGCATACCATTCACAGACTCTCACCTCAAGTGAATGAAATTATACAGTCCTCGAGAAGGAACTGCTTGCCATACGTCAAGCTTGTGAAGAGTGGCGTCACCTTCTGCAAGAAGCGGTACATCGCTTTGTAGTCCGAACAGACCACAGAAACCTCTGCATCCTCCAGCAGATGGCGTGCCGGAACCCTCGACACGCTCGTTGGGCGTATTTCTTCTCCCAATTTGATTGTCATCACGTAAATACAAAGGAAGGAAAACCTCCTAGTGGACGCTCGCTCCCGCAGTCTTGGGGAGACATCTGGCATCCACCAAGGATGTGAACTCCTGCTGGCAGGCAAAGATATCATTGCGGTTGTCAACTCGTTTCTACAAGATGTCCGAACTGGTGTTCAGCAAGAAGCCTCTCCAGACATCCTGCACCATCCTTTAGTTGAGAAGGAGGGCCTCTACTTTAAGGAGCATGCCTTATACCTACCTACCAAGAACCTTCAGGAACATGCCATCTCCTGGTGTCATGACCACCCCTCCGCAGGTCACAAGGGTCAGAAGGCAAATACGGAATTGCTTTCTCAGTATTTCTGGCGGTTTACTTTACGGAAGGATGTTGAGTTCTATGTTTCCACTTGCCCCACGTGTGCTTCGGGCAAACATCTGTCCTCCAAGCCAATCTGGTTGTTACAACAAGAGGATATACCTTCACAACCATGGACGCACATCTCTACTGATATTATTGTGGACCTCCTCGGTCAGATGGATACACTGCCATTATGGTAACTCTGGATACACTCTCCAAGTTAGCCCACTTTTCTCCCTTACCGGGTCTGCCTTCTGCTCCTCTGACTGCCTCAGTGTTCATGAGAGACATAGTTCGATTGCATGGACTTCCCAAGACCATTGTGTCTGATTGTGGCACCCAGTTCAGCTCCACCTTCTGGGCCTCACTATGCCAACAGATGGGGATTCAGCGTGCTCTCTCTTCAGATGACCACTTCCAGAGCAATGGGCAAACTGAGAGGCTCAATGCCACGGTGGAACAATATCTCTGATGTTTTTGCTGTCACAAACAAGACAAGTGGAGCAGGTTCTATGGCTGAGTTAATGTATAACACCTTACATACAGCCATCCGAATGAGCCCTTTCCTATGTACCTATGGTACCACCCTCGTCACCTGCCGCTCGAAATCCCAACATCATCCAAACTGCCTTCGATATAACACATGGTGGAAAGCCTTAAAAGGACTCGCAATCAAGCTCAGGAGGCTCTAGAGGAAAGCAGAAATGGATATAAGAAATGGGCAGATAGAGGAAGACCTCCGAACCCTTCTTGGACGGAGGGGACTCTAGTCTGGTTGTCCACAAGGTTCCTACCCAGATAGATAAGGAAGGGGGAATTCTCTGCCAGATGCATCAGCCCTTATCCTATTCTGACCCGGATCAATCCGGTGGCCTTTCGCCTCAGTCTTCTGTCAAGTATGAAGAAGATACATCCTGTTTTTCACTCATCATTGCTGAAGGCATACAAACCAGTTCCCTTTAATCTGAAGGTTCCGAAGCCAGAGGTCTCTGTTCCCTCTGATGCAGATGAATATGAAGTGTCCCACCTTATTGTCTTGGAAAGGAGTGCTGCAATATTTGGTACATTGGAAAGGATATTCTGAAGCAGAATGCATCTGGGAACCCAGAAGAAACATTCACGCTCCCCTGTTGATCCAGAGGTTTCATAGATTGCACCCGGGAAGGCCAGGGGCTCCTCCAAGAAAGAGGGGGTATATTGTCATGCCCTCCTGGAAGGTTTGGGACCGGTGGAGGCGCCATTAGTGTTCCATCACACTCACACCGTTTTTGTGTGGTGCGGTCTAGTTTTTTCTAAGAGGGCCACCTTCCGACATAACTAGCCTCTGGGACAGCGTTTCGGTGCGTTGCACCTTGTTTCCTTGTTCTGTGTACAACGCTTGTGCTTTCCATTTCTTCTCCGCCGACACTCTGCTCAGGTTTGTGAGTATAATGGTGGCGTCTTGCCTCCAAGCGCTAAGCCTCTTGCGGCCGCGTCCTCTTTCTCACTCTCTAGCTTCCTTCTTCCTATTGCTCGCTCCGTTCTGTTGTTTTTTTCCCGGTCCTTGGGAGAAACTCTTTCCAATCTTACTTACCTTACCGGAGTTCTTTGTGGAGTCTTAGTTCTTTCTTTCCTTTCTGGCTCTGTCTCCGGATCTTCCTTATTGCGGTTTTCACCGTAACCTCCTTTTCGAAGGGATTGTGTCCTCCGACGTATTCCTTATCTTAGATATCTCTTTCCAGCTTTGCTGGCCTCGGAAATTTTTTCTCTCTAGAGGGCGCTGTGCGTCGACGTCCACCGAGTCAATGTCCCTCGACAGCCGCCGTATCGACGTCGACGTCATCCTGCCTATATACTCTTGAGAATTAGCAGCATTTGAACCTATGAGCAGAGAGAAGGGTCGAGGGACCTAACCCGATGCCCGTACACAGATTTTTCTGCCGTGCAAATATGACAGCGGACAGTTTCCTGGCAAAATAATCCCCCATCCTTGCGTCCATGGTCTAAATCCGTGTGCCCCCCCTCTGACTTAGTGTTCCTTGTGACAATTCAAGTTTTCTGTGATAAGAGGCACTAACTAAAAGTGCGGACAAGACAATGGAAGGACTGGCCTTTGAAATAAAAAGGACCAGGAACTTGGTGCAAGGCAGTTTAAAAAAGGACAAATACAACCGGACAAGGACGGTCCATGGAATCCAAACCAGGATGAGTCGGATGGAAGATATGACGATAAACGATGAATAAAGAAGAAAAAGAAAATGAACTTGTAAAAATGCAAATGGGGAAGACAATGGGGAACAAGGAAATGTTGTGAAATGGGAGTGACGGAAAAAGTGTGGAGTATAAGCCACACGTGAACAATGTGTGAAAATGGGCTCGTGGGTTACCTCAAAGAGTGACCCTCTTTCAAATTCTCATAGTGGCTGCAAAATTATCTGAGGTATATAGTTAGTTTAAAGTTAATTGGGTAATGGAGATAGACTCAAATAAAAGTAAACAAAGTTATTCTCTAGGGACACATACATGTTTAGACTAAGAGAATATAATGTGTTAGTATTGATGTTGTAGAAATGTTTTTAGGATGCCTCCCAGATTGAAATAAATTTTCTCACAGAAAAGGGTGATTAGAATATAGATGTGTAGGTACACTGAAAATTGAGGAGGGTGGATATTTGGTGTAGTGGCATGTATTGAGTAAGTGACTAAATACAAACCAGAGGGGGAGTGTACATTGGGTAGATCCCCCATTTTTTTAATGTACAGGAGATAGACCCACCCCCCTCAAACCGAATACAGATAACTTGTTAGGATGGTCAATAGTTCAGAGTGTGCAAAAATCAGACTTGTAGGGCTTAAAAGGGCAAGACAACACATTTTAAGGGCGACATGTATTTTTTGGGGTCAGAATGTCTTGCGCAATAGGGAGTATGTCAAGTAGTACATGCTTATCATGGTTACTAAAAATCTAGATTCACATCGGAGATGGTACCAAGTTCTGATCAAGAATAGGTTGGTCCACCATTTTGTGATAACCAGGCATAGTCAGGCAATTTCTAAGATGGTGGACTTTTGCTAGCCCTGATGATGTCATTGGATAATTTTTAATAGGAGTGTCATGGCCACAGGCCCCAGAACACAAAAACACACCATCTAGTGATGGGGGCAATGGGCCACTTGACTCACTTATGTCCCTTTGGGACCCATAAACACAGGGGCCCTGGCTGGACTCAGTCCTGGCGCCATGCTCATATAGAGATGTGAGCAGGAACACTTTATTTCAGTGCAGGAGTGCTTTTATTTTACAAGAACTTTCCAGGAGCTGAAAGCCTTTATTCTAGAGAACATCCTCATGTGCTGACTCATCGGGTGTGGCAGGGCGTAGCAGGCAGGCTGAACCTGGTGGGCGTGGCTTCAGAAACTCAGCTATATAAACTGCTCCATCCTTAAGGCCGGTTCTTCGCGTCACTGCACTCGGGTGCAACGTGACGCTCACCGCCGCTTCGACCAGTTTACTTACCTTTGAAATCAGGCGTTCTCCTGCATACTCACCTGCAGGAAACCGGTGCTTGACATCCAGTGATCTTGATCCCGATGCCGCAGCACTGCACTCCACATCCACAAACGTGGACCCTGTGAAGAAGAAGAAAGATAAGGTTATAACATCTGTTCTAGGGCCGAGCCACATTTGAACCCCACGCGCCACCTAGTTAACAACTTACCAGCTACTGTACCGCTGCAGTGTCGTTCCTCATTCCCTCCGGCTGCCGCCTCGAGCTCCGCAGCTTCTGCCGGGCCGGCAACATCACCTGCAAGGGAAGACAGCAAAAGAGCAAACATCAAAAGGGGAACGGGCAGCAATACAAGACAACAAACTTTACAATACAACAGAAACAGACGAGGAAAGACAAAGGCAAACGGAAACACTTACCTGAAGTATTGTGGCTTAGTCGCAACAGGACTGGACTACCATATGCAAGGGACCAGTGAAGGAACTCGGTCCAGATCATACAAGCACACCTGCTAGAAGCAGCAGGACGGAGTGCTCGCCAAAACTAATCAACAGGTGAGCTTTCCAGGGACAGCGCATCCCACGGGTACCACGGTTTAGGAGAAGGGGTCTGGAAGGGGATCAGGTGCACAGGCTGGCATACTCAGGCTCCCTATTCTCCACGCAGGAGCAGTCCCGAGCAGCATCACCTATTACCACCAGTCACCAAATAAGCCCAGAGGGCGAAGTCGGACCTGATCAACCTCACCCCCGGGAGGGCTGCAACCGTGCCCCAAAGTCCTCCGCAGAGACCAGGTGAGCATAACAAGGAGTTCATGAAGAGTCCATAGGTGTAGAATGAGTTAGGTGAAACCTGTTCTGTTTAGACTAGTTCTGAGTGGCAGTTAAGGCAATCAAACAAGGATTGGAAAAAGGGTTGTCTTCAAGTACCAAGGCCAATCAGGATGTTTTATGTTAATTACTAAATTACCTTGCTTTTTAAGACCGTATATAAGGGACTGAAATCAGAAGGGAGTTGGGAGTTGCTGAGTTTTCTGCTGTGTGCTGTATGCAGCCTGCCTTGCTGTATCCTGGAAGAATAAAGATGTCTTTTGAAATCCAGCCTGAGTCTTTGCCTGCTTTCATACTTGGTCTCCATAATGCCTTTCCTGTTCCAGGGGTGCCAAAGCCCAGAGATGCTGTTGGGACCTTCTCTTCACTAGAAAATCTACCCCCACCCTTTTCCGACACAAACACTTTCTTACACTGTGCAAGACATCAGAGCCGTTTACCTGACCTGTCCTGACACAAGGGTCAGGCAGAGTCAGGCAATTGACAATAACTACGCACACCTGACTGCCCTTTTTCTTCCCCACAGGGATAAAAGGCAGAGCATGAGAGCACACTTCGAGCAAGGCCGAACGCACGAGGAAGCAGCTATTCTGGCAGTTCAAACGGAGGAGAAAGGCGGAGGGTCCTGGAGGGATGACGGGAGAGAATTGCCCTTGCCCTTTTCAATTCAGACCCGCGAAGCCTCCAAAAGGGAAATCATAAGACTGGGAAGTCGAGCTGGCGTGTGGTGTGACGGGTGTCAACAGCACATGGGGCCCTCCGGCGCTGATAGCCAAAACGGGGAGAAGCGCTTGACGCCGTGCTGCCTTCCTTGACTCCCAAGTCAAGAAACTCGCAACAGTTCAGCACAGCCAGTGAGTAGAAGAAGACAGATAGTAAAACCGAACTGTGCTGCACCCAAGGTTGCAAGGGGCAACCTTGTTGAATAAAAGGACTTGTATAATTTAACTTTAAAGAAACTCTAGTAAAAGATTCAGAAGCAGAGGGGTCTGGGGTCGCGGGGACGCTAATTCGAAGGACTCTGACTGAAGCGTTTTTTCGGGATGTTGTTTTGTTGAAACTACGAGAGCCAAGAGGCCTTAGGGGAGGCCAGTGTGAAATGTCAAAGTGGTCCCCGCGAGGGTTGAGAAAAACCCCTTGTACACTTGAGTCTTTGACACCTTGAGGTAAACTGTGTGAAGTCTGACTGGGGGGCTGTGACCCGAATATCGGAAAGGGGAAAAACTTAAGGGGCCTTGTGAACTGTGGAAAGTGTGAACCCGACGCAGGGATGCCGAAAGGAAACTGGGGGAAGGGAACCCCCGCTTTTCTGATGAAATGATTGAATCATGAACTGTTAGAATGGCTATGTGAACCCGACAGAGGGATGCCAAGGGAAAAGCTAAGAGAAGTAAATACTGCATTGTGATAAAACTGATTGAACTGTGAAACTGGCAAATGTGAACCCGGCAGAGGGAAGACTGCAAACCGAGGTAAATCGTGATATACCCGTGAACATTGTGACGACAATGGTGAACCGACTGAGGGATGTCCACTATGGATAGTTGGTGAAAAGAACATTGAAACTGTTCAGTGATATGTTTTTGAGTGAAAGGCCATAGTGAACCCGATTGAGGGAGGCTAACGTTGTAAGAAGGATCAGAGCCCGGCTGAGTCGGAATCGAAGGGGTGAAGAGCAGTCGCCCAACGTGAAAAGATTGCCAAAGGATATTTTGTTTATTATTTTTGGTACAGTGGGCCTTCTAAGGCAAGAGACTTTTGCAGGAAAGAGGCTTGGCCCCGGAAGGTCCTGGCATCGTTGAAAGGAACTGTAACCTCATGTTGGCGAGGCCCAGGAGTGTGCTGTGCTCAAAGGTCCTGCCTTGTCCCGCGCTAAAAACGTGGGGAAGGGAGATCCACCCATACCCTCCTGACTTATCATTTGGTGAACATTTCTTTCTTTTCTTGAGAAAATCATCCCACACTATTTTGTAACTTAGTTGTAAGAATTGGTAATAATTTTTTTAGTATAAGCCTTTTTTATTTGACAAGACACCAATAGGACTGCTTTATTATTATTTGATGGTCGTAGATTGCTCCCATCTTAGATTTAGGTTTAGATTAGGCGTTCTCTCACCCATTATACAGTTTAATAAACACCATTGAACTGTGATCACTTGTGTCTGTCTATACTGTTGCCACCATGAATTATTTACATCACTTACACAGACGTTAAATTCAATAATACAGCTAGATAAGATTTTGAAGTTAGAGTATTTTACTCCCGTTTTGAGGTTCAGAGTAAAATAATGTTTAGGGAGTCAAAAAGAAATTCCCTTTCCCAATGGGCAATTGTTTTATACAAGCAAAGGAAAATGTAAGAAATATATTGTTTTTCATTGCAAATGGTAATTTATGCAAATTAAAATATTCATTTTGACCATAATGTTTCTCTTTAGACAAGGCAGTAATAATATTAGCATGCCTTCCTGTGACAGTGCTCTGCTGGTACCACTGATATCAACATATATTCATGGAGCTGTGTTGGAGGCAAGAGGGCTGGCAGGTTCCTATGTGTCAGCTGCTTAGTATTTTTCTTAGGAGTATTTGTAATCCCTAATTTGTTTTATTGTTCCAGTTTTTATGTATTTAAAGCTGGCTGGTACACTGATAATCTGTAGGGCTGATTACACATGATGATGGAGCCGGCCACATTATAAAAAGCAGGCGGTTTCAGGCATCAAGGATGGCAGTTCTGCAAAGGGCCACACAGACAAAGCATTCAAGTTAATACATGTTCCTTTATTAATAGCGCACTGGATGCATCTTGTATCTTCTCAATGTATCTCATCAGTTCGCAACCGGTCCTATTATGCTTCTCATGTTGTTCCCATGTCACGTGCTGTCCCCCAGGCCCCTCCCAATAATGACCACATTACAACCATGTATATTACTAATGGTATTTACATCCTCATAGTTGCCAACTGTTGATTGTGAGTTTGAGGTCCACTTGTTGAGCCTCTCTTACAAAACAGTACACGGATATCGTCCTTACCTAGAGTCTAAGTCTTGCCCAACTCCCAACAGGCTTCTCTTGGTGTAATGTATTTCCCAGCAGTGTCCTGCCTGCGTGCAGTTCATCCCAGTAGCACCTCAGTACCCTACCACTTTCAGCTTCTTCCCATTGCCTTGCCAGTGTGGCCTCCCCACAGAAGTGTCTTTTCAGTTTGGGCTTCCCTGCTGAGGATATGGTATGATATTCAGTGTGAGCGCACCCACAACACTACATGACAAACATGACACTGCTTTGAGCGATATCACATTAACAGGCCCTGCTGTTAGTTTGATCTCGCTCAAAGCAGTGTCATGTTTGTGTGAGTTCACCCCATGAAGTACTCTGTGAGTGTGCTTCTAGTAGTGCCTTGTTAGTATGAGCTTCTTCCCAGCAGTGCCCTGCCAGTGTGTGGACTCCCACTGCTGTGTCAGTTTGTGGGCTTGTTGCCAGCGGTTCCCTGATAGTAGGAGCTTCCTCCTTGTAGTGGTCGTCAGCCCTAGTTGCTCCAGCAATATGAATTGCCTCTAATCGTGCCATGTCAATGTTATAGGGATTTTGCAGTGTGAGTTTTCTCAATAGTGCCCTGTCAGTGCTGTAGGTCTCTAGAATCCTGTGCCTCCTCCCAGCATTGTTATCATCTAAGAGTGCTAGAGGACTCAAGCAGTGTGAGATTTCGTCAGCAGTGCCCTTTCAGTGCTAAAGGATGAGATTCATGTACCAGTGCCCTATCAGAACTCCAGCAGTTGAACTCCCCCAGACTGTGCTTTAGAAGCTCTGCAGGCTCCCTAAAGATGATATTTTGCTAGCAGCACCCTGGCATTCAGTAGCGCTTCGGGAGACCGCTAGGGTTATGATGGGGGCAGTGTAAATAGCTGTGGGAGCTTCTCCTGTTTTACAGGAATGCATAGGCATGAGATTCCCTGATTCAGTGCCCTGGTGGTGCTAAGGGATCCCAGCAGCGTGAGTGTCCTGCAACAGTGCCCCATGAGTACTCTAGCAGTTTAAGCTTCACCAAGCAATGCACTGTCAGCAGCAGGGCTCCAGCAAAGTGAGCTTTATTCAGCTATGCCCTGCAAATGCTTAGGGCCTCTAGTAGGTTCACCAAGCACTGCCAGGCTACTGTTTGTTTCCAGCCATGTGAGTTTTCTCATTCAGTGCTAGTGGATTTATGCAGTGTTCATTTTACCCAGCAGTGATGTTAATATTAAGACACCAGCATTGTGAGGACTGCTATGTCAGTGCAAAAGGACTCTATTATTGTATAATGTACCCATCAGTGACGTGTGGATATTGGTCTTCAGCTGTGTGAGCTTCCTCCGGCAGTAAACCTTCCGTAATATAATTCCAACAGTGTTGCACTCTACTAGTGCTTTCTTCATGTGAGCTCCTTTCCAGCATTATCTTGTCAGTGGGAATTTCTTTCCTGCACAATCTTCTTCGAAGGGGCTTCTTCCCAGGGAAACGAGTGAATGCTAAAAGATCCCAGCAGTACTCTATTGGTGCTGTAAGACTCGCCCAGTGTAAGCTCTGTCTGCACTTCACTACATCCCTGCTGGTGACGTTGGACCATAGCAGAGCCCTGTGATTGCAGACCCCAGCAGACCGTGGGGCCGCCAATAGTTCATGGCTCCCAGTGCTACAGGACTCCAGGAGTATGAGATTTTGTTTGCAACAGTTGCCCAGTATGCTATGGGACCCCAGGAGTTGGAGCTTCCTGCAGCAGTGCCATGGAAGTTCTAAGGGACTTTGCCAGTGTAATCTTACCCAGCGGTGCCCATTCATTCAACCGCATGCTGCGATTTTCCTCTAGAAGTGACCTATTGTGACCTGTCTGCTTAAAGAACACTGGCAGTGCAAGCTCCCCATCCGTCAGTGTTCGAACTACTGCTCTGTGGGCGTCTGCTTCAGTGCATTAAGCCTCAGCAATATGGGGATTCCCCGGTAGTGCTTTGGCGTCAGCGTGAACTTCCCAACTAGCACATGGGATCTTACCCAGCCAGTGCTGTAGGACTCTACAAGTGTGAGGTTCGAGGTCACTGCAAGTGGGGCTGGCATGGGTGTTTGACACGGGTCACCAAATTTAGAAAAGTGAAATTGCCCAGACAGGGGAACAAAGCAGCAACTCCAACCCAGCCAGCAACAAACGCAGACTGAAGTGGAATCCAAGATGGTGGCTTCTCCATTAAAAGACTTCCCTAGAACTCATTAGTACAAAGCATCAAAGCGATTCAGCATGCCCGTAGTGGGCATGTAACCCTTCTGGACAAGTGTTGGGGAGAATTCTCAAGAATGTGCTAATTTCCCTTACCTTTTGAGACCCCCAGCCACTTCGCTGAATTTCTAGGATTTGATGTTTTACCTGGGAAGAGTGTGAGCCTTTTTTTCCCCCACTCTTCCATGTATTTGGATGTGTGTTTTACTTTTGTGTTCTTCGGTTATGGAGTTTTAAAACAACTCCATAGGCATCATCTTTTTCTGTGTGTCACACAGCACCTTCAGTGCAGTGGCACAGGGATGTCTTTCAGACTTCCAAAAGTTTAAATACCTTCTCTGGGACTGACTACTGTCTCCCACAGCATGTAAAGTTAAATTGACTTTACTAGTCTTTTTAAATTTACAGACCCAGCACACACTATCTTACCATAGAGTGCTGGAGGGGTTGCCTAGCTTCCCTGGAGTCTAAACACTTATGTAACAGTCAAATGTTACCCTTTCCCACTTGAAATGGCTGGTGGCAGTGGTTTAAAAGAAACTACCATGATTTTTCCCGACCGCGAACAACGGTAGCTAAAAATCGGGGCTGCCATGTTTTTCAATATGGTGCCCCAGACCTATCTGTAAAAACAGACTCCTGTCATCTTTTTTTCGCCATTTCTTTTTGGAAAGGTCCTTCTTGTTTGTCTCTGCGCGCCAAACCAGGTTTGGTCCCTTTTTTCGTTGGCCTTTGGCGGGCTTCAGTGCTGAAGTCCTCCTCTGGCGCCTGAGTGTATGGGGTGGACAGGATGTGAGGGAGGTGCCAGAAACTCCATGCGCCTAGTCTCCTAGGAGACCTGAATGCACTCTGGTGTAATTGGCCGGCTGGCTGTCCGCAAGGACACCCACCCTGCTGTGTGAGTGACAGCCAAGCTGGAATTAATGGGGAAAACTGTTTAAAAGCAGGTCTTTGGGGCTTGGAAAGCAGAGTCAACCACTGGAACGAAAGAACCGAAGACGAGCTGAAGGAAGACTACTGCTGCAACTCCTGGACGACCGATGAAGCCCTGCTGCAGGTCCGAATTGCCTGAAACTCCATCGACAGAGAAGCCCTTCAAGTTTCTTCCCTTGAGTTTGGTGGGAACAACCAACTCACAAGCCGCCTGGACACTGTCCCCTCCTGGTCGAATTTTCTGCAGAGTGCTGTGGAAAAACAGATAGCCAGTGGGAAGGATACAAGTTTGTGGTCTTTAAGGCACTCACACCTTACACCATCGTTTTGCCAAGCTTGTGGCCTCTTCCCCGGGCAGTGCAGGAACCTCCCGACGTTCTCCATCTTGTCCCCACGGCTGAAGTTCAGAAACAGCGAGATCTGATCGAACTGCCAGGAACAACTGCCTCAGCTACAGCTCTTCTTCACTTTAAAGGTACTGTACTTTTCGGCCACAGTGAAAGTTTGCAAAACTTTCCCGACTTCGAAGGCTTGTCCTTCCCTAAACCAAGATCTAACTTTTCATCTGACCAAATTCTTCTAAGATCCGTGGCAAAGACTTAACCGTTTACTACCAGAACTGTGCTATCTATACAAAGACTCTGAACCATTGACTTTGGCCCAGGGCTATGAACTGAATTGCTGGTTGTAGTTAACCGAACCCCTTGGCCCTGCCTATGAAAAGTATTTTTGCTTCATTTCTTATAACCTTGTCTTTTTACCCCTTTTTAAAGTAACTGAAGTGCCATTTTGCTCCCACTTCAGGAGAGCTGAACTTGTAAGAAACCTTGAGAGAAACCAAGAAACACAGCTACAAAACCATTATATTAAAAAAAAGACAGTCACAAGGGGTTGAATCACTGTATTTGTTGGTCCTTTTTGTAACTTGCTCTACTGCTCACTTTACTCTTGAGATAAGTCTGGCTGCTCACCCATTGCTACCACATTACTGTGTAGTATGGGCTTGTACCAAAGGTGAAATTGTACTGACACTTGTAGTCTTAATTGCATGCAGTGTTCCCCAAGGCTACTGCATGTGATTCTGCCTAACAACAATCAGTGGGAAGTTAGTCAGTCCAAGCACTGTTTAAGAGCCAGCTCCCATGGCAAGAGTGGAAGGGAGTTTTGTGGTACAGAAAAAAGAAATTGTGGTGTTAAAGAGGAGGAAGATTGCTGCAACAGAGAGGAAGGTTGCTGATTTGGCTGTAAATCCTATAGTGGAAGACCACATTGTAAGACCCAGAGAGGAGAGAAAGATGCCTAGGCAGATTGTATGACCTGGAGTGAGGTGATGATTTTTATCTCCTAGAGAAGAGTGGCTGATTGTAACACCCTGATAGCAGAGACTGGTTGTAAAACCTGGAGACCGGAGGAGACAAAACTAGATACCGTAAATACAGAACAGGACGGACATTGAAGCAGAGGCCAAAGGCAGTGGAAGAGAAATCAAGCCAAAGCCCTAGTCAAGAAAAAGGCAGAGGATGCAAAGGTGGAGACCTTTGCCGAAGGGGAAGATAGGGAGGGTGAAGACAAAGGCTCCGATCAAGAGTAAGGCAGAACAGGAAAGGGCAGATGTCCTGACAAGAAAAATAAAAGGTAAATGTCCTGAACAGAGAGAAGTAGGAAGTGCCCAAAGGTGGCAGAAAATGGAAAGGTAAAGACCCTGGCCTAGGAGATAGTAAAGGTGACGAGAAGGGGGAGATGAAGAAAGCAAAATCTCCCCTGGGGTCTAACCCAGGGACATACAGTGTCCTTGTGAAGTGTTGCAGAACATTATAATAAACCCTAACCATCCCGATACCTTAAATAAAATGCATGCATTTGAAAATCCTTGTTGTATCATTTGTTACAACTTGTGAAAGTAGGATTGTCACAGTTCTCCATCTTTCAAAACTGCAATCAGTCTTTTTTAACGTTGAAATGCGGTTTCAACTGCAGTTGCCCATTAAAATGCATTGGACTGAAATCAGAACATGGAGAGCCACTGCATGAAAAGGCTTGTCTATGGACTAAGAATAAGTGTTAAGTTCCGATCAGCGGAAATTACTTTCACTGGGGACATTTTTCATACTGGGAGAAGTGGCCTTAGCGCAGCAAGCGAATGAGGTAGGATAAACCTAAGTCTTGTTCCAGAGCGACAAAACCAGAAAGAAGGGGTCTAGACTGCTCACAGCTTCTTGCCAGTGAGTGCATTGTTCTGGAGTTGACTATTCCGCAACTATATTTTTTGAGTGTGGTCTATAAGCCAAATCTATTGCATTAAAGTACAAATAGGAATGAATGGCATATGAGGAGGGACGCACAACTTGTAGATGTTTTTTGGTTGTTTGCCCATCCATTGACTGCCATGACCAGGCTAATCCCCATGGCCATTCCCACCCAGTTCCTGCCTCTCCACACCCTAAACACCTCCTCATGGGAACTGTTTGAGCTTGCTTAAACAAGCCTTCGCATCAAACTTTGCACTCAAAGTGCCAGTAAGTGTTTTCTCAAAACATCCTTCTGGGAGTTAATGACTTAATTGGAGTTTTAAACCCCCTACTGGTGTAATAAAAATATTTTACCAGCTCTGCCTTCAGCCACTTGGTTTATAAGCACTCTGCGTGTCCTTCGCTAAAGTTTTGTTAAAAACAAGCATTGGCAGAGCCAACAGTTTTGGCTTGTGTACAACTATTAGGCTTTTGCCATGCACTGTTATTTAATGCCCAGGTACTCACAACATTTTGCACCTACTACCATCAATGGCCAGTTAATACCACTACGCCTGTGCCTGGCAAGTGCCTTTCCCATGCCTTCACAAAAGCCCAAACTGTTGGCATTTCCAATGCTGGTTGTGGTTGTAAACGTGCAGTAGAGAGTTCATGCACCACCGAAATTTGTCAATTAATTGCATATGATCTGAAGTAGTGGCCATACTAAAATGCTGTGTCGGTATAGTGGTAATAATGTAAATTTCATCATCTTTGTGCAGATCCCATCCTACTCTTTTCAGCTGCAGAGTAAAACAGTCTCAGTTTTTGCATTACTGATCAAACCTGACTCTCTTCCTCAATCCTTGCGCAACCACCGAAGTGAAAGGAATGCGTAGTAATGAAACCACCTGCTGTCAATTGCATATTTTTGCTAGATTCTGGAATCTTGATTTCCTTTTGTTTTTATAGTTTTTGCAAAATACAAATGTATTTTTATGTTTTCCTCAGCACAGCTTAAGTACTTAACTATGCTGCCCCATTTATTTGGCCATGGTGAGCTCTACTTTTTTTTATTTACAAGTATAAAGCCAGACCCTTAGATAGACCAAGTTTTATTTACAGCTTAACATGGCGTTTTGCATTAATTTCATATAGCTGTTTCGTATAATGGACAGTCATCATATATACAAAAAACATGTTGTATCTGTGTGCCATATTTAATAAATTTAGGCCATAGTGTGACAAAGAGATTTTGCTACAGGACAAGTAGATTTCTCTAACATCTTGCCCTTGACAAAGTAGATTTTTAGAAAAATTCCTCACCCTGTTCTCGACACGTTTTCCTTGACTTCAATTATTTAAAAACATGTTTTCATCCCGAGCTTGAGGTGTAGCGCAAATTCGGTTTCCCGTTTCCCAGTGTGGATAATTCTTCTTAAAATATGAATCATTTTACCGTTATTTTCGTAGCTCTACTGAAAAAGTAAGGGGGCTCCAAAATTGTTTGTTTGGACAAGGCCATTGTGACCTGCCAGTGGGCTTTTCCCATTATCTGACAGCAGACCGACCCATTCACCTTTTATCCTCGCAAAGATTGGTTTCTGGTGTCTATCTGTCTATGGGCTTTGTGATAGTCAAAACAAATGTCCCTTTTCTTGGGATGCCCCATCTATCAATTGTGGAGAATCACAGGGATTTCCCTTGCTAAGGTACAGACAGGTCGGCACCAGATTGAAAGAGTTTGCAACATTTGCATTGAGGTCAGCAGAGCACCAATCCAATGAAAAAGTGCATTCAACTGCAAAAGAATCAACAATTGTCTATTTAGTACAGATGTACTCTGCTGGTTCTTCCCATTAAAAAAAAAAACCAATTCTTTACATATATATGCAAAAACAGGAAGTCACAGGAAGGGAAGTGTTGATGTGGAGCCATTACAGCCAAAAATATGAAAAATAAAACGGCTTTTTTATTTACTTTTCTTCAATTATTTCAAATGACTGTGAATGCTATATATATATTGGCCCAACGATGAATATATCCGCCT
Source organism: Ambystoma mexicanum (assembly GCF_040938575.1). Lineage (NCBI taxonomy): Eukaryota > Metazoa > Chordata > Amphibia > Caudata > Ambystomatidae > Ambystoma > Ambystoma mexicanum. Next base: position 912,521,575 of record NC_090923.1, on the reverse strand, counting down.
GGTGCAAAGATAAATATATTGACCAAACATTCCCTGAACCCCACATATTTATATACCTAATCACCACACATCAAAGCCATATATTAGGCCAACATGTACCTCAACCCCATCCTTGCAGAGCTGCCGATCCTTTACCCCATATCCCAAAAGACCTATCTGGTGACCTTTTTTCACCAAATGTCTCCCAGCCACGCACCAAGATTGTTATACCTGGGAAGGGGCATTATAATAATTTAATTTTAATAGCACTTCCCACCAGATTCTTCTAGTTTCTAAGCACTGCAATAATCGGCGCCACACTTATTCCTCGCTTGTGATTCTCAATTTCTCGACCCAGAAAATGGCCAAAGAACACACTGAGAAAGTCTGATCCATTAGGGACTGGGTCAGAGACTCCAACTAGGCCCGGCACAAGGATTTATGCCGCCTCACGTGTATTGTCAGTTGGCAACCCCTCTCTCTTGCAGTGGGAACAAGTGTGCTGTTGTAGGACCATCCTTACATCTGTGGTGCCATACTGCTGGTGGCATCCTAAGCAGGCACTAGAATTACTGAATGATATAACTGGCCATGCACTCTAGAAGTAGTCCATTGTCAAGGACGCAGGTAGATCCAGTATACCAAAGCACACCAAACTGTGTCAGGGCTCATAGGTTCCTGCTTCAGTTGTCTCGGCAAGGCCATCTTAAGTGAAGGGGAGGTCTTCCCTAAGCATCCAGGAGTTAGCCATACCAAGTCATCCTGGCCAACAGTGGCACCCACAGTTGCACCAAGACACCTCCAGAGGTTAAAATGAAAGGGAAAGAAGTTGTACTGCGTGGGGCCGTTGAGATAATGAGCGCAGAGGGTGCATAGGAATGGGGGAGTTGGTTCATGGAATGGGACTTCTATGTCAAGACCGGAGACAAGCATTATGCTTCAACTTCTATTTATTCCTCTCTTCAGCAGCTTCAACAAAACCAACTTTCTTTAATAAAATGTTCATTTTTTAAAAAAAACTACAGTTTCCTCTTAACATGCTTCCTCATGTAGTCCATCTCGTTTCCTGTCATGTGCTCCTAGTTCTTCCTGTTCCTTTGATCCACCTCTTCTTTTCCTGCTCTTCTGCTAGATAAGTACCCCTTTACCTAAGCTGAGAGCGTAAATTTGGTAGATCGTAGAAACAGTGTTTTAAATGATTGTGACAACTTGTATTAGATATCACAGATCGTAGTTAGAATGTTTTGAGTGTTGTGACAAACTGTTATTAGATACCAGTGCTTGAGCAGACAGGGCGCGCACAGTGAATACCTTACAACTGAGGGAAATGAGATTAGCGTGCACACAGGTAGGCGCACAGGACTGAGTGAGCGGAGGAGGCGGCCCTTGTGCCGTATTTTCGCCACACTCAGGGATCCAGAAGCCAACTGCCGGGACGAAGCAACTGCCCCTCCATCTAGAGGTCGGTGCCTAAGGAGTACAGCAGCCTCCTGCCTCGGCAGGGCAGGGCCTAGTTAGTGCAACGGCCCCCTCTCTCCGCAGGGAGGAGCCACAACAACACTGGTCAGTAGAGCGACCGCTGAGAAAAGCGACAGTGCTCGAACAAGCAGATCACACCAACAAGCGCGATCGCGGCCAATTACCAGTGCGACCCGCGCTATAAACTCACAGCGGGCGAGGTCGCATACACACATTAAGCTCAAGCTTAAGTAAAAAAAAATAAAGAAATAAGCGCTCAGCCCAGATCGCGCAGTAACCTCCCTGCAAGAGGAGGTACAGCATCTCCTTCCCCTCATACCTGTATGGACAGACTGGAGAGAAGCAAACAAGTAGGTGCTGGCCACTTCACAGCTTCACAGCGCACCAGCGGACGTGCCACACAACCTGAGCACAGGTATTTGGCACAAGCACCCAATAAGCAATGTCAGAGTTAGAGTGGGGTGAGGAGGAGCAGGCAGAGGACCTGGTTCACAGTTTTAAAGAGGTGCTGGGGAATTCGCTAGTGGAAGCCGTGGCCCAAGGGGTAAAACCTCTACAAGACAGGTTCACCACAATATAAGCCTTCTTGAGCCAAAAGCAAAAGAGCACTGAAGAAAGATAGAGCACGTCCACTACAGCCCCGCAAGGGGACCCACTGGGGTGTACCGAGACCCGGAAGAGGAAGACCTCTTCTGTCCCCCTGAGTCAACGCTACAGGGCAGACAAGAAGACCCCAGAGGTTACCGACGCATTCGATAAACTCAAGGAGGCATTCCTACGCAAGTCGGTAGTACCAAGCCTCACGACCCCTGAGCCATGGGAGAAAAATATGGGAAATGAGGAGATCCCACACTCTTCACAAGAAGTGGAAGAGAGATCGGAGGAAAGAGACCTAGAACCCACCGAAAGTAAGCGATTAAGGAAAGAGAAACACCTAGAAGATAGTGAGGAGATCTTGTACATGTTCGAACACAAGACCATAAGGAACCTCAGGTCTTCTGACTGGCAGCCGTCTCCTCGAGTGGCCAAATACATGACGTAAAGACTGAGAAAAGCGCTCGAAAAAGAAGTGAGACAACGTATGAGGGCGGAATGCCCAAGACCCAAATTACCGGGAACGGTAGCAGAGGCTCCTGAACTGGACCCAAAAATGCCAGCTTTCGTATCGAAGATGTCTAGAGACCCCTGAAATGGAATTGACAGGTCATGGAGGAGCTGTCAAAAAAGGGTTCTGGACCTCGCAGGGCCTTTAGCCAAAATCATGGATCTAGCGGAAAGGGCCAGAGACACCTGTGAAGAAGTGGACCCAGAAACTTTAGCAAATTGGGCGCAGAGAGCAGTATGTCCTAGGGAACCACACTGCGCCATCTCCTCTGAGAGAAGTCGAGGACTCTTACTAAAAAATAGTTTCCAAGCAAGGAGACCTAGCCTCTTATGAAGCAGGCGGAGCGGGCCAAGGGCTTCTCTCTGGAGAAACCTTCGGTAAGGAAATGGGGAGATTTGTGGGCACATACACCTTCCTAGAAAAGGCCCAAGCTTCGATTCAGAGGATATTTCCTAGCAAGGTTTTTGCCGGTAATGGTTGCTACCGAGGTCGGGCGACCAGTCGTTATCAAGGCACGAGAAGGCCTCAGAATAACAGAGCCCAGTATTGGGAGAATAAACAGCAGGACACCTTCTTCCCTGTCAGGGGTTGATTCCTGTGAGGCCGCTGAGGACCGGGAAGAGGACAAAAATTCCCAGACACACGAGATATCCACCAGTGGGGGTGAGGATACAGCAATTTGGCGAAACAGGCGCACACTTTCCAGCGACGCCTGAGTGCTGCAGACAACCAAGGGGTTGCACCTAGACTTCACACAAGAACCACAACAAGAACACCCCCAAACTCCTTGCACATAACTCAAACAGAGAGAAAGCGCTTACACAGCAAACTACAACACCTAGCACAGAAGAGAGCCATAGAGCCATGCAAAACACCACCAAGATTCGTAAGCAACATGTTCCTGGTACACAAGAAAGATAAATTGAGGCAGGTGATAAACCTGAAGGAACTGAACAGCTGTGCGACTTACATGCTCTTCAAAACGGAAGGGATTGACTAGCTGAGGGACAACCTAACACAGGGCGACTTGCTCACAAATATTGACCTCAAAGAGGCGTACCTTACAGTACCCATCCAAGAACAGTACCGACCCCTCCTAGCATTCGCCTGTGATGAGCAATACTGGCAATTTACGACGATGCCCTTCGGCCTAACTTCTGCTCCGTAGGCCTTTACAAAACCTACGAGACCAATAGCAGCTGCGATCAGGGAGAAAGGGATCCGGATGATCATCTACCTGGACGACATCCTGCTACTAGCAGACAGCAAAGGGAATCTACAGTACCAGACAGAATGGGTAAAAGGACTACTCTCGTTGCTAGGATTCCTAGTGAACCAGGATAAGTCTGACACTGTTCCGACTAAGAGGATAGACTTCCTCGGGTTCATAGTAGACACCAAGTCAGCAACTCTAGAGTTAACAGCCAGGAAGGTAAGGGACATCAAGAGAGAGATAAGAGGATGCCTCGACTAGAAATTAGTATCTTTGAGAACACTAGCAAGGATAGTGGGACTGTTAGCATTACCTAGTCAAGCCATATTTCCAGGGCCCTTACATTATCGGGCCCTGCACAGGCTAAAGATAAGACGCGACCAGCAAGGGCTGAAGTATCATTAGGCGGTCTCCCTAGATGTCTGGGCCAGAGCAGAACTGGAATGGTAGCCTCAGAATATGGACGCCTGGAATGGGAAGGCCATATTCAGGCGACCTCCCCGACCTGGTGATAGAATCAGATGCCAGCAGAGCAGTCTGGGGAGCGCGGTGCGGGACGCTAGAAACAGGAGGGAAGTGGAGGTCAGAGGAACTTAAGCTACACATAAATAACCTAGAGCTGTTAGCGGGATCCTTCGCAATCAAAGCCTTCACGAAGAACAAAGTGAACTCATGTATTCTGTTGAAGATGAACAACATCTCAGCAGTCAAATATATCAACCACTTGGGGGGGGACACAGTCCAGGCTCCTAGCAGAACTAGCCAAAGACTTCTGGCAGAAGTACCTCCAGCCAGGGACCTCATTGACAGTAGAGTAACTCCCAGGAGTCCTCAACGTAGTGGCAGACTGGAACTCACGGCACCTGTAGGACTACAGCGTTTGGACTCTGACTGTAGAAGTATTTCAGCGAATAGAGCAACTGTGGGGCCCAGTTCACACAGACCTATTTGCTTCCAGGTTGAACACGCAAAAGAGCAGCTACTTCAGCTGGAGGTTAGACACAACCGCGAGAGGGGCAGACGCTTTCCTACAGGACTGGAGCAAGAATCTGCACTACGCCTTTCCCCCATTTATGATGCTGAGCAGAGTCCTAGGGAAGACGCACAGGGAACGAGCGAATCTGATTGTAGTAGTGCAGATATATGGACGTCGCAGGTATGGTTTCCGGCACTCATGGAACTACTGGCAGACTGCCCGAGAATCTTACCTACCAGCAGGAGAACACCTGCTCACAGACCTAGTTGGGTAATTTCATCCTATGAGAGTGAAAAGGACTCTCCATTAATGTTGTGAAGGATAGCCAGAGATGCTGGTCTCTGGCAGGCATTTTGAAGCAAGCTGCTCAGCTCATCGCAGAGTCATGGGCGCCATCCACATGGCGGACCTACGACGTGGCTTGGAGCAGATGGTTGCGATGGTTCAGAAGGAGAAATCTTCATCCCGTTTCTGCCCCTATAGTAGAAGTACTAAATTTCTTGGCACACCTGTTGCAAGACGGGAAAGCCTTTCGGACGTTAGGAGTTTACAGATCCGCGATTTCGGCAGGGCATCTACCCATGAACGGAATGCCAGTGGGAGAGAGTGAGGCAGTAGTGAGACTCATAAAAGGAGTTTGGTTTAGAAAACCAGCAGAACTGAAATACGTACACTTATGGGACTTAGCAGTAGTGCTGAAGCTGCTTGCTAGCTGGCCGGTGAACAGGTATCTGTCTTTATGACAGTTATCAGGCAAGTTAGCCATGCTCCTATGTCTAGTGTCATGCAGGAGAGTAGCAGATGTGAAAGCTCTAGACATAGATAGGAAATCCTTCAGCCCAGAAGGGCTTACTTTCACCCTCGTCAGAAGGACAAGGTCAGGGTCCACATCTATCGAATACCCCACTTACACGACTATCCGAAGTGGTGTGTAGCAGCGTGCATAAGAGAGTATGAAAGCAGAACAGCAGAAATGCGTCCAGCAGCAACAACACAACTATTGATAGCGCGAAGAAGGCTGTACAAAGGGTTCCATTTGTTAAAATTGCGGCAAAAATTGCTGTTTACACAAAACATGCTGTGGTTTTGCCTCCATCATCCATGTAAAGGGTGCCCGCAACCCCCAGACCCATTATATCATGTAAGGGGAGCGGGAGACACCCCCGCAACCCCTGCTCCCCTTAAATGGTATAATGGGGTACACCTTTAACAGGTCAAACCACAGCGTTTTTGCCGCAATTATTTGTAAAGGCGACATTTTTTCTGCGATTTTATTACTGCATAACGTACAAAGTTCTAGCGACAGCCACTATAGCCAGATAGGTGCGTGAATTTATGCAACTAGTGGGAGTGCACCTGTAAGTTTGGGGTGCATTCAGTAAGAGGAGCTATGGCCTCTAGAGCATTAGCGAAGGGAGCAAAGCTACAGGATATCTTGCAAGCATCTGACTGGGTGAGCGATAGTACTTTTAGAACCTTTTACTTTAAACCTATCCAGTCAGTAGCGCCAACAGTGATAGGAAGCTTTGAACAAGCATAATGCTCGACTCTTGTCTTGACATAGAATAAAGTTTACCCCTGCTAATGGCGCAGGTAGTCTTGATTCTTTTAAAGACAAGGAGGCGAGCATTACTTTCCCACCCAAAGCAATCACTGCAGTTTTATATGTTGACATATGTAATGAAGCCCTGACATGTTTCCTTTATGAAATGGGCATTGCCTTCTCCACCCTAAGACTGGTCTTTATAGGTGAGTAACAGAAGAATAGCTATGCCGGGAAGCAAGGTTAAGGAAGTTGGCAAGAGCAGCCGGATCAGAGGAAGGGTCAGTTAAGACAACCTAGATGTTCGCTGACTGACTGCAGCGATTTGTTGAGTTGGGATTTTTCCAGTTATAAGTCTGGAGTGCAGTTCAAAGCATTCCAAGAAGAGGTGGAGCGAAGGAACAGGAAGGACTAGGAGCACATGACAGGAAAAGAGATGGACTACGTGAGCATATTAAGCGGAAAACGTAGTTTTAGAAAAAGTTTTCTTAAAGTTGGTTTTGTTAAAACTGCTGAAGAGAGGAATACATAGAAGTTGAAACATAATGCTCACCTCCTTGTATTTAATAGAATCAAGACTCCCTGCGCTATTAGCAGGGGTAATCTTTATTATATGTAACTGCTAAGGCAGAGTTTGCCCAACAGGGCTGAGTTATATGCCCCAAGAAATCATGTCCTAAAGTGAATGGGACCATTTTTTCAAGCTTTCCGCTTAGTAAACTTCTTAGAAGATGCCCCCAAATAAGTATGAAATGGCTACCGTCAGGCGTGCCCATCTCATTTGTCATCATTGGCAACAATAATGTCAAGATTGTGTATAGCGCTGCCTGCTGTCTTCCTCGTGCTTCTAAGCGCTGTACCTGTTGTCCTAAATGTGCCTCTGTTCGTGAGGGGGTAGAGGGTAGGAGAAGCACGGGGCGAGAGAAATGAAGGGGAGGAGAAAAGAAAGGAGGGGCACGTGTTAATGAGACGTGAATAAAGGAGGTTTGACGTTTTACCTTGGCTGTGTGTTTGAGTGGCTACCCCTCATTATTCGTGTGCTGCGTCAGGGCCAAAACAGACCGTAACACTTGATATGATATGTCATTTATAACGTGCATGTACACGTGTTTCTATACCAGTTTCTGTACACAAGTGTTGCTTTTCTTATTACCCAGTTTGATGATATTGACAGTCCATGTTTTTACAGCAGTTCACGTTTCAAAAGCAGTGGTTCTGAGACCTCGGCGTGCCCTCAAAACTCCTTTTGCGCTTAAGGGAAACAAACACCCTATTCATTGCATGTAGCTCACACATTGTTCGGCAGATCTGACCCGCTTTTCTTTTCTTTGCAGGGTGGAAAAGTGTTAATAAGTGTTTATTAAAGGACCATACCTCGCATATATACACCTCGCAGATCACCAAACACGGTGTAAGGAAGAAACTGGTGAATGAAAAGGGTCCTAGTTCAAGCATGCTTTCCTGCGAATAGTACCATTATCCCTCGTCCCAGTACTTGTTGAAAATAATTGGAAATACTTATTAAAAATCACGGAAACCAAGGCTGTGGCTCAGTAAAGCATGGGAAAATAGCTGACACACTTGTCACAACGGACACCAATAATTGGTACACTTGGTACGAGAGTAAGCCAAGTGTGCCACAAGATATAAACACTTGAATCAAGGGTGGAAAAAACGCACTACGAGGAGGGAAATACCCTCTAGGCCTGTGTGGAGTCCAGGGGCAGATGGCTGTCCCCCTTGGCATTTTTTGGAGCTGATTCAGGGGAAGGAAGTCATTCTCCCTGGTATAGGCATACCAAAAAGATGTAGACCTTTTTTTGGCTAACTGGGTTTTTAAGATATTTTCATCAAGAGAACTGTATCTTGGAACATTCTTTGGGAAGTATACTTGGTTTGGAACCTTTTGAACTGTATCTGTGAACTAAAGAACAGAGCTGTGACTGGGCAGCTGAAAGACATTTTGTCTTTTTCCCTTTTTGTACTTTATTGGTAGAATTCAGAGTGTGAGGGTCAGATTAGGTTTTGGACACAGGACAGAGATCTTTATTTTGGACATCCTAATAAAGACTGTGGGCCAATTCATGGAAAAGCACACATTTATCCTGCAATGCCTGCATGCCGAGAATTACCCTGTGTGGTCCGACACGCAGAAGTTACACTGCGCTCTCCGCGTATTCATGGAATTCTTCACGCAAATGAACCGTATTGGCAAGTCACGGCCGCAATGCCCCCGACACGCCCCCACTCAAAGCCGAAACAGACAGAAACAGCTACATGTGCTTGCTCGCCAGACATGCATACATGCATCCTGTAAAACAGTTCATAGGGTCCCCCGCACGCGGGCCTGCACCTCTGGGGTCCCGAGTAGGGTCCCCTGCAACTGTCACCGGCACCCCGTCAACATGCATAAGATTTACCATAACCCGGTTATAACCAAGGAAAATCTGCGTGCGAACCCCCGTAAACTGTTCCTGCACCTTGCTACACTGTGTACGTGCACCCCTAAGTACGATCGGAAACCGTGTATGTGTGCACGCACCCCTAAATCCGACATGCAAACTCACCTCCAGTTGCAAATCCTCTGTGAAAGTCTGTACACCTGCTTTTGGGTGGCAGAGAGATCGAGGGCTTTGCGTGGGCATTTCGCAGGTGAGGGGTTGCGTGGTCACATCCATGAATACGCTTTGTCGTGTGGACTTGTGGGCATGCGGTGGACTGCCTGCGTGCCCTCCCTTGTAATGTCCACGTTTTTGGCATGTTCCCCATTTTTCGTGTTCTGCCCACACATTCGTCCTCTGCGCAGTCCTCGCCCATGCCCTGTGTGGACTCTGGCGCATGGCACTCGGCCGCTCGTAGAGACGCGTGGAGCATGCTGGAAATCCACACAAGTCAGCAAAATATCCTGCGCAGTCAATTCCATGAATCGAGGAACGGGATTCTGCATACATTTAGTCAGACAAATTCACTATTTTCTGGGCAAATGGATCCATGAATCGGGCCCTGTGTCATTAGTTTTGTTGAGGCAGGGAAACCCCTCATACAGTTAGGGCTAGTGAGGCATTTTTCCAAACACCATTATTATTTTTATAAAATCATTTGGCAAAAAGTTTATCACCTGTGTCAGTCTCCTATGTCTGACTCCTCACAGTCCTCTACATGTTTGGCGGTGCAACAAAAAAGTGGTGGTAATTCTTTTAATGGCACTTTTTGTGGCTGTAACAGAATTACTGCTGTTTTTTACTGCACTAACACATTTCGAGTAAAATAATTGGCAGAATTATTTCCAGATGCTTATGGTAATTCCACTATAAACCCCATGGAGGCCTGTGCATCCTCCTATGAAAAATGGAGATTAACACTGCCCTTCACCCACTCATAATCCTGTGTTAAGCCCACAGGACCAAGTGGCGGTAACGCTGAGTTTGGTGGCCATTCGGCAGATTTACTACTCAAATTAAGTCATTTTGAACCTTTAACCTTGCACACATTATCATGATCCGCTAAATGAATACACACTGCCAGTCCCCTAATTGCTCTGGCTCAGTAGACATGAGATTACAATCACGCGCGTCTACTTCGAATGGGTTGGTCACCATGGAGACATCCCCGCCCCCTGGCTTGCGCCCGAGGGTGGGGCGCGAGGCGTACGTGCTCCAGTCTGGACCACGACGCCTCGCACCGTCTCCATGGTGACCTTTAAAACGAAAGGTAAACTAACGCTAGCGCGTTGTAAGCGGCTCACTCTGCGGTCACGTTTTGTGCACAACAGAAGCTTAGTAAGTACAGGAGTAATAGTTAGATTTCACAGGCCTTATCTACGGAAAGACTTGAGGATGACATAGTGTTTTTGTTAAACTTTTTTGTAGATCGTGTTGTATCCTCGCACAACACCACGATTTCAGCGTTCGGCATGACTAAGGTATGACACGCACGCATAGTTGTAAGAGAGAATATGCACACTATCTCCAGTTAACTAATTGGTATTCCGTTTTGCTTTTTTCATTATCTCTACAAATGGACGTGATTCGCGGATTGGTATGTGATTTTTGTAATAACCCTTAAACAATGGTTGTTGTATGTATATATACTATTAACAATGTAATAAGTCATGTTTTATTAATTGTTTGTTGCTATGATACCGCCCTGATGAAGGATTAATTCCGAAATGCATTGGCACTAGAGTATTATGGGCAATTGGAGATGCAAACTCATTGTGTGATTTACATGAACACATTTTGGCGGCAAACATCACAGGAATGTGAATTAAACAATTCCTGTTAAAATATTTCTTTGGAAAATATTTCTTTGAAATTCATTACTTTTATATCATAAACTGGATACCTAATCTCTAATATATTAAATATTGGCAACCTATTTGGGGCTAACTGAGATGCGCCTTTCTTAACTAAGTGGTCCCACTTTGTTTCTTGGAAGTTTTTTGTTGGGTAATAAACTAAACCACACCCACAGGGTGTGTGACCTTCCACACATACCATCTTATCTTAACTTCCCATGCGAATAGTATTGGCGTAAAGGCAGCATTTAAGTGCAACAGAATTGCCACAGCCACCAGAGCCATTATGAGGCTGTGCCAGTTTTAGCAAGATTCCTGGACACCGCTCCCCAAGCACCACCTTGTGTTGACTTGGCAAATGCTCTTTAAAGCATTTCATTGTTTAGAGTAGTGCACTTATAATGTGTAGCTTATTTATTAGTGGGGGATTGCAAGAGAGACAGCAGCTCGTGGGCAAGAGTTGGCAGAAGTGACCAAAATTTCGGTCAAGTAATATGATATTTTATTTGTATCGCGCTCCTACACAAGTGTTTCAGAGCGCGACAAGACAAGGGAGGGGAAAGGTTTTGAACAAAACAACGATCTTGCTAAGCCCAGTGACATTTAAAACGCGCAAGAGCATGGGAGAGGGAAAGAGGAAAAGTGCATGGAAGAGGGAGAGTGGAAAGTGCAGAGCAGTGGAGGAAAAGATAAATAATAATAAATAAAAATAAATAGATAATAGAGGCAATAAACCGAGGTTGTGCAGCCAGCAATTGGCAAGTGCTGTTTTTACGGCAGCAGACTGGGTGAGTCTGACAAGTGCAGAAAAAGGACTAAGGGGGGTTTTGGGGGACTTTATGGGTACAGATACAGTCCCCAGTGCAAAGGGTGGCCGGGAGGCAGTGCAGGAGGGTGGCAGGGTGAGCAGGTACCTGGGCCCAGGGGACAGAGGGTGGCCAGGTGCACAGTGCCAAGAGAGAGCAGATCAACAGGTGAGAGGGGGAGCGCAGGCAGAAGCAAAGAGGAAGGAATTGAGGTGCTTCCGGAACTGGAGATGGTTCTCCTCAAGTTTTAGAGTGGAAGGGAGGCTGTTCCGAGGGAGGCCCCAGCCGAAGACAGAGATCTACCCCAGCTTGTTTCTTTTCTTTGAAAAGTGACTGACCCTGAGGGAGTTAGAGGCAGAGGAGCGAAGAGCTCGAGAGGGGAGGTATTGCTGAAGGTATTTTGGACCCAGGACCCAGAAAGCCTTGTGGACAATGCAGAGGGTTTTGCATTTTATCCTTGCATCAACCGGGAGCCGATGGAGAGATTTCGGAGCTGGAGAGATACGATCCCAGGGCTTGAGGCCAAGGACAAGTCTTGCAATCCTGTTCTGGATTAGTTGCAGAGGTCGGAGAGTAGAGGCAGGTAGATTTAGAAAGAGGCTGTTAGAATAGTCCAACCTAGAGTGAACCAGCGCTTGGGAGACAGTGAGCTTCTGGGGGAAGGAGAGGAAAGGCAGAGTGCCTCTGAGGAGGTGCAGTAGGAAGTTTGACTTTTTTTTTAAAAAAATTCAATTTTATTGGTTTTTCGAGGCAACAAAGCATTAATAGAAACAATGGCAACTGGGCACCGGCCCGAGCCAACTTCGATTAGAAAACCTCTGCTGTATACACCCTACCTCCCCCCTCCCGCACAAGACCCCTAACGGTGAGGCACACGATCCACATCTCCATGAGTAAATGTTTCGGGTAGCTCCAACCGGGCATACAAGGAATTAACATAAATGGACTTTACTTGGGGAAGTGCAAAGAGTCTCCTACCATAACCAGTTTTCGGGACGGGTGGGGTACATCCGCTAGGCTCCCGTATGGTCCACAACATTGGCGAACGCTTCCATAAATTGCAGCCAATCAGTCTCAACCTGAGTGCAGGAGCCGTGTAATGCTGATGTTAGTCTCTCCATGAAATAAATGTCTTTGGCCACTGACACCCATTCCCTCTTCGGGGGGAGAGATGCTCTCTTCCAAGTCCTGGCCCGTACAGCTCTGGCTGCCAATAGCAAGAAGTGTCTCAGGTCCGGGAGTTTCTCCCAGTGGTCGTCCCTGTAGCGGAGGCCAAATATCAATAATAATGGGTCTGATTGGTAAACCCCCTCTCCCGCCTCCTCGAGCCAGCTGAGCACTTCTGACCAATAGACTTATACTTTCCTGCAGGACCACCACATATGCCAGTAGTCTGCTCTTTCCCCACATCCGTGCCAACACAACGAGACAGTGTCTGGGAACATCCTAGAGAGGGAGATTGGGTCGTACTACCATCTGTGGAGAAGCTTGATGGCGTGGGACTTGTACTGGCATGAGATAGAAGTCTTAAATGCCCTGCTACATTGCCTCCCCCAAAGCCCATCCCCGATGGTACAGCCCAAGTCCCTCTCCCATTTCCCTCTAAGGCTCTTAGTCGTTCCCGTTGCGGGAGGTTAACAGTGCTCTGTAAAGGAGGGAGATGAGGCCCTTCATTTCCGTGTGGGAGTCTAAGATTTTCTCAACCCGGGTCAGCCCTCTATGTAAGCATGATTTTAGTTTAGGTTTCATTAGGACGCCCTTAAGGCGCAGGCATAGGAGCGGGGAGAGCCTGCCGATTCCCAGAGCCGCTTCGAGTTCCTGGATACTTATGAAAGTGTCTTCCCTTACCAATTGGCCTACTCTACACAGGCCCGTGTCAAACCATGACTGATAGTGTTTGTGGCCCGGAATTTCTTCGAGGACTGGCGTTGACCAGATGTGGCTCAGAGGAGAGGGCCACGTGGTGACTTTCTCGCTAGAGCCTTTCCCTGCTAGTGCCTTCCACATTGTGCCCAGTATTTGGTGGTCCCTAATTCTTTTGGGGAGCTTTTTCAGTGGGACCCATAGCCATACCCCCACCGTGACTGGGCATAGGTAGACATTTTCAATGTATACCCATTGTTTATTTGTGTCCTCTCTAAGGTGGGGAGCCAGGGCCCTAAGTTGGGCTGCTCTATGGTAGGCATTAAGGTCCGGGAGGGCAACCCCTCCTCTATCCTTGGGGAGAGTGAGAGTCTCGTACCCGATCCTATGTCTCTGGCCCTGCCATATGAACTTCACTATGCGCCTCTTGGCTTCTCTAAAATATGATTCAGGAGCCTCCAAGGGGAGCATTTGGAAGACGTACAACACCCTGGGGAGCAAATTCATTTTTATGGCGTTTATTCTTCCCATCCAGGAGATATGCCCCTTCCCCCAAGCCTCCATGTCCCTGAATAGTTTGTCAAAGAGCGGGGGGTAGTTTGCCTTGCCTAGATCCCTGTCGGGGCGGACTATGTTGATCCCCAAGTATTTTATCTCCACCGAACAGATTTGGAGGCCCAGTGGGACGAGTTCCGCAAGGTCTCTATCTGCATCAGGTGCGAAGGGAAAGATCATGGACTTGCTGACATTTACCTTGAACCCGGAGAAGTGGCCAAACTGTTGAATCACCTGCAAAGCGGCTGGGACTGATCTTGCCAAATCCCGCAGGTGGAGCAGGATGTCGTCTGCATAGAGGCCTAATTTGAAGGTGCGTTCGCCCACCTCAATTCCTCTCACCATTGAGGCCCCTCTGAGGTACTCCGCCAGAATCTCCATTGTCATGGCGAAGAGGAGAGGGGAAAGGGGGCAACCCTGCCTCGTACCTCTCTGGAGATGAGACTCGTGGCAGGCGCCCGTTGACTGTAACTCTGGCGGTAGGTGACACATATAGGGCCTTGACGGCTTGTTTAATCCCCACCCCGAAGCCCAGCTTCTCGAGTACCCCCTGAAGGAACCCCCAGTCAACCCGATCGAACACCTTCTCAGCATCAATGGACACCAGGACGGGGTTCCCACCCTTCGGTGCTGCCTCTCATCAGGTGCAACGTCTTGCGCAGTGTATCTGCATCTTGCCTTCCCCCGTATGAAACCCACCTGATCTGAGTGAATTAGCCTCGGCATGTAGCTGTCCAGTCTCGAGGCGATAATCCTGGTAAATCGCTTCGCATCTACATTCAGGAGGGAGATGGGTCTGTAGGAGCAGCAATCCGCAGGGTCTTTCCCCTCCTTCGGAATCACTGTGATCAGCGCTTTGCCAAAGGAGGGGGGTGCCCTCCCCGTTCTCATAATATTCGAGAAAAGGTCCGCAAGGAACCCCGCCAGGAGGCCCGAAAAAGCCTTGTAGAAACCTGCTGAGAACCTGTCCTCCCCCGGGGCCCTGCCCAATTTAAGTCCCGATATGGCTCTAAGGACCTCCTCCTCAGTTATGGGGGCATCTAGGGCCGACGCTTCTAAGGGATCGAGGGAGGGGAGGGTGACCCCGTTGAGATAAACCTCTCTCTCTTCCTTCTCTGTCTCCCCTTCTCTCCTGTGGAGCTTCTCATAGAAAGAAGCAAAACTCTCGACTATCCCTTCCGGATCCGATCTTTCCCCCTCTTCAGCGCTAACTACTCTTGCCACCCATCTATCAGCCCTTTGGCCTCGCAATTGTGCTGCCAGCATAGCGTCAGCCTTGTCTCCCTTCTCATAGTATTTCTGACGTAGATGTTGGAGCCCCGCTACAATTTTCCCCATCTCCATTTCCCTCAATTCTAGTCTCTTCTCCCTTGCTATGCTCAGATCCCTTTCTTTCTCTGTCTCCGCCTTCCCCTCCCAGCTTTCTAGGTGGATTATTTCAGATCTCAACCTATGGGTCAAGAGGGTCCTAGTTCTTTTTTTGGATGCCCCTTCGCTGATCAACCTTCCCCTCCAAGTCGCTTTAGCCACCTCCCACACCATCTCCCGGCTCACCTCTCCTGTGTCATTTAGCTCAAAGAATTCTTTAATTGCGGCGGACGTTTCTTCCTTGAAGACCGCATCCCTCAGCAGGAAGTCATTGCACTTCCAAAGAGACTCCCTGGGTTTCAGCCCCGCTATGCTGACATCTGACCAGACCATGTCGTGGTCTGTCCAGCTGACCGGGCGGATGTCACAGGCCTCTCTTCTGCTCATGTGCTGACTCCCCATGAAAAGGTAATCTATCCTGGTTTTGGTGCCATGGACTGCGGAGTAGAAGGTGTATCCCCTACGTCTAGGGTGCAGCTCCCTCCATATGTCTACCAATCCCTGCTCCCACATTAATTCCCGCAACCCACCACGGGGATCAGCTCCTCTGTTGCCTGATGTGGCCAAGCTCCCACTATGGTCCAGCTCTCATCTGCCCACATATTGAAGTCCCCGCCCAGGATCAAGAGCCCTTCCGTTTTAGCCATCACCCCCTCCAGGGCCACTTGAGCAAATTCCCTCTGGCCCACGTTAGGGCAGTATATCACTGCTAGGCTGACTCTGAAGTTATGTAGGTTGCCGGACACTAACAAGGCTCTTCCATCCTCCCTCTCCCACCGGGACACCTCTGTCAGTTTCTGGTTCCTTTGGAGTAGGATGCCCACTCCGCCTTTCTTCACATGACCTGATGCCCAAAAGGTCTGACCAACGTGAGATCCTGGAATGGCCCTCTCCTCCCCTTCACTGTTCTGGTTTCTTGAACAAACAAGATGTCCAGCTTTCTGTTTTTCATTTCCCTCCCGAGAAGGGAGCGCTTCGTCGGCGAGTTGAGCCCCTTGACGTTGAGCGAGCCCACCCTGAGTGACTCGACCCGGCCCCTTTTTTCATTGCCTGCCATTGCTTTCCCTTCTTGAGTATCCTGTCTTCCCGGTCATGTCAGGGCTGCCCTGAGCCTGTTTGAAGTGCGGTGGATATCGTGTCCCGAGCCCCTGAACATCAATTCCCCTCCCTCCCCCTTCCTCCTCCCTCCTTTGTCCAAGACGCCTGCCAACGGGCAAGCCACCAGGGTGTGTGCATGTTCCTGCACCGCAGTTCTCTTAATAAGCTCTGTGTCCCCAGCCGGGGTCGCCTACGAGCCAGACTTAATTTTTCCGTTAAACTATTTTTACACTCCTTGTCCCCTTCAGCCTCTGACGTCGGCGTGTTAGGTTTCCTGAATTTTCTCCTGCCCTTTGTTTTCTTCTTCGTTGACCAGGGACCCGCCGGTTCTCTCACCGTATCGCCTGGTTCTTGGGTATCCATCATCTTTCCCCCTTCCGGGGCGTCCCCCTTGAGCACTTGTAGCACTTGTGAGGCTTCTTTGCCACTAATCACTCGATAGTCTACCCCAGCCCGTTCAAAGGAAAGGGCGAAGGGGAAGGACCATCTGTATCTAATGTCTTGGCTTGTGAGCCACTGGGTGAGTGGACGACAGTCTCTTCTGCGGGTGTGCGTGAGGGAGGATAGGTCCTGGAATATCCTAATTGTGTCGCCTTCAAAGATAAAGCTCCCCAGTCTTTTTGCCTTCTCCAAGACCTCCATTTTCTCTCTATAACGGAGGAACCGCACCACGATGGACGTCGGTCCCCCGCCCGCACCCCTTCCAGCTTGATGCGCTCTTTCCAGCTGGACTTCCTTGCCGCCCTCCAAAGTAAAAAGCTGATTTATCAGGCCCTGGACCTTCCTCCCCACGTCCGCCGCAGTTTCACCTCTCTCTTGAGTCACACCCATGATGCGCAGGTTGTTTCGGCATTCTCTGTTTTCAAGATCATCCATCTTCAAAATTATGTCCTCCTCTCTAATTTCCAAGTCCGTTAGCCTAGCCTCGTATTTCATGTCGAGCAGATCTGCCTGGAGGTGATTATTTTCCCTGCCTTCCATTTTATCCTCCACGGTCTCCACCCTCCCCTTGAGATCCACTATGGAGGCTTGAATGTCCGTACGAATCGCCTTAATCTCTTGGAGAATGTCCTTGAGATCCTCTTTGGTGAGTGCTGCGGGAGGGGGATCGCCACCCGCTGGCATGGTGGTTATGGAGTCCCTGGGGGCCGCACCCGTGGGAGCGAGGGGTCGGCGGAAGCGCTGGAGGGATGAGATCGCCCCGGGTACTGGGGGTCGCTCCAGGGTCCGAGCCTTCTGGCGCACCTCAGGGCGGTGCAGCTATACCCCTTATGAGGGCCGGTGTCGGGGTCGACAGTCCAGGGCCCCCACAGTGGCCGGGCCACTGGATACTCGGAAGGTGAGGGCACGTGGGTCCGTGAGTAGCGCTGTGCCCTGGTGGGGCCTGTTGGTCTGGGAAGAGTCTCGGCGATAATGGGCCTAGTAGAATCCGTCGAGTTTGGGCGGCCCTGTGCTCTTTTCGTCGCACGCTGGGTGACGTACCTGCATGCAACCAAGGAGAAGACCCTGGGGGGGAGGGGTGGCTGCCCCCGGTGGGTCGTCCACTCGATTGTCCCTGCCCCCACACGTTCTCCTCACCTCCAACTGCTCCCCGTCACTGTGCTGGGCTCCGCTGAGTAGGCCAAGGCGCTTCCGGGGCGTCCACGGGGCCGATGCCGGTCGCAGGGGGCCTCCGTGCGCTGGGTGTGGGCCAAGAACAAGCTCAAGGCTCGGTATATTGGGGGGCGTCCCTCTGTGCTGCACCCGTTGCGCTGCACTGATAGCGGGAGGGGAGCCCGGGCCGTGTCCTCCTTGGTCCTCGGCTTTCGTAGGATTCACTGTGTCCGTGGGGGCCGCGTCCGCACACGCCCCACTGCAGGTCCCCCACGGTGCGGTGCGTCCCCCAGCACACCTCTGCGAAATATGCTTCTAGGACAGGGGGGGTGGGGCCTCTTCGCGGGGCCGCGGGGGCTACGGCGTCCGGTGTCGCTCGTGTGCACTTTCTCAGGACACCTCTATAGCCAGGGCCCCGGCCCTCACCGCGGCGGTACTCTCAGGGTAGGGCCCTCTGATCAGGGGACAGGTCTTCTGTGGCGCAGTCTCGTACTCAAGGCTGGGGACTAGGAAAGTCCACTAGGCCCTGCGGTGCTTTCAGGAGTGCTATGCTTACACGTCCTGCATGCTCCGCGCCCCCTGGGGGTCTCAGTTTGACTTTTTTGAGAGCTTAGAGAAGTGGGCGAGAAGGAAAGTGTGGAGTCGAAGATGACCCAGGGGTTCTTAGCCTCGCAGGTTGGGGTAGGAGGAGGGCCAAGGGAGGCCGGCCAGAGAGTGAGAGGAAAGGATGGTGAGGGTGTGCCGATAAGGCGGATCTCCGTCTTGCTGGCATTCAGACAAAGATCATTGGCGACACACCAATCTTGAATGGCAGTTAGGCAATCAGAGATGAGAGGGAGAGGAGGTGGCTGAGGGCAGCCTGAAAATGAGTTGTGTCGTCAGCGCAGCACCGGAAATTTGAGCAGAACATGGAAATGCAGTGGGCGAGAGTTGCCAGGTATTGGTTGAAAAGCCAGGGCGAGAGGTTAGACCCCTGGGGAACACCGCAGGTAGAGAGTAAGATAGATTATAGGAAGGACCCAAGTTGGACCTGAGAGGGTCGATCAGAGAGGAAAGAGGTCAGCCATGCCAGAGCCTGATCCGTGATACCCAGGTTATCATGGAGACGGTTGAGCAGGATGGTATGGTTGACGGTGTCGAAGGCCAAAGAGAGATAGAGTAGGATGAGGACAGAGGGGATGTTAGAGTCAAGGTTGGAGAGCAGATCTTCACGGATGTTCAGGAGAGCAGTTTCCGTGCTTCTGGCCGCTCTGAAGCCAGACTGGTGGTCATGCAGACAGCCAACAGATTTGGAATGAAGGTTAAGCTGAGCGATGGCCATCTTTTCCAGGAGTTTGCCCCGAAAGGGAGTAATGGAAATAGGGCGATTGTGGATGAAGTGGCTTCTCAAAGGGCTCTAACAGCACCCACTTAGCTACCCAATCATGAATATTAAACTGCTATACAAACAAACTAATGCCCCGTTTATAAAATTTAGGAAAGCGGTCTAGCTCATTTCATTTTTCTTGCATAACAAGAAGCTGCAGGGCCATCTCAAACAATGACTATGACCACTGACTGACCTTATCACATAGTGTCTTTTGTTGAGGGCCCTTTACTTTTCAAACACAATTCTAGAACCTGGACGAGTTGTTAAGTCTCACATGACTCTGCATTAATTTATGAATGGAAAATGTGGACGTCCTTTAAAGGAATGAAATACAGTAAAACAGGAATTTCAAGACATGACCTGAGAGCTCCCTTTTCTGTGCGTATTTGAAAAACGAGAGGAGCGGGGGATGTTATGTGGGGAAAGTGTGTCTTTTTTTTTCTTCAGCGTTACTAGCTTTAATCCGATCCCTCCCTAGGATATTGTGGCATGGAGTAGAACATTTTGCGGCATACGAAACTAAAAGTTGCGGCACACAATTAAATTTTTTCATGCATTATTATGGCACGTTTATTCATAGAAATGCATTACTTTAGTATTTTCTCATACTGAAAAAGGTATTTTCAGTAAAGTGGAATGCACCTTGAAAGTGATATGCTTAAACAAAACTGGAATAGTTTTTAATTTTGTCTGAGGTGGTACTAAAGCACCACCTCTAAGCCGAAATGAGTTAATTGTAGTAAAGCTAGGAGGGGGATGACATATAAGGAGGGACACACAGTTTGTGGGTGTTGTTTGGTTATTTAACCACCCACTGACTGCCTATAGACATGTTGATCCGTATCGCAATTACCACCCCCTTCCTACCCCTCCCCGCCCAAAAGACATCCTCCCGGGATCCCTTTGATCTAGCTCTATCAAGCAGTAACATCAAACCGTTGCCTACCTGTGTTATTTCCAAGCAGTCTGCTGAGATTTACTAGGTTCATTTCAGATTTCAATGTGTTGTTAGTGTAGTAAAGATGTCTTGTCTAATTGTGCCTTCAGCCACTTGATTTATATCTGTTCCATGCACTGAAATTCTGTTAAAAACAAGCATGCACAAAGCCAACAGTTTTGACTTGTTTATATGTATTAGGTAGGCTTTTGTCAGGCACTGCTATCGTATGCCCAGGTATTATTGCAGCGCTTACCACATGCCTATCCCATGCCTTTGCCAATGCTTCTTTGAAAGTAGTCTAAACTGGGTAACAAAGTGTGAAAATGTTTGTTCAATGCAATATGCATGACCAAATGAACAACCGGCTACAGAAATCTTAGTCGGGGCCCTTGAGTCATTATTGTCAAAATAATAGCAAAGGTTCTTGTAACAAAAGGGGGCGCAAGATTTCCAATACAATTCCAGTGCTCCAAATTGGGATTGTTGTGGCGCATGCAGCTATGGGTGCGCTTTGCTGTAGCAGTAATGTCATGCAGCTGCTCATTTTGACATTTTTAAATTATCTGTTTCTTGTCAAAGGCTCAAGGACAGCTGTCCTGTGAATATAGAGAAGGACAATTTATGTCGCTATTGTGGGCTTGCAATAGAATCACTACAACATCTGATAATTGCTTGTCCAGATATCAATAGCCAGCGTACTCTTCATCTTGGAAGATTTGCTCCCCAAAATAATGATATGGAAGCTTGGTGGTTGTATGTGATTTCGAGCACCAACGTAAAACTGTCATGTGCAGTAGTCGATTACATGGACATGAGTCTGATGAAAGACTGCTTAGATTGGGGAAATGTAATCACATATTATATACGTAGCCTGGGATGAAAGTAATTGTTCTGAGATGATGATTGTTAAGTTTAAGTTTCAATAAATAAAAAAAGATATTGGGCCTCATTACACGGATGGCGGTGAACCATGGCGCTATTAGCGCCATGATTCATGCCGGTAAAATACCGGCACCGCCTTGGTGGAAAGGGGAATTACCTCCCTATTCCAAGGTTGGCGGGGCGGTAATTCCCCCTTCCACCATTGCCCTTCCCCATTCCCATTTTTGCCCCATAGGGCTCTATGTGAATGGGGAAGGCGCTAATTACAGTACCGCAAATTGCGGTACCGTAATTAGCTCCACTGGTCCCTTTTGCGGGTTGGTTTTTAACGCCTGCAAAAAGCAGGTGTTAAATTCCCAACTCGCAAAGGGACCTCGTAGTAAGGCGGTAAGGATTTACTGGTAAAATACCGGTACCGGTAAACCCTTACCGCCATCCGTGTAATGAGGCCCATAGTCCTTTCTAGGTTGGTAAACAGCAGTGTCATACAGGCAAGGGCGGAAAGACGGTGTGAAACGAAGTGTAGGAGTGCAGGGATGAGTAGTGGCTAAAGCTTCTCCTCAGCCCCGCAATACTACTAGACCAGTAGTGAAACTGGCACAGCCGAAAGATATACCTCCTTCACCTCTTTTAGTAGCGCAGACCGAGGGCAGGCTAAACTATTCAACAAAGAGAATGCATACATTGAGGATAAAGGAAACTTCAGGTTGATAGGAAGGGGTGCTCTGGCAAATGATTTCAGCAACATTGTCAAAGTTTAAGGATATGCCTTTAGAAATGCAAAAAGGGGGCTTATACGCACTACGTTTCATTAAGGGAGGCAGGGCCTCTTCAAATACCTTTGTTTTCCTGTCTTTGGCGTTCAACAACATCAAGCCGAGCTACTAGGCTCTTTCTGAGACGATGAGTCGCCGCCGGGTTGATTGGCTGGGTCCAATTTACGGTGTGGCCCAAGGAGCAATGGCACGTGGCACAAAGAGGCTTGGGACAGGCAGGATATGTCTGCATTGATGTAACTCACAAGCGGATAAAGATGGGAACCAGGGCACAGGGCTGTTCCTTGATTTCTGGGTTGGTAGAACCCATTCAAGGGTCTCCCGGTGCAAGGTGATTCCTTTTTTCTTCCCTACGAAGAAGGTTTGTAGAGGGCACTTGCTGTGGTTCCAGTGCTTCTGTTGCAGTAGGCCTTGTCCACACAGAAGTTTCAACCGAAATCTGAAGGAGAATACTTTTTCTCTATCTTGGAGCCTTCTGTCTTCACCTCTCTGGCAGAGGACATTCAAATAAACTGTATCCCCATTAGAGTTCCAGGTGAGCACTTCTTGTCTTGAAGTCCAAAGATACATCAACTAAGAGAAGGGTTTTCTTTTCTTATAAAGGCATAATGTTACTGGGGATTAGTCCAAAGCAAGCCTGTTTTCAGGGGTCCAATCCAGGCTGTGATAGGTGTACTTTGCAAACTGACATACCCAGAGTGCTTTGTCTGGAAGAAGAAGTGGGGAGGGGAAGGAAATGTAGAGCTCTAGCAGAACCAAGCTGGATTAACCCCTTTCCTGGCTTACCCTTTCCTCAGCTGTCCGGAATGCATATGCGACCTTTGAAGCTGACCTGCTGCCACTGCAGGGCTGCTGCTGGGGCTGCCAGGAGACTGTCTCAGCATAGGCACATGAGTGCACTATGATTTTGGCATGAAGCATTATGAAAGTGGGGTCTGATTAGCAGACCTCATTTTCAAAAACAGGATTACCTACATCATTTTATTAATAAAAATCAAAAAAGATAAGGCTCTTACACGTTCACAGATGGCATTCTGGTACACAATGCACAAGAGTAAATATGTGGAGTCTTTTGCTAGCATAGCTGAGAGGCCTTCGCTGTTCTCTAAGCACTGGCTCTTTTGTGAAGGGCCCCAGTGTTTGGAAGCGTTTATCTAGAGAGCTCTGTTTGGAGATTGGACCAACACAATATTGTGCTCTGTAGATGGCCACATGCCGAATAACATAAATTGTGTATGTGCGTGTTTGTAGAAATACTTGTGCGTTTGTGTTTCACATGTGGGCGTTGGAATACAACCAACATATAATACGTTTCAAGGACCAACATGAAATACGTTTCAAGGGTTCTTTTTTAAAATCTATATTAAGTGTTCTGGAAACCTGGGGGTGGCCAGATTAAGGGGAACCCTACTACTTCACTCCTCTGCTTCCACCCTAGTTCAGGAGTCCATACTCCCCCGCTGTTCCCTCAAGATGTTCTACTTCTAATGTTGGGCAATCCCCACTGTCTTCACTGACTACTTCTAATGGGATGCCCGAAGACTGTGGCCTTTTCTAACTGTCTCCCTCCAGGACTTCTTAAATGTCCCCTTGTAATTTGGTCAGTTTCCCAGGCTCTCACCTCACACCCTTTCACACCTTTCTACTTTTCTGACTGTGCCTTTTTCCCTATCTACACACTCTTCCCTCCGTGACTTACTGACCTACCGCTTCTCTTCTCCCATGTTTCTGATCTCACTAAACTCCTTATTCCCTTTCCTCGCTCTCTGTCCTGATATTTCTACGCTTGCTGCTTCCCTCTTCCTCTCTCACTCACTCCTTGTGTCCTGCTTTATTATCACACTTCCTGCTTTCTTCCCGCACTCTCTCTCCCTGTGTCCTGATCTTACCACACCCCCGGCTTTCCTCTCCATCTCTCTCGCTTTCTTTCCTTTTACCGACCACTATCCTCCATCTAATCTTCAAAGCCCCTCAGTTTCACCAATACCATTCTCCCCCACTCCAACTAGCTTCCAGTCTCTTTCTCTCTTGACACATGCTACCCCTCTCATACACATGTACGATTTCTCCAACTCTTTCTCTCTCTGTCTCTCTCCCTGTTTCTCTGTCTCTGTCTCTCTCTCTCTCTCTCTCTTTCTCTCTCTCTCTCTCTCTATCTATCGCTCTCATACAAACACTGACTTGGGTGGTACCACACTCACTCTCACACAACCAGCACCTTACCTGCACACTCACAAAACTCTGCTACTCATCTCCTCCATCTCCCTCCTGGTCTCTCTGTCCATCATCTTCACTCCTGACCTCACCCGGCTCAACTGGACCCCTTCCAAAATGGTCTGGTCTGGCCTGGCTCTGCTTTTTTAGTCTAGTTTAATCCATTCTCTATCTCTTCGCGCCTCCCATTGGCTGTTCGCTTCACCTGCCCTATGTGCCCAATCTCTGGCTTGCTTTTCTTCCTGGCCTGGGGTTGGGACTGAGCGTGGGAGTTTTCACAAGGGAGGCTGAGCCCTGCCCCCTTTTCAGTGTCTGGTGGGTTCCGGGTGGCCGATGTAGTCAAAAGTTCATTTGGGCCATTCTCGTTATCCATCCCCGGCAGCGCTTCCTGGCCCTTTTCGTATGGAGACTGTTTGAAGGTGAAGGTCTGTGCGTCGGTCTTGTCGTGAGGTTGAATTTCAGCATTGCTTGACTTCTTCTGATGAGGTTGTTTCTGTGATTTCATCCCAGATTTTCTTGGTTGAGGTTTTGACACTGCTGGTGGGTATTGCAGAAGGAATAGTGGTAACAGTGCTTTCATACATTGTGTTTTATTTATTTTATTGTTTAAAGCACAGACCTTGCTTGAGAGCAGCAGAGAGCTGTACAGAGTGTTGGTAGCCGGCAGTTGGGCTGGCATCCTTTAACAGTAGCGCAGTACTATGAGGTCTGTGCATCAGTGTGTACGCCATTTGAATTATCTTTGATCAGGTACAGTTGAAAGAGCCACGTTTTGAGAGTTTTGCAAAACTGAAGAATTGTGGGGACATTCCGAGCCAACAACAGGATTGAGGTCCTAGGTAGTTTCATGACAAGAGAAGGATTGTTGCGGGTCCTGTCTTTGCGGACGAGTTGTGATTCAAGTCGTCGGTTGGTCGATTTTTTTTTTTTTTTTTTTTTTTTTTTTTTTTCTGCGCAAGGAG
This sequence comes from Ambystoma mexicanum, assembly GCF_040938575.1. Lineage (NCBI taxonomy): Eukaryota > Metazoa > Chordata > Amphibia > Caudata > Ambystomatidae > Ambystoma > Ambystoma mexicanum. The sequence continues at coordinate 912,496,557 of NC_090923.1, read as the reverse complement.
CATGTGCCACCGGAAATGTGGAGCTTAGCCATCAGGTACGCTGGTGTGCTACTCGTGACTACTTTGTAGATGGTACATTCAGACTTGAACAGTATGCTGGCTTGGAGAGGAAGCCAATGTAGTTTGTGTATGATGGGGGTAATTCGGTCAAGTTTCCATGCTCCCACAATAAAACATGCTGCAGCGTGGTGGACTGCTTTTAGGGGAGCTAAGTGAGCAGATGGGAGCCCTGTCAGGAGAGCATTTTCCCCATCGGTGTGAAAGACAACAAGGGCCTGCACTACGGTCCGGAGGCCCTGCAGCAGGATGAAGGGTTTGATTTTTTGAAAGGTAGAGATTCTGAGCCAGGCTATTTGGGCCTTCTTTGCTGTGTATTTCTGGTAGTAATTATTGCTGCCAATGGTGAATCGTAAGGATTGTGCTGAGTCTTGAATACTGGATCAAATCCTTCTGGGTGCATATCATTGAGCCAGTGTTGGACACGTTGTTTTTTAGCGGGCGGACCGCTGAGGACGTATCTAGTCTTGGGTGGGTTTAGTTTGAGGAAGGCAGTCAACATCCAGGACTGGGTGATGGCTAGGTAATCGCGGAGACAAATTATATCCTTTTAGCTATTTACTCTCAGAGTATTGTCTGAGTATTGGTGGATGGCTATATTGGGATAGTTGAGGAGAGTGCCCTGAGACTCCATTTAAAGGTTAAAAAGGATTGGGGAGATGTTGGAGCATTAAGCAACTCGGCAGGAGACCTGGAGTCAGTTAGAATGTAACAGGTTTATCTGGACAGCCTGGTGTCTACCCGACAGGTAAGAGGTAAACCAATTCAGGACAGTGCCAGAGAATCCCATCCTTCTTGACTTATGCTAGACTGTTTAATGAGAGCATCACCCACCACCTGGATGGTGGCTGTCTCGATGCTACACTGTGTGGAACCCTAACTGATAGTCATTTAGGAGGTGGAGTTGTTCAATTCGGACTTGCGTAGCAAATACTTTTCCCAAGCTTTTTGCCAATAAACGGGAGGTTCATAATGGGCCTGTAGTCAGCAAGGTCGACTGGATCTAGGGTTGGGGTTTTCAAAAGAGGTCATATGAGACCAGTATTGAGGGTGTCCATGAATGATCCTTCTGCAAGCGAGCCATTGATGATGTTGAGGAGCGCATTGAGCGTTGGGCCCATCAATTGTTTAATGATGGAGGCCAGTATGATATCCTCAGAGTAAGAAGTGGTTTGAGGGAGGCAATCATTTTTAGGAGATCCATGGGAAAGATAGGAGAGAGTTCGATCCAGAGGGGCAATGTGTGTGCTGTGGTGCAGGGACTTCCAATCCTGTGAGAGGTTATTGAATGGGCTCTTGGATTCTGTCTATTTTTTCAGTAAAAGATGTGTTGATTTTTTTGCATTTTTCCTGAGTTGCTGGTACCTCGGGTCGGGTGAGGGTTTGGTACAATGCTTTACCACTTCAAAGAGGGCTTTTCTCCTGTTATAGGCTGCCGCAATGGTGGTGGAATTGTAAGCAGCTTTCGCCTTGTACATGGTCATACACACTGGAAATTCAGTGTCTGGGGCTCCTCTCAACTCCCTCACACCATCTCTGGGATAGGTCAGGCTCTGGCAATGCCTTTTTAGGCTGCCTACCCCAGGTTGGGAGGGGTCTCTGCTCCCCGCTCACAGGGTCCTGATCCTGTCACAGTGGATGTATGTCTGTGGCAATGTAGACACTGTTTTAAAGCAGCCCATGACACTTAGATTTGTGTTGAAGATACCACTCCTGTTTTTGTGCTATTCACAGCATGTTTTGTAACTTGAAACTGAATACAAAATAGACTTTTTAAATGAAAGCAGCTATTTACAGGCACTTCAAGAAAGTGGTGTGGAGAATAGGAATTGAACTCTTTAGTAGGGAAATGTGAATTGGATGAGATGATGCTCTTTTAAGTATTTTAATATTAATCTTTCAGCCCTTCTAATATTGTTTTAGCTGATAATGATTTGTGGAAAATAACCGAATCCATAAATTCAACCTCTATAGCATGTATCATTGCCAATCTGTCGTGCCGTAATGTAAGTGCTATACATATTAACTAGAAATGTATCATTTTTTTTTAATTGATCCGAAAAATAGTGCAACCACTCAACGGTAACGGAGCAATGGGATTAAACTAGCATTTAATTGTCATAATCTGGACCAACACTATTTTCACCAACCTGAATTTAAATGCTACTTCACCATGGTTCGAAATCAAGATGCGATGAGCTAGAGCTAAAACCCATTAGGCCAAAGCTACCACTGAAGAACAAGGAGCGAGTAAACAGCACACTGCAATTCTAACTTCCACATAAGACTCACACTTTAAATTACAGCCATTATGTATCATCACTTATATTTAAATGTGCCCTTCTTCTTTATTTACATTCTCAAACACTCAAAGTTAATGTCGCATATGCATGTTTGTAAGGCACTTATTGCAAAGAAAGCAAAAGATGACAAGTAAATAGGTTCTTGCTCACAATAGGACTGCCCTTCGAGGCTATGAGGCCGCCCTTAATGTGTGCTTGGCACAAATCTATGCTTTAGGTAATAAATGCCATAAAGCATCAAAAATGATTGCATGTTTACAAGCCGGCGGCACATTGTTTTGGCATCTAGCATCTAGAGTGTTGTTCCACTCACCTGGCCTGAAGTGTTCTAATCCTCATGATCCAACTCAGCACTTTCTATTTAATTTGGCTTGTTCTGAAAACAGTTCAAGAATCTGTCACAAGCCACACAGGGGATGACTCACTCCAGTATTTTTAGTAAAGTTAGCTGGGAAACGTAGGTATGTATATGGGAGGAGATAGTTTATTGCAACAGAAGACCTCCGGAGCACCGGGTAACAGTACCCTCTTCAACTCAGCTTAACGGTTTCACTCTGTGGCGGTCTTGAACCACACTGAGGCACATGTCATGAAACATCATAACCTCTCCCCCTGTCGGCAATGAAAAGGAAAAAGCAAACCACAACAGAACAGGCGAAGCAGAGGAGAGAAAAAAGGAAGATGGGGAGAGAGGAGAGAGGAGGAGAAAGAAGAAAGGGAAATGTGTTATGTAGAAAGGATACAGCTCAATAATATACAAAGTCACTGTTGAAGTTGGGCAAGATCCTCCTTCTCCTAGCAGGCGGATCAGAAGGACCAGCTGGCTCCTCCCGCCTCAGGAATTGTGTCACGCCTCCTTCATGGGGTACTTCAGCACGAGGGTTGATAGACGTTCGCACGACATAGTCAAAAGACCAGACTTTCCCATCATCAAGAACCACTGTATTCCTTCCCATCGTTGCCTCTGTCCTCCCTCTGTTCCCCTTCCTTGCCTCGTTGCGCCTTGAAACACTTGTGTATAGGTGCGTTACAGATGCCATATCATATCATATCACTCTCTCAATCCTCTGCAGGTTTCTGAATTTGGATTGACCTTTCAATACCTTCCAATGTTCTCGCACCCAGACCCATTTACCTTCCTTGAACATAACGTTTCGGGTGGCTTTGACACGATCATAATATTCTTCATATTTTCTGTTTTTCCCCTTCGATCCAAGTTCATTGACTTGATGTTTTTCTTTGATAACCAAGAGGGACTCAATCGGTTGCAAGGCACTCTGCCCCTCATCATAACAAAAGGCTCAATTTCTGTTGTGGAATGTGGAGTCATTCTGTAAGCATCCAATGACTCTGAGGGTATCTCTCCAGGATAATGAATTTGACACCGCCAACTGAATCCTCCCTTTCACTAAGCCATTCATGCGTTCTACAAGGCCTTTTGCCATGGCATGGTACATTGGTGTGCATAAATGTTCTATTCCACGGTCTTTCAGAAACTTCTGCATGGCATCAGAGATGAATTGTGCACCATTATCCGTTAATATTTGTTTTGGGTCTACTTCCCTACTGAACACATTCTCCAGAAAGTGCACTATCTTCATATCAGTCACATTTCCTTCCATTACGCACCATTCCACCCATTTAGACTTGTAGTCCATAAAAACTACTATGTACACCTTGTAGCTTTCCAAACTTTTAAAGGGATCAGTTATGTCTATGGCTAATTTCTTTCAACACTGATTTAGGAACTTGTACAGGTAGGAGAGGTGCAATATTTCCTTTTTTGGACTTGTCACTTACAGTGCAACATTGCACATCTTTACCTCAACCTCTCTTAATATCCCAGGCCACCAGTAGGTTTCCCTCAGCCCTCTCTTCCTAAAAGACCCTCATGGGCCAAATTAAGAATTCTGTTTCTCAAGGATTTTGGGGGAATTATTCGGTCCCCTTGCAAGACACTTTCTGCATTTTTGGATATCTCATTACGAACGTGGTCAAACTCAGGAAGAGTTTTCCACTGTTTTCCACCCGTCGCAAATAGCGCTCCTAAGTAGGCACTGTTCAGGATCCTGTCAAGAACTGAAGTCCACTTAGATTAAGTATACCTCTGTCCCCAAGCACCAGTCAGAGAGAGACAAATGGACTCGCTGAACGGTTATTGAGGCCAAAGGTGGCAGGAACAGTAAACTCCAGGTCCCAGGTGACTGTAAGGAAAAACAGGCAAATTAGACTTAACACACAATCTTGGTTCGTGATGTGTCCCAAAGTAGAAACTAGAAAGGCACCTACCAATGTGGAGACTGGAGGAAGAAATGGAAGACACTGATCCCCTCCTTGTTATTGTGAGAAGTTGTGGTGGAGACAACTATCAAGCAACAGGATAGGTGCTTTACCAAGACAGCAATGAGGTGCCACCATAGGGTGAAGAGGATGGGTAGGGCTCCTGATGGGGAAAAGGATTGACAAAGGTAGGGCTAAACAAGGGTTCAGGTCCAGAGCGTCAATTCCAAAGACAAGATCCAGAGCAGTCCAAAATCCAAGAGCCAAGGTCAGAGCAGTTTGTGGTAAACTGTCAAATTAGGCACCAAATCCAAATGGAAAACCAGGTAGCAAAATCCAATAAACGTTGCCAGGTCCGTAATCCAAGGTACAAGAAGCAAGAACAAAGTGCCAAACCCTGCAGAAGAACAACAGCTGAGAAGCGTTTAGGCAGTGTGCTTGGCTTCTTTTTATGTTGCCGGCTGATTGTCACGTGTGCGCGTGATCGACGTGCAGGAAGGCCCACGTGATAGGAAAAAGGTCAAGCCCCGCCTCCGTACACGTGATCGCTCAGCCCGTGTAGGATGTGCAATGGGAGCCCGGGGAGCCGGCTGTCGGGATGTCCGTAAACGCCATGGCAACTGCCAATGCCCGCGTTGCCAGCGACACCAGCACAGGACCACGGAACCCCAGGACATCGCCCGCCTAGAGACATGAGGCTTCATGGTTAGTGGGGATCTTGGGATGCGCCTACAATATGAGTGTGCCCTAGTGCTGGGACATGAGGAGGGGCGTATGGCCTGACGGGGCACAGGACGAGGGGGACACATGAAAGATCCCCTGCTGATTCTTTGGCCCATCCTTCTTTTGGGATAACGGGTAAAATGTGTGCAATGATCTTCTCTTCCACCTCGTCTGACACGGTCTGCTCCATGTCCTTTGCTCATGGTAGCCTGGAGAAACAGTCAGCGACAACATTTCCCTTCCCACGAGTACACACTACTCTGGCGGTGTACTGCATAATCTCCAGCATCCACCTGCGACTCCAAGGAAACGCCAAGTGAGGTCTTTTGGAGTTCATAATGTGAACGAGGGGCTTGTGGTCTGTTTGTTTTAATTATCACAGGTAGGCCCCAGATAAGAGTTCTAAAATGCTCTAAAGCCCATTTCATGCCCAGAGCTTCCTTCTCTATGGTGGAATAGTTCAGCTCTGCTTGTTTCACGACTCGAGAGGCGAAGCAAATGGTCACTTCACTCCCTTGCTGTATCCGTTCCACAACAACTCACAATCCTGCATTGGTGGCATCCACTGTGATTATGTTCATGGAAGTGGTCCTGAACATTGCAAGAGTCAGAGCCTTACTGATATCCGTTCTTTTGTCTTCCCACTCCTTCTGGCAGGAGTCTGTCCATTCAAATTTGGTACATTTCTTCATAGGTTCTCTCATATAAAAACACAGAGTTGAGTTACCAGGTGATAGAGCGCTCAGAAAATTCATTCAAAAAGCAAGTCTGATTGGAAGTGACTATGGACTGCTGCACTCCCATGAGATCATGGGTCTCCCCAGACCTAAAAATTAACAATCAAAGTTTGAATCTCTGGGTGTTTGCTGTCCAACTGTTTGATGAAATGGCATTGAATCAAAGGATTACAAAGTTGGTGAACAGAATTTACAAATAATTTGACACATCCCTTTGTGGATACAGAACTGTTTATTTATTCACCGTTACAGCCCATTTAAGCCAACACGTGTTTCGATCGACTTCGGTCTTTCTCAAGGCAGGCCTAGTTACAAACTTAACATAACATCCAAATCAAACCACAGGATTATGGGCGCAGGATGAACTGAAAAATAGACATTACAGAAATGCCAGCAAATGTTCAAACGAACAACAATTATTGATAATGAAAAAACAGAAACAAAAAACCAACCATGTGTTGTACCATCAAAGATCAAACAGCCCACAAAAAAACAAAATGTATGTGGAAAAGAAGGAATAAAGGAAACAAACAAAGGAAAAAAGAGACAAGTAGTTATAAAAACCAATCCTGTTCTTTAAAACAGACAATTATGTTTATGGAAGCATTCACGACTAGCATTACATGTGCACAAGCAAGTTAGATCTGGTTGTGGATACCAACATGATTCATGTGCTCAGTTCGGAGTCTGGCCCCAATGCAGAACCATAGAAGGGAAGACCCAAATAGTACAGTGCCACTGTGAGATATTTATTGTTGATTGTTGTGTGATTTGTGTTTGTTCCGGGTTATAAGTCTCTCAACCCTTCAAAAACGCATGTAAGTCATAGAGTCCTCCAATATCACGAAATGTAATCACTACAAGACAGAGCAAAGATGTATACACGCTGCATCAGCCTAAATCCATCTGAGATCATGCCCAAAAATGTAAAATACAGACTATATGCTGAATACGAAGGTAAAAAAATATTGATTCCCCAAGCTGTGTGGCAAATTATATGTCATTGGCTCCTCTTTGATGAGGCACGTAATGTTTTCGCTGTGTTTAATGCGTTTCCTCAATGTTTACCGATGTCGTAATATCCACCTCACATTAACATGAACGTCAGTTAGCACCAGTACTTCATTCTAAAACATAACATGAAATGCTGTTCGTATCCTTATTGACTAATATATGGTTGAGAATTACTAGATCACTGTATCATTGTTACCATAATACAAATGTATATATTACCTTCGAGTTTCCTCATACGACATTTTAAGGCTCCAATGCCTCCGAAATTGAGTCAAGTATTCCCGCTTACTACGTTGCTAGCGCGTCCACACTACCGTTGCTAATATGCTTACCAAGTCCTCATGTCACGTGATCAAAACAGATCACATGGCTGCATGAATGGCGTGAAGCGATCTGATTTGCTCGAAGATTCAATGCCCGTCAGAAATACCATATTCTACCTAAAAGGTTTGACCCATTACATGAATACATCCACTGTACTGTAACTTCTAACGCATTTAGTAAGCTGAGACCATTATTTGGCACAAATGTAACTTAAAGGATGTATTCTGAAAAGCCTTATGTTAAGTTCTAATGTTATTAGAGGCCAATTTCTAGATGTTGCAAATGTTGTTACTCGACCTACTCATCTCGCTCTGGGTGAACGCAAACGCAAGGTTAACTAGGTCCATAACCAAGAATCTTAAAACAAAACCGATTCTCAAAACTTAGTACACAACTTGTCAAACATGGAAAACTCTGTCTGAGTTGTCAGTCCTTAATAAAGGACTCTCTTTTGCTCCAAGTGTCCAGTATGATCTAATTGAATTTCAGATAGTTTTGTACAAATTCGTCAGAAAACTGAAACTTAAAAGAAAATTTCACAACCAGGTAACTACCTTTTGTGCAACAGAGAGACAAGAACCCCCAAGCACTTACACCAGATCAGATATTGAGGACACACAGTTAGCACTCTTTGGCTTCAGACACCATACCATCGACACTGTCACTTCAACAAGAGTTAGGTATACACCAACGAAATATGGAGATGTTTGAACACAAAAACAGGTCTAAATTTGTCCCAGAAACAGCTAATGAGAACATTATAGACACATTATATCAGGCCATCACTAAAGAAATTCACCATTCCATTGACCAGGCCAATCAGGGTTTTTTGAGCATCAAATCAAATTTGACACAAGCAGAACGAAGAGCACTTTCTCAGTTATCAAATGACTAGAATATAGTGATCAAGGAGGCTGACAAGGGGGGGAAACATCGTTATTCTTAATACATCAGACTACTTGTTATTGGCCAATGACCATTTTAGCACCCCGAGGTGTTATCAGCAGGTTAAAGGTAACCCCACTACAAAGACTGTTTCAGAACTCAAGGTGTTAGTAGACTTTTGGTATTCACAGGGCCTATTGTCTGTTGATGAAAGAAGTTTTCTGTTCAGTGCGCATCCGGTCATACCAACCATGTACTTTCTCCCCAAAATACACTAAGAACATCAAAGGTTACCAGAAGTTCGTCCGATTATGAGCGGGCTTGGCTGGGCAACAGAGTCTAGTGCAATATATTCATACCGTAATCAAAGGACTTGTGCCATTGCTGCCTGCATACCTGAAGGATACCACACAGACCTTGGGGATACTTAATACAATTGAATGTCAACCACAGTACAAATTAGCAAGTTTGGATGTATAAGCATTATACACATCCATTCAGCACAAACTAGCACTTGATACAATAGATTTCACATTTCGTAATCATTCAGCATCTTTCAGTAAACATGTAGATATGATTAAAGCCTTCCTAGACTTCACATTCAACCATAAATATTTTGAAGACTCAAGTACACAATAACTCTTTACATACACAGACCTTCAGAAAGGCTACATCTGTTAATATTATTTTGCATGCTACAAGCTGCCAAAAAACAACGGTGATATACAATATTCCGGCAAGGGAATTCTTTCGGGCTAAAAGGAATTGCAGTGCGCAGACAGCATACAAGCATTAATGTGGATTGATCCAACAAAGGTTCATGGAACGGGGATACACAACCCAATGTCTCAATAAGGCTTTATTAAAAACGAATTCACTTACAACAGATGCTATGTTGGATAATACCATTCCCAAAAAAGATAGGTCTACTAATGAGAAAGCATTCATTACGAAATATGTACAGGACAGTGATTTCCTTAATAAATTACTTGACAAACACTGGCATCTTCTAAAATTGGATCCAGACCTCAAAACTTACATCTCTGATAAACCGAATTTGATCTTTACCAAGAACAAGACACTCAGGAACAAACTCAGTCCCTCTTTCCTTGAACCCAGATCTGAGGCACCAGAATATTTAGGTTGGCTCAAAAGCGGCCCCTCTTGCTTTTTCAAATGTGGAATGTGCAATTTTTGCCAATACGCATTGTCACCAACTACCAAATGTATCTGTCACCACGGTTTGGAATTTCACATACAGGATTTCATAAATTGCAAATCAAAATTCATAGTGTATGCTATTAAATGTGTCTGCAAGAAAATATATGTAGGCAGTACTATATGGGAACTCTGGATCCGAATACAGGAGCATTTGGCACATCTCAACAGTCAGGACCCGAAGTTACCATTCGCAACCCATTGGCAAACTAATCACGAATGGTACAACGCCATAGATATTCGGTTTGTTGGATTGCAGCAAGCACGTGTGCATGCCAGAGGTGGTGATCGCCAGCGACTACTACGACAGCTAAAGGCACGGATGATATGCAAAGTAAGATGCACATTGTTTGGTCTTAATCAGGAACAAGAGCTGAACGTGTTCTTATAACTATAGTATTTCTGAATCATTAATTTGGTGTATTTTCAGAATGCGAGGGTCACCCTGCGTAGACAGGATCTTTCTAATACAACAATTTAACAGGGAAGGAACTTGCTGACACTCAATGCAGTAACATTTTCCATAGAAGGGGAATATAAATGACAATGAATACACATATATTATCTAATATGCAACTCCACAGTCTGGGCGCATAATCAACACAGCAGGGTTTTACAAAATATATGGGAGTACTCTGTATCACACAACCAGAGCGAGATGAGTAGGTCGAGTAACATTTGCAACATCGAGAAATTGAAATCTAATAACATTTGAACTTAACATGAGTCTGTTCAGAATACATTGTTTAAGTTACATTTGTGCCAAATAATGGTCTCAGATTACTAATTGCGTTAGAAGTTACAGTACAATGGATGTATTCATGTAATCGATCAGGCTTTTAGGTAGAATATGGTATTTTTGACAGGCATTGAATCTTAGAGCAAATCAGATCGCTTGACGGCCATTCACGCAGCCATGTGATCTGTTTTGATCACGTGACATGGGGACTTTGTAAGCATATTAGCAACGGTAGTGGGGGCGCGCAAGCAACGTAGTAAGCCGGAATACGTGGCTCAATTTCAGAGGCATTGGACCCTTAAAATGTCGTACGAGGAAACTAGAAGGTAATATATACATTCCTATTATGGTAACAGTGATATGGTGATCTAGTAATTATCAACCATGTATTAGTCAATAAGGAAATGAACAGCATTTCATTTTATGTTTTAGGATGAACTACTGGTGCTAATTGACGTTCATGTTAATGTGAGGTGGATATTACGTGGGACATCGGTAAACATTGAGGAAAAGCATTAAACACAGCCCAAACGTTACATCCCTCATCAAAGAGGAGCCAATGACATACAATTTGCCAAACAGCGCGGGGAACACGTTAATTGAAATATTTGTTTTACTCTTGTATTCATCATCTAGTCTGTATTTGAAATTTTTGGGCATGATTTCAGATGGATTTAGGCTGATGCAGTGTGCATACATCTTTGTTCTGTCTTGTAGTGATTACATTTCGTGATATTCGAGGACTCTATGACTTACATGCGTTTTTGAAGGGTTGAGAGACTTATAACCCGGAACGGACACAATTTTTAAAGTTTCATACAGCCAACAAGGTACAGTCAGGAATAACGATTATTTAAAAAAATTCTTTTTACCGTGCAGAACATTCACATGCAGAAGAAGTATCAGGTGACTATTGGTTACAATTGTCTTGTGTTATTATCTGAGGACACAATAATGCATGCTAACTGGGTTTTTAGAGGCATGCATACTGGATTATCACACAACAATCAACAACAAATATCTCACATTGGCACTGTACTATTTGGGTCTTGCCCTCTATGGTTCTGCATTGGGGACAGACTCTGACCCGAACACATTAATCATGCTGTTATCCACAACCAGATCTAGCTTGATGCCAACCCGAAAGGCATACGTTTATATCTGAACGCTCCCAGGGGCGTGACGAAACATGTTAAGCGTTTGGAGTCTTTGGGCCTCATTACACGGATGGTGGTAAGGATTTACCGGTACCGGTAAAATACCGTTACCGGTAAATCCTTACCGCCTTACTATGAGGTCCCTTTGCGGGTTGGGGGATTTAACGCCTGCTTTTTGCAGGCGTTAAAACCAACCCGCAAAGGGACCCAGGGAGCTAATTACGGTACTGCAATTTGCGGTACTGTAATTAGCGCCTTCCCCGTTCCCATTGAGCCCTATGGGGCAGAAATGGGGAAGGGCAATGGTGGAAGGGGGAATTACTGCCCCGGCAACCTTGGAATGGGGCGGTAATTCCCCTTTCCGCCAAGGTGGTGCCGGTATTTTACCGGCATGAACCATGGCGCTAATAGCGCCATGGTTCTCCGCCATCCGTGTAATGAGGCCCATTGTCTAAAACCACCTGATAATACGCTGATAACAAATCTAATGTTGTAAAGAATCTTGCTGGCTTCATTGCTGTTAAGAACTCAGTGATGTTCGGAAGAAGATGGCGATCTACCCAAATGTTGGCATTGAGGTCTCTGAGATCGACACGTTTGCGAATTGAGCCATCTCCTTTCTGGACAATCGCAGGGGGGGAAAGCCATTCCGATGTTTCCATCTACTCTATAATATCCTTTTTGCACAATTTTCTAAGTTCTTCCTGTAATGCGGCCTTGGTGCCAATGGGGATGTTCCTCACCTTATGTGCAACTGCTTTTGCTCACCTTTTTAGCACAATCCAGTGTCTGAATACCCTATACCATTGTTAAACACCTGGGGAAACCACTCCACCAACCCTTCTTTGGAAGAAAACTCTTGGCCTGTGACGCATAGGATTGGTTTGTCTTTTCCTGGGTGTATTTTGAGTTGCAAAGCAACCTGCTCATCCCAGTCCATGACTGATGATCCCTTCTGGGCAATATACAGCTTACAAAACGTTTCTCTGTCTCCAAACTTGAGATGCGCCCACTTGAAACTTAATATCCCTATAGTACTCTCACCGTATCCCGTAGCTCTTACATGGGAAGGTTTCAACTTGCACAAGGATCCAGCCAATTCATTTTGGTAAGTGAAGGCATCTACCATGGTGTAGGGTGAACCGGTATCCACCATCACTTCCAGTGGTCTCTTGTCCACTTCTAGTTTCTCCCAAGGTCCCTTCTTCCTGGATGTGTTTAGTGGCAGAATGCATATTGGACCTTCATATTCTGGCTCTGTGATGGTGAGGAGCCTGCTGAGTCTTCCGATTTCCCCCAGGGCCTTTATACTGTGTCTCGTCCGATTGGGACTGTGCACCCTTCAGCTTGTCGTTGGCATTCATCCTGCACCTTGTCGCATGAATCGAGTTTCTCCTCACTAGTGCAATGGTCGTGTCATCTCTGTCGCTGTCAACCTCCTCTATCTTTTTTACATCTGTAGCACTAGACTCATGTTGGACAACTTTCATGCATTTCTTTCCTTGCTCAGTTGTCTTTGCTAAGTTGATAGCCTGCTCCAACGTGGGGTCTTTGGCTTGCCACAATATTTTTTTAATCTGTGGATCTGCAGTATGCAGGACAAACTGATCTCTGATGTATTAATCAGCAACACCGGTGAACTTGCAGGACGCAAGGAGGCCCCTTAACCCAGCAATATAGTTGTCTACAGATTCCCTTTGGTTTTGTTTTCTTGAGAAAAAGTCAAATCTTTCAAGTACTACATTAGTTTTATTTCTGAAGTGTTTCTCTAAATTTGCCAGTGCTCCTTCATATTTCCTGGTCACCCTGAGGAGCCTGAATCTACTGCTCCTTCTGAAGATGGTGTTTCAGGGAGGATGTAAAATATCTTTAGTGCCTTCGCACCTCCGCAGTTCAAGAGCGATGCCTCCTTCAAATGGTCACTGAACTTGCTGCCTCCTAAGGCACGCACATAGACTTGGAATGAATCCACCCACTGTTCACATGGTATGGGGGATGTCCAGGGGAGGCAAGGCATGCACAGGGAACAGGCACGTTTTGCATGGCGTAGAGAGGTGAGGTTTGTGACAAATACAATCCTATTTCTTTTCTAATAGGCTGCACAGTTCTCTTTTGTAGTGTCTCATACAGTTATCTTTAAGCTGCACTGTACTCTGTAATGTCTCATACTGTCATTTCGTATTTTACCATTCGACTTTGGTAGTGGGGTTATTCATATGGGGAGTGCTGTGCTTGTGCAGTGTCCTCAGCTGTACAGTGCTTCTGAACTATCCCCAATGGTCAGAAGGAAATCATGAAGAACACGGTCTCCGTGCCCCTGAGAGACAACGCGGTCTTCGTGCTTTCGAATATATACACGTTGCCTTGGAGATGCGGTATAAACAATATGGCTCCCACGTTGAAGGATGCTCAGAACTCATTTCCTCTTAGCTGTGGATGATCCCGCTGGCTTGCGCTCTGCCGGACTGTCAAGGAGAGCTTGCACAGGAGACACAATTTGCAGGTGACGGGCAGTGCCGCTCTCTCCCTGTGGCCGCTCCACTAGGGCGCACCAGCCGGGCACTGGGGAGGCGCGCCGACTGTGGGCACGGTTGCTCTACGTGGGTCTTCCTTTCACTGGCTGCTCTGCTGGTGGATTCTTCAGATAGCTCCTCATCGCCAATTGTCGTAGTAAAGATAGCCAGGAAACGTAGGTAAGTATATGGGAGGAGGAAGTTTATTGCAACAGAAGACCCCGGGAGCACTGGGTAACAGTACCCTCTTCAACTCAGTTTAACAGTCTCACTCTGTGGTGTTCCGGAACAAATGGGCTCCAAAGCTCCACGGAACTACACTGAGGCATATGTCATGAAACATAACATTGGCTTGTTATGCAAACCGTGCAAGAATTTGTCGCAAGCCATGCAGGGGATGACACCCTCCAGTATTACTTCTCAGAGTCCATTACACTCTCACAGTGTTTCTGCACTGTGTGATGCTGAGACTCAGTGGAGCTAGAACTAGTCTGGCATCCCCTACCCGCTGCCCCCATACAAACCATTAACAGACCGCACAGCTTGAGCTTGGAACATGGCAGGCCGCAGGTTTATTAATAACTACGTGATAGTTTACAGGTGACCCAAACAGCCAATGATCAGCGCCTTGGCGCGCCGATCAATAGGCATCATTTAATTCCAGGTAACTCTTCCTTCAGGGATTCGCTTCCGGGTAAATCTTCTTTCTGGGAATTACTTAGGACGATAAATATAGTGCATATCTTACAATGCATTGATGGACAAGAGGGTACAGCAATTGATATTTACTTATTTTCCTAATATTGCTAGTAATTTCTTGAGTTATTCTATAGTGCCGGCCATGCAAACTTGAGCGTTCACAGAGCCAAATGAAAGGTGTTTGCAATTACCGAAATACAATTAATTTATTTTAATGAAAAATTAAAGGCTCCCGGGACCCACTGGACTTTGCCCTGTGTTATGATGATTGTTAAGCCAAGCCAAGCCCGCAGCAAGCACGTTAACCTAGGATGGTACAATCTGTAATCCAGGCTACATTGGCTACTAAGGTTGCCAAAGTACTCGTGCGAAACGCATTGGATTTCTTTATTTCTGGAGATTCCATATGCTCTCTAGTTTTTTGATGTCCGTTCACTGAGAGATACTTAAAATGTGATGGGTGGAAGGTTTTAAATTAATCTTAACCACTGGGCAACCCTCCAACCAATTGTTTTGAGTCTATCTGTGCCATTTCAGAGAGAGATCAGCCATTTGCAAATCAATCTTTGTCCTGCCACCAATGGGAGCAGCCCAGCCGGAACTGCTAGACCACATCCCCTCTGCATTAAAAAAAAACAGCAACCGCAGACATTGTTCGGTCTAGTTGAACTAATCTCATCAGCGAGGTGCATCTTGGTTCATCATGGCTCAGCGAGCAAGGGCTGCTGGGCATACCCCTCTTTCACTTGCAGGGACAATCAATAACAAAAAATGTAATGGGTGGAAGTCTATGAATTGATCTTAATCACTGGCATTGCTCTGGGCAACCTTACACGCCATTGTTCTTTAGCCCATCTGTGCTATTGCAGAAGAAGCACATCAGTTTTGGTGTTCTATGTGAAATGTCCTAATATTGAAAGCCGCACACAAAAAAGACCTTTTAAAAAAAAAAAAAACATTTTTGGGGGCCGATTCTTGTGCGGCCCTAAATATTCTGAAATTCCACTATTTCTGAGGGGTTACTCCCTCCGACCTCCCTGTTAATCTATACGTGCCCCCTAATCAGCTGATAGCTCGCTTCATACTCTTAATGATATGAAAGCATTTGGATGATGTTGGATGTGCTGCCAAGTAAGTGCCCAGATTGTTTAGAGAGTTACAAGACTGAATGGGGCCACTCACCTTTAGACATAAATGTTTTCTCAGTATTTGGAATGAGGTGTGTTTTAGGAAGGTGCTTAGGGCGTTTAACTGAGATATCTGAGATTGTAAAACTAATGTGAGGCTTTTAAATACATGCTTGCCACATCCCATTGTACAAGTGAAAGCCACGACAAGCCCTCTAATCAGGCTACTGTATCTGCAAATGGAACTTAGTCTTCACAGAATCTCAATGGCTCGAGTCTTATTGATTTTGTACCTTAGTGGGAACAGGTACATTTGTATTGCAACAGCTGTAATGTGTGTTTGAAGCAAGTTTAGTTGGAGTTTATACAAAAAGATTGTAATTGATGGGTTTGACATTAAGCTATCGGCCTTAAAACAGGAGACAAATTACGTAATTGAATATCTTGCCACATTCAATTATTTAGATATGGAAAGCAACTCTGCAACAGTGAAGGAGCGACATGTTTTGGAGGTATTAATAATTACAGTATATTCCAAGATTCTTGACGTTAAGACCTGGCATTGGTGAAATGGATCAGAGGTTCAACAAGACAGTAGGTTTAACATTAGGTTAGTGAAAAAGAGGAGGCAGCATAACCATCTGTTAGTCGAGTATTAGGTTGGAGAGTTCAAGGGTAGATATACTAGCTAAGAGAGGGTTAACTAGTTTATAGATGACACTGTGCAGATGATAACGAGGTTCCTTGAGCAAAGGAAAGAAGGAATTAACAATCCAAAATCGTTACCTTTACAATGTAAAGTCTGATAAATGACCTTGTGATTTTTTTTAGTTTTGGCTATTAGGTGGTGCTTCAGTGCCACTTACAAGCCAACACAATTATATAGGAGGGATTAGGGATTTTCGGAAGGACACACAGCTTGTGAGTGTTACTTTCCATTTCCCCACCCATGATTACGCTAATCTCTGCGGCAATTCCCACACACTACCTGCTTCATCCCACCAAAAAGCTCAATCACACAGTATCATCAAACTATTTTCTGTATGGGCCTGCCATTGTTAATTCTAAGCAGTCTTCTGAGAATGAATGACTTAACAGGCACTGTAAATGAGCTTCTGGGGTAATAAAACTGTATTGACCAAGTGTGGCTTCAACCACTTGATTTTAAAAGCAATACGTATGTCCTCACTTCTGTTGCTTTTACTGAAGTCCTGATTAAAAAAGCATACGCAAATCCAGCAGTTTTGGCTTGTATAAAGGTGTCAGGTATGCATTTTTCAAGTGCTGACATATTCTTCCAGAGTGCTCAATTATTTATCCAGCTGTTGCTAACTTATGTGCAGGCAGTACCATCAGAGTAGTGCCTGACAAATGCCTTTTTCATGCCTACACAAAAGCCAAAACGGTTGGCTTTGCCAGTGTGTGTTTCACCTGCTGGCATAGGAAATATTAGTACCCAGCCTTCTCCCTCACTTGCCCTCAAACACGGAGCAAACCTGGCCTCTTGCATTCCACTAAAACATACCAAGCTTAGCTGGCATGCTTTCTGTCCCCCAAGGACTATAGCTCACATTGAATAGTACCACACACCTAGCATCTTGCTCTCCCTACCACCACACACCCACACACACTGCTGCGATTATGACTAACCACCAAAAACAGTCCATGGTCGAGAGCCTGGCTCCACTCCACTTTCAAATACGTCTGCATACCTGGCAACTGGCTTCTCTGCACCCCTTAAAAACACACAACCATTTCAATGCCTCTTGCATCCCTTCCTCCTAAAACCACCCATGCTTCTTACCTCACCTTTTTGCAGGGTGTGTCATCATCCCAGGGCATATTTCCATCCTCCCGAAGAGCCCCCATACATTTTCTATAGACTTCAATGGGATGACCCTCCTAGGAAAAAAAGTTGTAAACTTCTGGAAAAATGGTAATGGCCATTGAGACGCCACAGGGTCAAACGAAAACACACACAAATCGGTTGCAAACAGCAAGAGAGTAGCATTATTTAACGTTTTGAAATCGTGGTCTCTTCCCAACAAAGTGGGACCTGGTCTGCTGAGACAAGCTGGACGTCATTTCACCGAAATGCCAGGGTTAACGAAAGTGACATCACATGACCCTTGACCTCTGATGAGATCACAGAAAGTGATGTCATTTGACCCCACCCAGAAGTGACATTACGGGAAGTCATGGAAAATTACCTTTCACCCCTTGTCAAAACAATAAGTGGCATCACATGGCATTGTTCCTAAGTACACTATGAAAAATATGGTTACAATATCACTGTAATGTAATATACATTTCATACAAGAATGGATCACCATATGAATCGTTAATATCAGTGTGTATAGGTCCATGTTACCAAATTACTGTGAATGCAAGCAGACGTCCAAGGTCAAATGATAATGATGTGTTATTGTATAGCACTTACGCTTACACGTACTTAGGCTTGCGCTTTATATAGAACTTTACATACGATATCACCCAACCCAACCTCTGTAGGTACTCATTTATCAACCTCAGAAGGATGAAAGGCTGAGTTGGCCTTGCCGGGATTCAAACGTGCAACCTGCTGATCATACACACATCGCTCTAAACCCACTGAGCTACATTACCGGCTGTAGCTATCTTACTAGCTATAGTAAAATGTGCAATTACATGTCTGAATGTTCTCAAAGTCAGAAAGCAAATTACACTCTGTAGTGGATACCATTAAACTATTAACAGATTTAACAGCAGGCCAGTTCATCTGCAGGTCTGGTGCAAATTTGGCCACATGTCAAGCCTACATGCATCTAATTTTCAGGCTTCAGAGGTTGGCCTCACACGGCATCCCGTACTCTGGGCACTCGTTACCTCATACATGCAAACAAACACCCTGAACAGCATGCTATGCAGATAGGAAAGATAGACACATTACAACAAGGCACAATGAAATCAAGGCCCCCTTTATGTGCTATGGTCAACATTTCTGCACTGTACACAAGCTTTTAGGACACCGAGATGGAATGTCTAGTGATGAACATAACAGACAACAGCAGAAAAAACCTGCTATAACTGCAAATTATGAATTTGAGGTGTTTAAGAACAGACTAAATCAGGAACTCACCCCCTGAGTTGTTCCTGAAATAAACCTTTATAGAGTCTAGCAATTATTGTATAGAATTCCAGCAAGTCAAATTATGTGCTATTGCTATTCTTTTTTATTTAGGGTCATGGCTCAAAGTGATCCACCTGTGAAACCCCCTGTTTTAAAAGGCCAGAACAAGAAAGCTAGCCATTCCAGAAACAAAGAGCCACGTGGGTGCTAGCCCCAGCCCAGGAGCTTCTATCTAAAAAAGATGAACATTTATTTTTATTTTTTTAGGGGTAGCAAAGGAAGGCCTCAGGGGTTACAGGAGCAACCCCTAAATGACGTCCCCTGTGCCAAGGGATGCAGAGTTTTCTTAAGATTAAAATACAGAAATAATTATTTAAAAATCACTCCATTTTATTGAAGCTCTTTAAAAAAGATCCATGCAATCACTGCTGTGGCCTGTGGATTGAAATCTTTTACATTAGTAACAGTGAATATGGCCGCAGAGACCATTTTTTAATAAGAGGCACCACGTTATGATGGCCCAGTCTGATCGAGGTTTTTAACATCTGACTTCATCTGTATCACATGGTGTGCCAGTGTTGAATGCTTACCTGTTCCAAGAGACATGGGGCCTCATTACACGGACGGCGGTAAGGGTTAACGGTCACCGTTAATGGCAACGGTGACCGTTAACCCTTACCGCCGTACTACGAGGTCCCTTTGCGGGTTGGAGGATTTAACGCCTGCTTCTTGCAGGCGTTAAAATCCAACCCGCTAAGGGACCTCGGAGCTAATTACGGCACCGCAAAATTGCGGTGCCGTAATTAGCGCCTTCCCCATTTCCATAGAGCCCTATGGGGCAGAAATGGGAATGGGGAAGGGCAATGGCGGAAAGGGGATTTACCGCCCCTCCAACCTTGGAATGGGGCGGTAAATCCCCTTTCCGCCAAGGCGGTGCTGGTATTTTACTAGCATGAGCCATGGCGCTAATAGCGCCATGGCTCACCGCCTACCGTGTAATGAGGCCCATGGAGTCTGGCTTAAAAAAAGAACCCTGACCTTTTTCGCCCTATGTATAAAATGCATTTGACAACTGATGGTTACATCACATATTTTGCATTGACATGAGGCATGACATGTGAAAGAAGACAAGGGCCACTGAGAGCATGAGAATGTTAAAGTCGGCGTTATACACTGACTCTTCCACCAGGAATGACCATTGCAACTTCAGATAGAAGCTGCCAGCCCGCTCACGACTCCCTGTGGCACATCAGAGAGGCTTGTGTTCTCCACTTTAACCCAGTCGTCACACTCAGAAAGAGGATGAGGTTCTTGACGAATTTCTATTGACGCGTTTTCAGCATTCATCTTGAGGTGTGTCTCAGACTCTTTTCCACTTACCCAGTGCGCTTAAGCCTACTTAAAACGTGCCTAAAATGTTTTACCACTATCTTCTTATACCTACTCAAATGCAATGAGCTACAATACTGTCGATTTGGGGCAAGGTCATTATGACCTGACTGTACTTTTTCCCAAGATCTGATAACAGATCGACCCCTTCACCTTTTTCCTTCACACGATTTGGCTTCTGCTGCCTGTCTGAGGACCATGCCGCAGACAAAACAAATGTCCCTTTTCTTGGGATTTCCCAATGTTAGAGGGTCACAGGGGAAGAGTATAGACTAAATGGCACCAGATAGCAAAAGGTTTGGAACATGGAATTAGGTCAGACGTGCTCCCGGCCAATGAGAATGTGCCTTCAACTGCAAAAACAACTACTGTCTGAACTTTATAGAATTGTACTCTTGATGTTTTGACTTCTGCTGGTTCTTCCCATAAAAAAATCAGTTATTTCTATATGTATTGTAAACCTATCCTTCATATTCTAAACTGCTTTCACGCCCCAAACCAGGAAGTCACATAGGAACTGGAAGGGATGTGGTGCCTACTGAACTACTACAGGTAGGAAACGTGAACACTAAAACTTTGCTGTTAAATGTACTTTGCACCAGCTAGTACAGATACTGTCCCCAAACCTCACAGACCCTTGATCACCTCCCACCAAAGGCAAATATCAGTCATTGTTAGGCAGAATCCTGTGCAGTGCCCTTAGGGACCACTACACACAATTAAGACTACGGGTGGCAATACAAGTTTTACCTTTGGTACAGGCCCGTACTACTGTGTCAGAGTGGTAGCAGTGGCGAAGCAGCCAGTCTTATCTCAAGAGTACATGAGCAGTAGCAGAGATTGCACAAAAGGGACCACAATTACTGTGACTCAAGCAAACACTGACTCAAGGTTTCAGGTATGAAAATATAAGTACATTTATTTTTAAACCATTCGTTATAAACACAACACTTCTATAAAACTGCAATAAAAACCACACGTTAAATACACTACAACTAATCAATTCACTTTGTACAGTAAGTCTCAAGGTAAGTACCCTGTGTTTGAATGAACCGGTGTTATGAACAAAACACGTTACCGCAAATACAATTGCGATCACTTTTTGACAGTTCGGTCTACTAAACTAACGCGTATCCTTGACATGAAAAGCTACCAGGGCAAAAACACACTTAGCACTTGAGATACCCAGAGGGAGTTGGAGACAAAAATCACAGGCAATATTTTGGTTAGGCAGGCAGAATCAAGAAGCACGCAAAGACAGGAGTTCAAAAGTCAAAGGGCCGGATTCAGGGTCGAAGGACACCGGGGCCAGTTGCCGAAGATCACACAGTCAAACAGTTCACGATTCAAAGTAGCCAAAAAGTACTTTGATATTGTCAATGTTCAGAAGCAAAAGTTATAAGAAGGAGGGAAGACAAGGGCAAGCCTTGGAAATGAAGAAAAAGGGTTTCACCCAGTTTCCTCAACAGAACACAGTACCTTGTTCCAGTGGTGCAGCTGGTGCCCTGGCAGATGTTCCTGTTGGTTTCCCGCCGACCCACGATTCGTTGTGAAGGAGGACGTCTGAAGGGGGTCTGCACCACACAGGGATGAAGCCGGCAGCAGCGACAAGGAATAAAAGGTGCGCTCCTTAAAAACAGGAGAGGCTCTTCAGGTGGCTATCCGGACCACTACAGCAGTGTGCAGCGATTTCGACCAAGGAAGAGGATTCTCTCGCTGTAGAAGATGAGCTGGTTATCCCCACCAAGCTCAAGGGAAGAAGACTCCGGACTGGATCTTCTCTAAGTCGTTGAAGGGAAAATAGCTCAGGACTGCAGCAGGGCTTAACCGGGATGGGGTAGTTGCAGCAGCTGTCTTTCTCTCCGCTTCTCTTTGGTTCCTTGTAGTTCCAGTGGCGACTCTGACTTCTAGCCCAACAGACCTGCCTTTTATGCGAAAAACCCCTATTCACACAGCCTGGCTGTTAATCACCCAGCAGGGGGGTTGTCCGGACAACTACCCTGGCCAAACATGACAAAGTGCGACTTGGGTTTCCTAGGATACCCTGTGCAGGGGGTGACTACACCCTCCCTCACATTCAGCCCACCCAGACACCGAGGCGCCTGGTGGAGGGCTTCTGAACAGAAAGCCTGCCCAAAGACGGTGAACAAAGAAGGCAAACCTGGTTTGCCGCGCAAAGTAAGACACAAGAAGGACTTTAACACAAAGAAATGGCGAACAAACCCAATCGGAGCCAAAAGAAAGACGATTTGGTCAAGTGGGTTTATGTTCAAGGCTAATATGATAGGCAAAAACAGTACCATGTTTATCTAATATAATCGCGGTAGAAAAGTTAGGGTAGATACCACTGCCACCAGCCAAGTCTAAATTCTAAAAGAGCGAAAGAATGCTCTAGGCGGTACAGATAAAAAGGTATACAAGTGAACCCTTTCCAGTACTCCATGGAAGATGTGTTGCACTAGATCTGTGGTAGATTGACTAAGTAAAGTTAATGGCAACTTTACCCTTTTCTGGGGGACAGTAGTCGCCTCAGAAATGGAGTCGAGGGAAGTCTTGAAGACAACCCTGTGCCACGGCACTGAAGGTGCTGTGTGACACACAAAAAGAAGGGGGCTGCTGAAGTGGTGTGCTTCAGAGTCCACACTCACAAAAACAGATAGAAACACATAGCAAAACATAGGTAAGAGTGGGGGGAAAGCTCTCACTCTTACCAAGTGGAAAAAAAATAAACTCCAGAAGTCCAGCAAAGCTGCTGGGGGACTCACTAGGTGAGGGAAATTAGCCATAGATGATAATTCTCCCTAACAGTCATGTACCTGCAACCCTATACTTATAGATCAGACAATCCTTAGCCATAGCCAACAAGACATAAATACCTGCTAATCCTTTTTCAGCAAGCGTCTCCCACCCTCTCAATGTTTACATCTGGTGATTCTGCCTCCATTCCCATAGACATATACATGGGGCTTCATTGCAGAAGAGCTCTGTGAAAACCATGTATGTTAACTGTAGTAATGAAATGTACGTAAAGTAATGTAAGTGGTCTTGTAGAGCACCCTTCTGCCACTAATGGTGGCTTTGATGCACATGTCTCTGTAAGGGGAATCTTTAGTGGGCCAGTGGCAAAGGCAGATGCGAAACATATGGTGTTGATGGGTGCAAGTCGGAACTACCTGGTTCTTGAACGCCAATCTGCTTTTGTGGGTTTGGCGAGTAAACTTGGGCGTGTTATCCAATTATTAGTAGGAAACTGAGCAGTGTGTTCATGAGTGCCAACTTTGATTTTCACTGTGGGCTGTAAGGCTTGGTATCAAACAGTGAAGACAGACACAAGTGATCACAGTTCAAGGGTGTTTATTGAACTTCAACGGGTTGTTTGAACGCCTATCTAATCCTAAATCTAAGGATGGGAGCAAGCTACGACCATCAAATAATAATAATAACGCAGTCCTAGTGAGTCTCTGTCAAAATAAAAGGGCCTATACTAATAAACCTATTGCCAATCCTTACTTCTAAATACAAATGGTGTGGGAAAACGATGTATGCAAAAGGAGAGTGTTCAAGAAATAATGTCAGGATAGTTGAGCAGTTGACTTCTCTTCCCCCACGTTTTCAGCTCGGGACAAGGTGGCACACTCGAGCTTTGCACACATTTTGGCTTCTCTGCCACGAGGATGCAGTTCAAAACATAGGTATCTGGGACTTCTGCGCCAAAGTCTCTTTCCCAATGAAAGTCTCTTATTGCAGAGTGCCTGGCTTAACAAACAAGTACCAAAGTTCCTTTCTCATCAGGATTTTCACATTCACAAGTTCTCGGGTTTACTGTTCACCAAGTCTCTCCCTCTTTCGGCTTGGACACCCTCAATCAGACTCGGACCATGGGTCTCCCTCGATCGGGCTCCGACCTTATGATCTCACTTTCTTTGCTTTCTTTTTGTTATCAGAATTCAAAGACTTTTCACTGTGCGATAGATTTTTCTTAAACCATTGCAGGACCACTCCGGTTCACTTCATCCATAAGTTTCACTTTATTGCTTTGGTTTCTGCCACTTTTTAGCTGGGTACTTCACCCAGTGACCTTCGATTGAGCACACCCGCTGTGTCGGACCACTCACTTTTGTCTCGTACCTTCGCTGATTCATATTAAAGTTCAAACACCCATCGGCAATTGAGCTTTACTCTCATCTTTAATCCCCAGGATCGATTCACACCCCCAGCTGCTGCCCAGTATACTGTTCTGGATGCTGATACTGCCCCTGCAGGAACACGAGAGGTAATAAGAAGGGGGTGGAGGTATCGTGACTCTCCGGATCTTTCTTGCCAAAATGAGGTGAGTTAACGTTTACCCATATAGGCTCACCTGGTATTTAGTGAGGGCAAGCTCTCCATCCTGCTTCTCATCAGCAGGGGCGCTTCCTGATGGCCCAGTTGCTTCAGTGGTCCGATGCTGTGGTGGTCAAGACAGGCTGTGACTGAACCACTTTGAAGGTAAGAGTTTTCGTGTTGATTATTTTTCATATGAGTATTAATTCCATGTCACATGATTTAAGTTCGTTCTCTGATAATCTCTCTTTCTCTTCTACATGTGACAGCGACCCAGCGGACCCGTTGCGCCGGTGCAGGACTTCGAAGTGTAAAAGAGGATGACAAGTTGGAATCTTAAGGTAAACGCGAGATGCGATGGTGCGTGACCTTAAATAATGTCCCTATCAGGTTTCTAACCTTATTTCTTCTTTTCTCCTGCAGGGATGATCTGGCGGCGTCCTGAGAAAAGTTGCGGAGCGCAGACCTGACGACGGGTGAAAGAAGTCGGTGATCGCGATGAAGCTGACCGGTGAGTTGGAGCTTGAGTCAAGAGCCAAGTAAGTGCGCTCTTGCCGGTCAAGGATGGAGTCACTGCGAGCAGGTAAGAGGCGCTTCAGCGATGATTCGGCTGGTTCTGATGGAGAAAAAACAGGTAAGTGCGCCTCCACAATGGTTTTACTGACTCTGCAGGTAAGATGCTTCTCTGCGATGGTTTTGCTGTTTCTGCAGGTAAGATGCTTCTCCACGATGGCTTTGCTGTTTCTGCAGGTAAGATGCTTCTCTGCGATGGTTTTGCTGGACAACAGGTAAGTGGCTTCCCCAAGATGGGTCGTAGGAGAACAGGCAGGATGCTTCGCGAGATGGTTGCACAGGAACATAGGTAAGGTGCTTCTCAGGTGGCAGTGAGCGTTACGCTGCTTGGGCAGAATAACGCGAAGCCTAGGCCTGCGGGCGGGGCAGGCTTAAATAGCCTGGTAACGGCCACGCCCCCTTGCTCTGCTAGATAGTTCCACCCTGCCACTCCCAAATGCTTCTGCACATGAAGCTTCTGGGATTCCTATGCCCACGCCCGGCCCAGATGCAAGTGGCTGACTGAGATGAAATGAAATAGCACGTGTCCAGGGGAAAAGGTGTGCAGAGCACACTTTCTTATGAGCCTGGCGCCAAATGCGCCAGTACTGGGTCCAGCTGGACCCTTTAGGGGATGAGGGCTGGGGTGCCAGTCCAGTGGCCATGACAGAGAGAGAGATCCACAGGGACTAGCAGGTGAGACGCCTTCTGGTTTCTCACAGGGGCAGAAATTCCCCCACCCCGCACCTCAATATGAGCAAATGCCCATCCAAACCCATCCTCTGGCCATGCAGTGCATTTTACAGCACCTATTTTTTAAAAGGTACTGCAAAAAGCCAGACATTTTACAGCCAGCTTTAAACATCTCAGAAGCAGTCAATCAACCGGCTGAGCCTCCTTGTTAGCTTTCTACTTTAGGATGTGTTCTAGAGCTCACCGCTGCTGCAGCTTGGGCTCTATGTCAAAGCTGGAAGTGTTGCGTGCATTATCCAAGATTGCAAATGCATGCTACGTTCATGTGTGCTGCGTGACGATGCCAAGATTTGGTCACCCATCACCGTGCACCTCTGGCAGATAACATGCAGAGCAGGAAAGGCGGTGTCTTGCAACTTACTGTCGCACTGACTTTCTATTGTTTTTGTCCATTGTTCTTTGCTGCTCTACCCCACTAACCCACTAGTAAACCCAAGCCTTTCGGCGGAGCAGATTTTGCTCATGTGGACAACCTACAGATTTGGGCCTAGGGTGTCGAAGCCACCAGGAAAATAGGGAACCCCAAGCATTTCCGAAAGGAAGACACCCTTGGGAATTCACAGAGGTCTGACTTGCGCGAATCACCCCAGAATTTATTACCCACAATCCCTGGGTAATAAATTCTGGGGCGATTTGCGCAAGTCAGACCTCTGTGGATTCCCACCGGTGTCTTGTTTCTGCAAATGCATGGGGTTGCCTGTTCTCCTTGGTGGCTTCGACACCCTAGGCCCAAATCTGTAGGTTGTCCACATGAGACGCCCCCCATCTATTTGGGGTGGGGGGGAGATGGCCACCGTCCTGTCCACTGAAAACATCCAAGGTTGTTTAGTGCCCCCCACGCACACCCAAAACAAGTTATAATTATTATTGTAGTTTTTTTGCCCCTTCATTAGGGACAGATGGGCACATGTGTGTGTCCATCTGCCCCAGGGGTGGGGGGCAAAACGTACTGCCCCATGCTTGGGGGGGCTGTGTCAATATTTCTGGTCCCCCCCACCCCAAATGGATGGGGACATCTCATGTACCCCTTCTTAGGGGCAGAAATCTGCCCCCAGGGAGGGCTACATGAGTGGCCCACCCCATCCACTTAGGGTGGGGGGAGAGGGCCACCCCCCTTTCAAAAATACCTGGTAGCTAGTGGCCCCACCCCAACCCAAAACGTTTTTTAAATGTATTGTTTGCCCCCATACTTTGGGGGCCGGAGGGGGAGAGGGCCGCTTAGATAGTAAGCACCCCCTGCCCCGCACACCCACTTCATAAACAGATCCCTGGTATCTAGTGGGCATTGCTGCGCCCAGCAGTGCTTCAAAAAAAGGTGTCATTTCAGTTTAATGTCGGCGTGCTGAAACTAAAGGAAATCCAACCCCCGGCCCTTGAGGGGGTACCGCAGGGATCGCACAAAACAGAGTGCCAGAAAGGACGAGCTATCTCGTCCTTGGCACTGTGAATGTAGTGTCAAGGACGATATACCTCGTCCTTGGCACTTATGGGGTTAAATAAAAATGGGTTGGGAAAATGCGTCTCTGACCCTTTTTTAAAGAGGAACTTTATCTAATACCAAAAAACGAAGGATCTATCTGTGTCAGGATGTCAATAACTGAAAAGCCGTCCATGTGTCTAAAACGTCCTATCCTGATCGTCACACTACAAACAAAACAATGAAGTGTGAAAGAAAATGTCTTCAACTTGATATTGCCCAAAAAGTGTTGACAATTGAAAATAAGAATAGCTCCAGCGAAAATGTTCTCCAAGGTGAAAGCCTTTGCATCCAGAGAATGGTCCATCCCCTTCCCCTATATTCTTAAGTTGGATGGCAATGGTCTCTTTTACTAGCAGTTCCTTTGTGTCTCTCCTTGAGTTACAAGGTACCTGTTTAGGCAACAAGTTCTGTAAGTCTTTCTTTAACACAGCCTTCTGCTTTGTTTAGAAAACAGTATTTTTGCAGTATTTCTGGAAGCTTTACAAATTGCCTGGTATACTCCCCTGCCAGGACTCTTTATGCAATTCCAACTGCCTGGTTTACCATCCTGTCAGGACTCTATGCAATTTCAACTGCCTGGTGTGCTGTCCTGTCAGGGCTTCACTTGTGGTTGTCACTTGTCTGGTATACTCCCCTGCTTGGACTTCACTTGTGGCTTTCACTTGCCTGGTATACTCCTGTGCCGGGACGTGTGATTCAATTGCCTGTTATCTTTCCCTTTCCAGGACTTCTTATATGTTTCACAGTTCTGCTCTTAGACATTCTGGGGAAACTCTTTGCCCGTTTAATACTGAGATATTTGCTTGCCTGGATTAGGGAAATGTTACATTTTGATGTCTGTCAATCAGGGTTTGTACCAGGTATGGGAACATTGATACATCTCCTAGCCTTAGACCTGATAAAGAAAAGGGTAATTCCATCAACTCAACCAGTTTATATGGCCTTTATTGATTTTAAATGTGCTTTTGTCTCAGTCCCAAGAGATATTTTATTCCAAAAACTGAAAGCTGCAGAATACCCAGATTACATTTTATCTCAAATTTTTCAGTTGAACTCTGGGACAACCAATCCTTTCGCAGAGAGGACTCGAGGATGTATAATCGGCCTGCGTTTTTTTTGTTTTTTTTATTTTTATTTCAGACATTGATGACCACTTGGAGAAGGCTAACTCCTTCCCCCTGAAACTAGGGGGAATGCCTATATTGTGGCTCCTATATGCGGATGATCCAGTTCTTTTTTAAAAGACCCCTGTAGGTCTGAAAAGGAAATTGTTAGCGCTGGAGAATTATGCAATAAAGAATCAACTGACTATTAATGTAGAGAAATCAAATATAGTTTTATTAATCTCAAGGAAAGTGTTTAAGAAGAGTACGTGAAATTGTATAGATATTTAGGTCTGAATACAAATAATAGTAAACAAGAAATCCCTTAGAGAAGTGAATTGCGACGATGGATGGAGACAGCGGCCAGTCAGGGAATTCACAAGGAATATGGGAAATTCTCAGCAAAAAGTTGTACCCACTATTTTATGTGGGTCGGAGTGTAAATTGCTGGACTTGACATTAGAGTGGAACAGTTTGGAAGTTCTCTTTTGGAAGAAGGTCTTGACACTGCCAAAAAGCCTACCGATACAATTACTATGCTTTTGAACTGGGGTTGCTTTCACTAGATATTATGAGCAGGTGGAGAGCCCTAACATTGTTTAGGAAATGTATCCGAAACCAGAATACTTCTAACTCAATAATAATCCCTGCAATTGCGTGTCTTTTAGGAGATCAAATCGACAATTCCATACATTCCTCAAAGGATGATTGCTTGAGTTTAATGGATGCTGCAGATATTACTCTAGAGCTATTGACAACAAATACAGACCGGGCAAAAAGAAAGTTGTGGTTCTATGTTTGGAGAGTAAAATGGGAGGAATGCAGTATGTATAGTACATTTAAAAGTGGACAGCGGAGCGTTTGATCTGAAGCTGAACCAGAGCAGCTGAGCTATGCACTTTTCCCATCAAGCCATATTGACTTACCTCGGGAGAATTAGGATAGGGCAACTCTACAAAATCCCTGTGGGAGGCCAGATAGATCAGGCTGTTGCCTTAAGGCCCTCCTTACCGGCTAGCCCTAGATGGTAAGCGTTATCGTTCGAGCACCGACAACACAGAGATTTTAGGATGCCTGGGCTAGGGATGGGAAACCCACAGAAGACAGAGAGGGACGCCCAATCATGGACAAATCTATCTGTTTCAATATTGTTCTATCCGCCTGTCTGAACACTGAACAATCTACCCACTGATTACGATACACCTTGTGCTGTGTTTTTGTTAAAAATAAAAACTCTTTAATCTTCCTGGAGACTCAAAGTTGAGGCAAACTGTGACACAAGATAGGAATTTTAGATATCTATTCGGATAAGGATGGGCACCATGGTGGGATCATTATTCACTACATGCTGCTTGATAATAAACAGAATGAATAACTAACATAATTTAATAAGTGGACTACAGCTGATGCAGCATTAGTTATGTGGATTGTATATGTATGTAGTTTTCTTATATAGAGCTTATGCTATATTTGGGCTTTTTCAAGGCGCTACGAGGTAGAGAAGAAAGGGGGGTAAGAGGATGTGGTTATGTTGGACGTGAAATCAGTTGGTGACAGTGAAAAGGAACAAGCTCTGACATTATGTTAGACCTAAAAAGAGTACATTGATATGAAGAGAAGGTCAGGGAAGTCCCATGATTGGAGTGTCTAGGGGATCTTATGTTTTAGGTAATGTGATGGAGTCACACTAAGGGGGGTTTGGGAGAGGACAGTGGTGATGCGACCCCTGGAGGTTGTATAATGGGGATCCCCCACAGTCCATTCAGCCTCCCAAGCAGAGACAGCTGCGGTCAAGAACAGCCCTTTAAAGGAAGCTCTCCCCTTCAAGAGCACCAGAAAAGAGGTTACTTGTCGGGCACCACAGGAACCCCTCATAGGAGCTCTAGTATTTATCAGGGGCCAGAATTCATAGGTACCTGAACAACAGCATGTGGATGATTGGACAAATGACCAGAGTCGTGGACGCATCAGCATTACCAAATCGATTCTGCAAACCTGCTCACGGAGCAAGAGGAGTTCTCGCCCGGTGTTCGGCATGCTAGGGAGTAATAATGACAAGTTAGCAGAAGAAAGCAGTGTATCGCGAACCATAGGTAGTGAGCACGTTGCCCGTGTACTGAAAACCAGTTCATGTAGTGAGGATAAGATACTAGCGGCTGGACAGGGATCCAGTCTGCTACGCTGCCCAGGCGCCATGTTGACTGTGCCTGATTCTAAGATGACAGCTGACATTTTTGAACCTTCATCTCGCAGGGCACAGACCAATCAATCTGTCTGGGGAAACAAGAGACTCAGGGATCCGCAACGGAGGGAGAACATAATTGAAAAAAAGGAAACAGTTGGCAAAGGAATGGGACAAAGTGCTGCCCAATCAGTTAACTGTAGCTTGGGGCTATAGCCAAGACCTTATTGGAAGCCATTTGTTACCAGAACTATTATCCTGCTACGGCCAGAACCCCGACCCTGGGTGGAGAACACAGGGATTGTGAAAGACGTTGCGTGGTGGGCTCATCTCAGCAGCTGCGCCAGCACACTTTAGGGGGTGTTAGAGGGGCAGCTGACATATGGGCTGCCCCTCTGGCCCCTTTGACTCTTTCTGCATCCAATCCTCGCGTGGGGAGGCTGGGAACGGAAGGGGCAGCAGTCCCCTGAGGCCAGCTAAGAACAGCTTCCTGCCTGGGGGAACTTTAAAATGCCTGACCATGCCAGAGAAGGCCCCCTGCTTTGGGCCGTCGGGTCGCAATCCTAGCTGAGGAGGAATTACGCTGCGGATGCTAGCGGCGAGCATTAACCACTGGATGCAGCGACTGGCACTTTCACCCTTAAGGACTATTGGACTTCTCGCCAGCTGTAGTGGCCCGGGTTTCATCCATACCGGGTATTGGAGTTTATA
Source organism: Ambystoma mexicanum (assembly GCF_040938575.1). NCBI lineage: Eukaryota > Metazoa > Chordata > Amphibia > Caudata > Ambystomatidae > Ambystoma > Ambystoma mexicanum. The sequence goes on along the minus strand of NC_090923.1, from coordinate 912,465,179 downwards.
GACTGTTCCTGGTTGAAAGGTTACCAGAAGCGGGTTTTGACCCGGAAGGACCTAATGCAACAGAGTTCACCCGGAAGTAATAGTCAACCAAAGTGATGGGTTCACCGGTTTGAAGCCTGAGAATGGCAGAAAGCCATCCGGGGAATGTGCTTAGGAGCAGGTCCTCATAGGGCCCGCAAGTTGACTCTTAAATAAAGTGACCTGTTTTTCTTCCAAATAATCAAAACTGTCTATGCGTAATGTGATGGAATCACATCCTAGAAAGAGCCAGTAGGGCCAGTGGTGGGCTTTGTAAGTGAAAGTATATTTTCCACTGAAAAGAAATAAGAAAAGATTGATTCTGAAGTTGATGAAATGGGATCGCATTTAAGTATCGTAAGCTAAGTAGAAAGGTGGCTGCAGAAATACCATGTTGACAAAATATGTGGGGTTTGGAGCAATGTGGATTAATATGTCAAACACCATGGGAGTCATTTTTTAAAATGGTAACTGCACTAAAAGGGATCACATCCGTTTGCACTTCTATGCAAAATATACCGTTTGTGCAATTCTCTGCATATAGTGAAAAAGTTAACTGTAAAAGACTGGCAAAATCACCTTTACATCGCCCTTTTCCCATACCTTTGTGGAAAAGTGTAAATGCTGCTTGTAATTAAGATTTTAGGAGGTATTTACAATGAATTTCCACAGGATCTGGTTTGATATAAAAGGTATCAAATTCCATATGAACACAATGGATTCTGTAGCTGAGAGGGAGGCAGACATGTTAGATCCGCTTGGCTCTCCATATACAGCAGATATGAAACATGTTCTGGACTGTGAGAAATTGCCCCATCTGTTTAAACTGCACATAGCGTGCTGTAGACTGCCATTTGCATGGGACGAGGAGTGATATATTTTTGGTCAGCACAGAGTGCGCTCGTTCATGTCTATGAAACCCCCTGCTCATGACGCTGGCCAACCTCAAGGTCCTTTAAATCCAAAAGTTCCCATGGTTTGGAATGGCAGAATCGGTAGAGCAGGTGGCACAGGGCATATCTATTCCATAGTTCTGAGTCAGGATTAATATGCATGTGATATATTATATATCGGTCATAAAATTCTCATCATTTGAAATAAGATCTGGTTGGGTTGTTGTCCCAAAATGCAGTCCTTTCTTCCATAGAGAGCTAAGTACCCTTTCCCACAATGAGAGGGGATTTCCCCCAGTGCTTTTCCAGTTGGTAAATCATGGGCAGTCGGAGAGAGCATGGTGGTATGCACGAAGCGTGTTTGCAAATTTGAGACCTCCAGTTATGATACTTTCTCCCAGAACACCGGTATTTCTGGCGTGTTCATAATGACAAATTTAATAGCAGATTTAGTCTTCCAAAACAACTGTATTCTCGGCCCCTTAATATTGTGTGTGCGATGGTAGATTCTCCACATCTGCTGCAGTAGCAACTTCAATATGGTAAACCCAACCTGAGAGGGAGTGATATATATTATCTAGTCAATAATCTCTGCTACATTTCTGATTAAAAAAATCAGCAACCTGCATAACCACGTAACTGCACAACTGCGTAATGGCCCACACCTTGTGCCTACAGGCTTCTCATTGGCTCATTACAAATAAATACAATAAATAAAAAGTCAGCAGCATTACACCAGCACGCCTACATTTCCTGTCATGGTGAATAGTATGACCCAGTGCCCATTCACACCGTGGCCACACTCCCCTGTCTTGATGGTCAATCCCACCCCCAACTCAATAGTCCTGGAGAGCTGCGTCTTGCACTGGAGGACTGGGGTGCGGAAAGAGATTATTGAGCTGATGCCTTGCTCCTGTCACTTTGCCATTTGCGCACTGGCCTGCTTCAGTCTTTTCAGGATTGGGTCAGGCTGTAAGAGGTGGCATGACTGTCATTGGCAGCTGCCAACAGCCGACCAATGACCAGGTCGGAGGACATGGCCTTACACTGGCCCCTTAGATTTGCTGCATCATAGTGAGGCTCAGCTTTCTTGCCAATTTGTGGCGACTACTTCAGGCATTGAATTAAGTACCCTAGTCACAGAAGGCAGAGGCCCCACCACTAGGGCGTGTATCTGGTAACTGGTAATTTCACCACCTTCTGAAGCACATTGGCGTGCAGTGGCATGTTCTGTCATCCTGGCCCTCGATGGGCTGTACTGGTGCCCTTCTCTTCTGTGCCTACAAACTTACTTTCGTGGTGTTCGGGGCATGCTATTCTGGCCCTGTTGTTCACCTTGGGCTGGACCTCCTATGGCGTGATAAGGTCAGTCACAGCATTTTGCATAACAGGGCTTCTCAGCAGCGCGGAATGTGGGTCTGGTTGGGGCTGGTCGTTTATCACCACACAATGTATGGTGACTGGACTGTGTGGTGACTTAGCAGGGGAATGGTCCATAGCATCTATATTGGAGACAGACACATGCATTTTGTCATACTATGTGTAATTTGTCAGGTGTGGCATGTCTACATTCACTGTGACACCACTTTTCTGCACCAGACGTTTCCTTGTGTAGTCATTGGACATTCATGGATGTGACCTCTGTTGGGACTGCTGCTCCCCTATTGCATAGCTTTGTGTGGTGTCATACCGAGATGCAGACCTATGGTTATCATTCCCATGCACTTGTCCTTGTGAAATATGTATTCATTCATTTGTTAGTGTGTTTTCTCTTGTGCAAGTATGTCAACTTGTGGCCACTTCTTTTACCGAATAAATACCATCTAAAAAAACGAATCGAAATATATGGGGGTGGGGGGGGGGGTGAGTAAGGGATTAAAAGGGGTGGGGTAAACAACATAGTTAAATCAGGGTTGGGGCAACCCCCCAAATTAAAAAAAACACGTCAATTAGTTTTTTCTATGGATTTTTTCAGTAACAAAATCCATCGAAAAAACTACTGTCGGTAAAACAACATAGAACCATGTTTACTGCGCAGGCTCCTTGTCTATGTCAGCTTTCCATCACTGCCTGCTGCCCTGGCTCCTGCACTAGTATCCTCCAAGCCCTCTCCTTCTTCCACATCCATTCCAGGCCTTCTCCCCCCACAGGTGAAGCGTTTACAGGTGGTGTGAAAAGGGATTGCATTTTACTGTCATATGGTCTCCATGTGTATTAACTGCACATTTTCCACTGTTTTCCCCTGCACATTGTTTACCTGCAAAACGCGGGGGAAGAGACCACTGCCACTGCACCCCACCCATTCTCCTTCCCATATTGTCTCACCCAACCGACCCACCCCTGCATTTTGTGGCAAAAAAGTGGTTCATAAAATGGCGCATTAATTCTGCAGTGAATTTTATGCAATGAAGACTGGATACCATTCCCATGATGAATTCAAAGCTTAGCAGTGTTCACGTTTAACATTGCTGCCAGGTTTCATAGTTCCATGCGAAATCTTTGAGCGAGCAGTGTTTTTTTCTCGCACTGCATGCTGGAACTTGTAGGCCCACCCTTGCAATGGGAAAAAACGAACTGCAAATTGCAGCATGCAATTGGAAGCAAAAAGCAGGACTGGCTCGAGGTGTCCCACAAGCAACTGGGCAACTTGTTCGGGAGGCATTTAGATTATAGTTCCAGAACCTGACTGCATCCACACCCATCTTCTTTCATCATGCCACTATTTATCACAACCATCCACATCGTGTGAGACCAAGACTACAGCGTTGACCCTGCTGCATATTCATTCCAACAACAGCTCCCATTTTGTTTGTGTGGTCTTTGTGATGAAGCGGATGGAGGGCCGTACCTCCTCTTTTCCAGTCCCACCCACTAATGCTTCAAGTTCATCCTCTGCAAATGGTGCTTGTGGGCGTGGCCTTCACCCCGCATTTTACGCACACGCACACACACACACACACCCCCCCCCCCCTCCTGCTGTCCTCAGATGACATGCTGTCGGAGTCAAGAGTTTACTCTGGAGGTGGATGACTACTTCAGGCATTGAATTAAGTACCCTAGTCACAGAAGGCAGAGACCCCGCTCATCCAGGAGCACCATTGCCCCAGTGAGAGCACATCTTCCCTCCTTTGCTACGTGCCCTTTGCAGTCTTTCTCTGCATTCCACCCCTGTTTTGTACATTGTGCCATTGCTCCCTAGCAAGGTTTGCGCTTAATATATCCCATACATACTGCGCTTGTTGCCCCTGTTTACTCTTAATAAATGTTCTGAATGAAGAGAAAAGAATACTGTGACACAAAGGGATTGGCCCCCCTTTTTTTTCAAAATTGTGCAGCAATTTCTTTAAAAGCCAATGTTTATGTGTTTAGCTCCAGTAACCGCTACACTCAGCGGCAAAGTAAGAAGGCTGAGCTAATCCTACAACTGTACAATTGAACAGGCCCATCTATGGAGGGAGGAGGCTACAACAGATGAGGTCACTGTGCACTAATCAGGCATTCATTTCAGCATCGCTACTGATTTTCCATAATATAATCTTGCAGATAAGGTCCTTCTACAAAATTAGGCATGTAGTGGTGGTACTGTTGTACGGTGCCCCCCGCCCTCACTTGTCAGGGATTAGGTGGTTCATAGTAACTGGGGCCCTTCTATCAGAGGGATAAAAGTGATGCCTTGCTACCAGGTGTGCTGGAGTGATTCTCTTGCTATGTTGAGTCCACCTACAGGGCATGGCTCAAGTGAGTGTCTTTCATTGGTTATGTGTCTTCTCACGCAAAGGGCAATGCATATGTACAGAAATAGTGATCTACACCATTTCACTGCACTGAACTTTTCACTGCATTGTATCCAAATGTTAAATGGGGCGTCAGTTCCCATACCCCTGGTTCTCCCCCTTTAACCTGTGCTCTGCGTAACACTGTGTTATGGCCCCTTTCCTCCCCCCCAGACAACAGCTCTGCACCTGCTTCTGCAAAATGCGTTGAGCCGCTCAGTGAAGTAGTTGCAGTGGCATGGGGAGGAGGTGCCAGAAAAAACATCAGACATACGGCTGTTATGATAAATTAATAGCAGCTAGTGGTAGAGAGAAATCATTGAAAAAGATTCTAACTATGTATTTGACCATAAAAGAGGAATCACCCTCCTCCCCTCCGCACCCTGTCTTTTCCTATTGCTGTCATTAAAGATTCATCCTCTATCCCCAGCCATATGCACAGCAATCGCATTGAGAAACAGGAGTCATTCTTACACTCATTTGGGAGGGTCTGATGAGAATGGTGTGTCCCTCTAAATCCTAAGCCACGCCTTCTGCATGCTCCCTTCTTGAGTCTGTTAACTATAAAAGTCAGCTTTCCACATACAATTTGACTAGCCTACTGCTCTTTATTGAATGGGACTAGCCTACTGCTCATTATTGATTGTGCCTTATCTTGATTGGGACTAGCCTGGTATGCAAACATTTTGATTTGCTGGAATCACTGACACAAATTGGTAATGGACAATTTTGAAAAGACATGCAGTGTTGCCGTGGGGGAAATGAATCATCTCTTGCAGCACACTGGGATCATGCTGAAAATGTGCGTGCTGTTCGCTGGTTGTTAGATGCAGAAATACGTAAGAGACCTGTGTTTTCAACTCTTCCAACTTGTACTGTTCTTTGCAAGTTTTTCATTTTCCGGCACTGTTCCCCGCCATTTTGTATCTACTGACCCCCCCACGGCCGTCCAGGCAGTGCGGTTAAATGTTATGTTCGTGGATATGTATTGAAAAGCCTAGAAAAAATGTTTTAGACTAAGTTATATTTTGATATTAAACAATCCTGTTATTTGAGCATCACTTGGCCTCATGTGTCTACTAATTTAGGTTGGCGTGTTTAAATGGGAGAGCTGTGGTGTGAGGATTCACGCGGATTGGGTGATTGGTTGGACATGTTATTGGCCAGGGAGTAGAGGTTGTTAATTTTTGTGGAGCGAAAGGGCAGATTTCAAACTCCAACTTCCCCACTTTACCAAATGAGGCGATTTTAGGACATCACTTTATCTCCTTGTGCGCCCTACCTACCTCCCTTCACTCCTGAATAAGTGCCCTGCAGGGTCAGACTGGGACATCAAATTGGCTGGCTGGGGCGCTAATGAAAAAGTGGCCCAGGATTGCAAATGGTAATTTGTTCCTTTTGTGACAAGACCTTTTGAGTAGTACCCAAGGTGTCCAGACATTTGGTCGACCTAAAACTGGTCGAATGACATTTGGTCGACGCAATTTGGTCGAAAACCAAATGGTCGAATTTTTTTTTTAATTATATATTTATTTTTCGGGTTTTCGTTTTTTACAAAAATGTTTTTTTAGAAAAAAAGGGGGTTGGGGGGGTGACCCCCCCCCCCCCCCCCCAAAAAAAGGGGTGAAAATAAAAAATTCGACCATTTGGTTTTCGACCAAATTGGTTCGACCATTTGTCTGGTCGACAAATTTTTTTCGACCAAATGTCTGGTAACCGTACCCAAGGGTGGGGGTTGTTTAGTGATATGTGCTGCAAATGTATTAAAAAAAAGATGTGTTCATTAACACTGGTCAAACCTACTGGCTAACTCTGCAAAGGGACCGTCTTTGGCCAAAATAGTGGCCCACACTAGCATGCTGGTCCAGCAATTTGGGAATTGCCATATAGGCGAGTCTGAATCTGGTGCCTTGAGTTCACAGAGAACAACGAGCGTTAACAGTGCTGCCCTGCCGTTAACATTGGACTCCGCCAGATGGCGCCCCTCTTGGTTGTGCCTCACACCATGGATGGATGAGGACGTTCTTGAGAGAAATCCTGGTGGGCTTCCAGGGGCTCTGTTGGATGCCTGACTAGCAGGTCAAGGTGACTGAAATCCCACCTTGATTTGTAAGCGACCAACTGTGTGTTGGATTACTGAAGAGTGGACGTGAAGAGCATAGTGTACACCACTGAGGGCAGCGAGTAACCAAAGCCTTGGTGTGTCTCTGGCTGACAGAAATAAGTGCCCATCACCTCATTGTGCAGGCGCCCTGTCATTTTGTGTTACACCACTGGCTACCTCCTTCCGAATAATGGCACACAGCAACAACACGTGACGTGCATATGGTACTTCAGAGCACAGCCATAAAAGTGCAGCCATCTTCTCCCGCACCACATCTCCAGGCTGCGTGGTCAGAAAAAGACAATCCTTTTTTATGTCAGACTGGGGGTGTCAAATGCCATGTGTAGATGGCTTTCCAATGCCAATTTATTTTGCTAATGTGGTTGTGGTATCGAGGCTGTAACTTTAAAATAAAGATACCACTGTCAAAACAGGGAGAGGAAGCTCACGATGCAGGCACCACTTGCAGTGACCTCTAACCTCACACTTGTAGAGTCCTACAGTACTTACTGGGTAAGATTCCACTGCTAGTTGGGAAGTTCACGCTGACGCCCTCTAATAATGGCAGAGCACTACCAGGGAATCCCCATATTGCTGAGGCTTAATGCACCTAAGAAGATGCACACACTGCAGTAGTCCTAGCACTGTCGGGTGGGGAGCTTGCACTGCCAGTGTTCTTTAAGCAGACAGGTCACGATAGGTCACTTCTAGAGGAAGATCACGGGATGCGGTCAAGTGACTGGGCACCACTGGGTAAGACTACACTGCTAAAGTCCCTTAGAACTGCCATGGCACTGCTGCAGGAGGCTCTAACAGCTGGGGCCCCATAGCATACTGAGCAACTGTTGTTAACAAATCTCACACTCCTGGAGTCCTGCAGCACTGGGAGCCATGAACTATTGGCGGCCCCACTGTCTGCTAAGGTCTGCAGTCACAGGGTTCTGCTGGGGTCCAAAGTCACCAGCGGGCCTGTCGTGCAGTGCAGCCAGAGACTGGGCGAGTCATACAGCACTGACGGAGCACTGCTGGGATCTTTTCACATTCACTAGGCTCCCTGGGAAGAAGCCCCTTCTAAGAGGACCTTGCAGGAAAGAAATTCCCACTGACAAGATAATGTTGGGAAGGAGCTCACATGAAGAAAGCACTAGTAGAGGGGAAAACACTGCTGGAATTATATCACTGAAGATTTACTGCCGGAGGAAGCTCACAAAGCTGAAGACCAATATATCCACACGTCACTGATGGGGAAACTATAGTTTGCAGTTACTTGCAGGAGGCTGCCTTCAGTGTCTACAGTGCTACGTGCTTTGGAGGAGGGGCATACTTAAACTGCTGGAACTTGCGAAGCGGAGTTCGTAGCAGAGTTCGCAGTTACTGGCAGGAGGTTGCCTTCAGTGTTACGTGCTTTGGTGGGTGAGCATACTTAAACTGCTGGAACTTGCAGAGCGAAGCGGAGTTCGTAGCAGAGTTCGCAGTTACTGGCAGTTGACGGAAGTAGCCGGCATTGGCCAGAAAATGTCTTACTTTCATGTTTCCCTATGGCTACCAGACACGGGGGGGTGCGACTTCCACACCTCTGTTTGGGCTTACGGTTGACACAAGAGAAGAAGACCGTTTCCGTCCCCGGAGCTTTCGCCAGAGAACCGAATCAAACCCTGAATATGGAGTATGCCTATTAACATCAACATTGAAGGGCGCCGCAGGGTCTACGCGAAAGCCTTGGCTGGAGCCCACGCTCCCATGTCTTACAACCTGCTCCCCTGCAGTCTCAGACAAGGAAGACCCTAAAAGCGCAGCAAAGCCACATAGCTGCCTCCCAACTGCCATTGACCACTTAGCAAGCGAGAAATCAGCTGGACACTGGAATATGGTCGAAGAAACCGGCCCCTTGCTGCAACGCCGCAAGCTCCCCCAGCCTGACTGCCTCACTGAGGCAACATCGGATAATCAGGAGTGTCTAACAAAAGCACGACAGGCATGCTGAAAATCTTTTTGCCCCAGTACCACCCATGTAGTTCGCCTACCCCAGAGCCCCTGTGACTCTCAAGGTACTTGCCCACATTTGGCGAGACACCTCCGTCTTTCAGAGGGGAGACGGGTCCGGCCGCCAAGGGAGGTGCCTCAGCGGCGAGCAGGGTGGACTCGTTCCAGGGAGACGAAACGAACTAAAGGGTGGGGGCTTAATTTCTGGTGGAGGACACAGCTGTTCACCATGCCCACCTTGATCTGAAGACGAGTCTGAGCAGGGCAGAACTGCTCTGAGATCGTGCCCGGGCTCTCAAGAGAATCAGACCCCGAACCAGAGTCAAACTGCGCAGCAGATGGGGCAGGTCTCTCAAATCCAACTATAGCTTCTGGACTACAGGTGTGTGTACGGGCCCTGATCCACGGGCCTCCGGTTGGAGTCACTCCTCCGCCCGGGTACCATGAAGACTTCATAGAAGATGAGCTACCACCAACAAAGCCACAGAATCGCTGTGTCCAGTACAGCCATGTCGAAACGGAAGTGAGAAAGCCCTCCACACCGATGTTCAACAATTGAGAAAAAAGCGCCCGGTAAAGTTGCTTAAAAAACCACCAGCACTACGGGGTGTAAAAACCAACACAAGCAAACCGGAATTTGTCAGTGCAAATAAACGAGAAACCGGGCAAATGAAACCAGCAAAATACGTTCCCTCGAACAAAACATTGAGTAATTCCTTGCTGGAAAACACTCTAAAAGATTTTTTCAAAGGAAAATGTACGCGTAAATTTGACAGCCTGGGAGAAGTCTCAGATGCAGAGATGTTGGAGGCGGTCTTTGATACACACGCCACAGCTAAAATCCACAAAATGGCAAAAGGAGCAAGCTTACCTGTCAAAAGTGAACCAAAGAGTCTGATATGGCACTTCAAAAAGACACAAGAGTCGCACCCCACCCCTGAGCAACGCCTTGTTCCAGCAGAGCAAACATCTATGTCTAATGCACCACAGAGCGCCAGGGCCAAGATGACGATCCCTGATGAAATATACCCCCAAAAGGCAACAACCCCTGATGATTCAGAAATCATCCCCTCGGTGTCGGTTCACCTGCACAACCTGGAACCCATAAAAGAGACCGCCCCAATAGCAATGTCTTTGGGGTGTTTCGACTCTGCTGCATCGTTGGAGCGGACTGGAGTGCACGGGTGCGTAAGCTGCTAAACGACGACTCCCCCTTCAACTTCAAAAGAAACAACCTTGAACTGCAAGATGTCTTTGAGTTATCCAAATCAATAGACAATTCGTTTCTCAAAGATATACATCCTAGAAGGACATCACTTCCTTCATTCCCTTCACCACCCTACAGAAATAGAAGAAGTGATCTACCTCAGAACTGTGCAAAAGAGACCCAGGCAAAAGAAAACATACATTTTCTCGATAATGTCATCAGTTTCGGTAGCCTTGGCACCCTTCTGCAAACTCTACGAGTTTATAAATGATACTCTCAAAAGACCATACCTCAATTTTTTGCTATGATGCACTTGAAATTAATTTTCCTAGAAGGTTACATCAATGCTATCGAACAAGGACACAACGAACCATCTACCAGTGGGCGGTGAAGCGCCCTTACCTAGCCGGCGAAAATTGTCCAGCCGTGCCTTCAATACCAGCCTTGGCAACTAGTGAAGCAAGCACACAGACCTTGAATGCAGCAACAACACCTCTGAGTAAATCTAGGTGCCACTGTGTAACATACAATCTCAAATCCGTGACTCAAATTCTCCCCAGTCCAATGAAAGAAGCAACTATCTCAAAGGCAAAAATTCCAAACGAACATCGCTTGGATAAGTCGCCCATAGACATGAACAGGGGAAAAAGATCAGCGAAATCCAGCATCCCCTTCGAGGAGGAAGTGATCTTTATCGAAAAAACAGAAATCCACAAAACGCCAAGAACGGCGAGTCAGGCCACTTCCGGAAAATAACTTACTCCCTTTGACAGACCAAATCCTCCCCAGAAGGTAAGCTCTTCAACAAAAAATCAGCTAGTCCTTCGCTTAAAGTCAGCAAAAACTAGCAAGGCAGTGCAAATACCCAAAGGGACGCTTCGACAGCATCAGTGACCACTGGACTACCAGCTGAATTATTAATAGAAACAAAACTGACCATGCCTACTCCTACAAATGACCTTCCAGTCAATTCAATTATGCAGGCCTCACCGAAAACAACCGAAGACTTCCTGGAACCAAGTGACCTAATGGAGCTTAGTCAGCACTTTGGCGATCTGGGGGACAGTTCACCTAGGGAGAAAACAGCATCATTAAGTCCTCCAAACGCAAAAGATCAAACTGTCCAAGTCGACCACCAGAGCCTTTTGACACTAAACGAACGATTTAAAAATCTATCCTACACCAAAAACACAGCACTAAGGGTCGACGCACTGCATGAGCAATTAGAGGCATCGAAACAAGACATGAGGTCTTACCGATCAAGGGCAAGAAGGACATCTAACCATTGCACTTCCACAAAAGCAGGAACCTCACGTAATCGGAGTGCCCCTTCCCCAACCAGTGCGCAACAGCGGCCTTAAAGCAGAGCTCTCTAGATCCATCAGAAGGATGACAAACCGACATGAACATAAGCCACGAGAAAAACATACCAACTTTCAAACTAAGACAAAGAACGGCCAACAAAGAATATACTGTCTTGAATAGACGCACAGTCCTGAAACTGTTTCAAAATCTCAAAACATCTCGGTCGCTAATATCTGAGGATTTTTAAATCATAGAGCCGAGCCACGAAGGGAATAAAGCTACTTCCCACCTCTACACAACATCTAGCACAGTGGACAATATGTTTAGACGTTCCATAAGCATACTCAGCAAACAAGGATTTGAGCTGACATACCTAAAAACAAAAACGGAGGACCCCTCATCATGCAACGACTCAAAAACTACAACAACTAAAGATAACCGTCTAACTCACCACACGGGTCTCTCTGACCGACGGGAGCATGACTGCCTTTCCGCCGCAGACATTGTTTTGGAGAAAAGGGCAGAAATGTATTTGAGCCGCTCACCGAAGCTAAACCTGGAAGCCAACTCTGCAGGCCTTGAAGCAAGACATCCTCCTTGGCGTAGGGCTCGTAGCCCTTCATGGTCCCCGACTCAACCAGACCCAAACAGGCGCCCCTGTGGACAACGACCAGTGGTAAAAAGAACCATCACTCAGGCCATGGGTGTTAGACCTTTAGCTGTCAACAGCCCGACTAAACCAGTTCCAAAACCTTACTCCTGGTCTTGGCTCCCTAAAGTTCTATCAGAGAGTCTCCAGAAATAGCAACCCACCAAATCTCTAAACCACACACATCGACAGATTGCACCAACACTGTCCCTAGGCTGCTGGAATACACCGGCTTTAGACACCTAACAGTCCCAGTTGAGATTAACCTGGGCGTTTATGGCATCCTGTGCCTACAGGAAATGTGGCTGAGTGATAAACCAACCTTAAACGGTTTTGATGTAGCCTTTTCGGCTTGCTGATGGCGATACGCTCTGGAAGTGGTTTACAGATAAAGAGCAATATTGGCCAACTCATCCCTTTTGACAGTTCTGCTCTCCTGGTCAAATATGGAAAAGAACACAGCCAAACCTTCTGTGATGCCAATACTGATCATTAACACCTATTTGAACCTGCAGGGGTCCCACACCGATGCACTACTCGAGACGGTAGCAACCTTAATCGATTCAGCGTACCTGGACTTCCAAGGGGCACATCTGCTAATTTGTGTCGACCTAAATGCAACCTTCATCCCAACAGTTCTTCGTGAAAAAGGGACAAGTGGGGGTACCCAGACAGAAGAACGAGGCAAAGCTTGGATGAAATTAATGATTTAAAGACACATTTTTGATACTGCAACTATAATAAATGAAACAAACGACACTCCAACGTGGGAAAGAGGAACTTCTAAATCAACAATTGGCTACATCTTTGCATCAAACTACTAGCCACCTTGATCTCTGCCAAAGTCATAAAAACGTCACAAAGTGACCATAACTTGCCGACCATCAAATGGTCCTCAACTAATTTAAGAAAATCCTACTTCACGACAAATCTGGAGCCAAACAGCCAAGACAACCGCTTGCAAAATCATACAAAGGAACAATGAAAACTGGAAGCGCTGCCTTAAACCCTGGACAAGTCGACTATAGGCTGCTTTTAGAACCCTGCAGGGCCCATGAACAAGTAAACAACAAGAAAATGCAAGACGAGAGGCAGCATACCAACACCTTTGACCCCCCTTTTGGTGGCCAAACGTAACAAAGTCTGTAAAGCTAAAAGACTGGCATCCCGTCACAACAACAGGACAAACAGGGACTTAGCCTGGAACATACAAAGGAAATATAAGGCCTGGTTAAAATCTAACCGCCTATCTTTATACCAACGTGACTCGGAGGACATGTTGAAGCATATCACCAAGCGCAATTCTCGTGATTCCTGGACACTAATCGGAACAATGGGTAGAACCCCTGACAACGCTTTAACCAACAGTGTCCCGGAACAGATCTGGGTAAACTTTTACTCAAACCTCTTCAAACTACCATCATTGTCACCGGAAGGAAAGGACACAGAGTTAAACTCGCCTTGGATTGACTTGCACGACAAGGAGACAATTTCGGTCAACAATAAGCAAATGAAAAAACTTGAGAGCACTGGGGCCTGATGGAATAACTAACATCAATCTAAAAACATCCTTGGACGAATGCAGTAGCCTCACAAGCCTCATATTTTTTTTTTTCCAAATATATTTTTTATTGGTTTTATACATGCATTGCGTTGGATGTTTGCAGGTACATAAATAGCGCTGGGCGCTGCGCGCCGCGCGCTTGAGTTCAGTTGTGCAAGTGTTAAATCAACAAGGACAATGTCCTTCATAACAGAACAACAGTCATAACAACAACAGGTCAGGGGAGGGATTCTGGGGTGAGGACAGCGATTAGTTTAGCCCTGGTGGGCCGAAATGGGGTAAATGTGGGTGACAAGGGGACTTTGTGTGAGCTTTTAGGCCCTTGATCGATTTCAGCTCGCAGTGCGTGGGATTGTTTAGGCCTTAGAGCCTCATTCCTGGGTTCGTTGACAGGCCAGACCCTGGACCTCTTTGTACCTCCGCACAGCCTTGGCCCCTTTGTGTTTAGTCGGTTTTGTCCATCCAACGCAGGGAAGGGGGTTGTCGTGCTAGGCCTGGAAATTGTTGGGTGAAGTCTAGAAAGGGAGCCCACGTTTGGAAGAATTTATCTCTGTTTCCGAGTCGTAGGGCAGTGATTTTCTCCGCTGCAATTATGTCCCAACATTTTGTCCACCACATTTGCACTGCCGGGCCCTCTGGGTTTTTCCACAGCCTGGCTATGGAGATTTTTGCCGCCGTGAGCAGATGGGAGCATAGTTCTGCTCTATGCCCGGAGAGGGGGAATTGGTCTGCCCCGCTTGATCCAAGTAGGACAATGCCTGGGTCCCAAGGGATGGTGAGGCCTGTGATTTTGTTGATGTGGTCCAGCACTGTTTTCCAGAACTCCGTGGCCCTGGGACATGTCCAGAGTAGATGAAAGAGTGTGCCTTTGTCTGGGCACCCTCTCCAGCAGGCCGGGGGAATTGCGGGATTGCATTTATTGAGTATCTCTGGGGTCCGATACCATCTGAAGCATACCTTAAATGCACCTTCCTTGTTGGTAACGCATTTCGAACTCCTGTTCGCTCTAGCCCAGATGTGGTTCCATTCCTCCACCTCGATAGGTCTCCCTATGTCGTTTTCCCACTTTAGCATGTATGGCTCTTTGCGTGCTGGGTCGGTTCTGTCCAAGAGCTTATAGAGGGTGGAGATTCTGCCCTTTGGCGGGGGACCGGTGAGGGTGAGTTCCAGGGCGGTAAGGGCTCTGCTTCCATGGCGTTTCACCTCCCTGTTCGAGAGCCAGTGGCGGAGCTGCGTGTATCTAAATCTCTCGCTCTCTGGCACATCAAATTTTTCCTTGCAGGCCTCGAAGTCCAGGGGGTTTCCCTCCTCATAAAAATCTTGCAGTCTCTCCAGCCCTCCATTCTTCCATCTCCCAAAGTTCTTGGGGTTACAGCCCGGGGTGAAATCTGGGTTTCCCCAGACTGGGGTGAGGGGGCCCGTCGTGCTGCGTAGATTCCAGAGTCGCGCTGCTGTCTTCCAGCTTCTTACAGTATTTACCGTCGCCGTTAGAGGACCCATGTCCCCGGTTGCACTGGGTTCCTTTAGGTGTGGCAGCGAAGTTATTGGACTTGAGCTCCAGGCCTCCTCCAGCTCCAGCCAGCGGGGCTTGGAGGTGGTGGGGAGCCAGGCGAACGCCGACGAGAGCTGAGCAGCCAGCACATATCTTGCCACATCGGGCGCTCCCAGGCCTCCAGTCTCACGGCCCCGGAGCATGATCCTTCGCGAAATGCGTGGCTGTTTCCCCTCCCAGATATAGCTCATGACATATTTTTGTAGCTTCTGGATCTCCTGTTTCGGGATCATGGTGGGTATGGCAGCGCACTGATAAAGGAGTCTGGGGATGAGGTTCATTTTCAGGGCCGTGATTCTTCCGAACCATGAGATCTCCTGCTTTTGCCATCGTCTGATATCAGCTCTGAGTTCTCTCAGGAATGCCGGGAAGTTTGCTTTGTATAGTCTGCTGGGAGCGCCGGGGAGCTGGACCCCCAGGTATGGGAGGTTCTTCTTGGCCCAGGGGATCTGGTATTTTTCCTCCAGGTCTGCTACTAGCTGGCTCGGTAGGTTGATGCTCAGTGCTGTAGATTTGGTAAGGTTGACCTTAAAGCCTGAGGCGTCCCCGAATTCTAGCAGTTCTTTCCATAAGGCCTTCATGGATTCCTCTGGCTTGACTAAGGTGAGGACGACGTCGTCGGCGTAAAGGGCGATTTTATATGTTTGGGCCTTGATTGACAGCCCTTGGATCTTTACATTGCGGCGAATTCTGGTCGCGAATGGCTCCATGGAGAGGGCGAATACCAGGGGGGAGAGGGGGCAGCCCTGTCTAGTGCCCCTTGAGATTTTGATCGTGTCGGATCTGACTCCATTCATTCTGAGACTGGTGGAGGGGTGTTGATAATTAGCTAGTGTCCATTTTATAAAGTTTGGGCCGAAGCCGTAATGAACGAGTGAATTTCGGATGTAGCCCCAGTCAACCATATCGAAAGCTTTATGTGCGTCCAAGGATAGTACCATCGCTGCCTGCCCCCTCCTATTGGCTGATTCAATGACATTGATAGTTCTTCTTATATTATCGTGGGTGCTACGGCCGGGTATAAATCCCGTCTGATCCGGGTGGATGATAGCCGGGAGCAGTGGGGCCAGTCTGTTCGCTAGGGTTTTAGTGAAAATTTTTGCGTCATAATTCAGGAGGGTGATTGGTCTATATGAGGTGCACTGGCTCCGGTCTTTTCCAGGTTTCGGCAGTAGCACTGTGATTGATTCTTCCATGGAAGGAGTGGTTGTGCCTGAGGATAGAAATGAGTTAAATAGGGTAGCCAGGTGGGGGGCTAGGATGTATGCAAACTTTTTATAGAATTGGGCCGTGAGCCCGTCTGGGCCGGGGGTTGAGTTTTTCAGTTTGGTTATGGTTTCACTGACTTCTTCTGACGAGAAGGGGGCTTCCAGGGCCTCAAGTTGCGGACCTGGGAGGGGAAGTTGTACTTCAGCTAGGTATTTGGCTTGTGCTGCTTCGGAGGTGGGAGCACCCGACATAATCGATCTATGATGAGAAGCCATTATTTCCATTTTCTCTTTGATGGAGTAGCGAAGTGTCCCTTGCTCATCAGCGAGGCTGTGGATGAGGTTTCTAGTTTGTAGCTTTTTTAGTTTGTGAACCAGGAGCCGATTTGCTTTATTGCTGTGCACATAATAAAACTGTTTTGTGTAAGTTAGCGCTCTGACAGCTTTGTCGGCCAGGTGCATTTCTAGGGAACGTTTCGCCTTTTGGTGGATGCGGCTAGCTTTCCTGTTTGGGCCTCGTTTAAGGGTGTTTTCCGCTTCTGCCACCTCTGCTTCGAGTGCGTCTTGTTGTACTTTATCCCGACGTCTGAGTCGGGCTGTGCAGTCGTTCACCGTGCCCCTGATGACGGGTTTCATGGCGTCCCAGATCATAGCCAACGATGAGTCTTTGGTAGTGTTTTCCCTGAAATAATTCTTAAGGGCTTCCGCAATTTCAGTTCTGGTTGCGATGTCTGAGAGGATGTGCTCTTGGAGTTTCCATTGCCTCTGGGGTGGCTCCGGAAGGCAGGATACCCTTAGGTTCAATGTGACTGGAGAATGATCTGAGAGGGCTCTGAGCCCGATTTGGATGGCTTCGACACAGGGAATGAGGTTACTTGAGATTAGAAGGAGATCGATCCGTGAGTATCCCAGGTGCACGTGAGAGAAGAAAGTGTAGTCCCTCTCCCCCATGTTGGCCAGTCTCCATACATCTATGGTGTCGGTTTCCCTTAAGAATTCTGCCATGGCCAGGGCTTTGCTGAAATCATCATTCGATGGTGGGAGCGATTTGTCAAGATTTGGGTCGGGAGTCAAGTTGAAGTCACCCCCTATGAATAATTGACCCTCTCTGAAGGCAGACAGAGTTGGTAGGAGATTCCGCAGGAATTTGCTTTGCCCGGTGTTTGGGCAATATATGGCGACGATGGTGATGGGTAGTTCTACCAGGAGGCCTTTTAGCAGGAGATAACGGCCCTCGGGGTCCCGTTTGGTGGTTATATTGGTCAAAGGTAAGTCCCGGTTTAGCAGGATGGCCACCCCCCTCTTTTTGAGATCTGCTGAAGCGAAAAAGCTTTTGTTGTATCGGTGGAAGGCAATGCGGCGTTCGTCGCTCCTGAGGAGATGAGTCTCCTGTAGGCAAGCAATGTCAGGTGCCAGTTGAGCGAGCCTGTGTTCCACAGACTTTCTTTTCCGGGGGGAGTTTAGACCCTGGACGTTCCAGGTCAGCATTGAGAGTTCCTTATCCGGTTGAGACATTATTAGGTAGGATTGATAGCGGGTTTATGTGGCATCTTTTGGATTGTAGAGCTGGGGCCTCCTCAGCGCTGAGTGGACCCTCCGCCACTGCCTTGGGGCCGCCGTGCGGGGAGGGGGGCGCTCCGATTACTTGTATTTTGACCTTCGTTTCCACGTCACCTCCCGCCCGAGCCCAGACTCCGAATCTCATTTTCCCCCCGACCAAGGAGAACCAACAACATAAACTAAAACATAACTTAAAACAGTTAACATGTACAGGTATCCAGACCAGCCTTCTACCAACGGGGCTGTCGGCTGGGTCACGGACGCCAATTGTGTCGGAGACCACGGGGTCTCATGCTGTAGTGGTGAAGTTCTTGCAAATCAAGAGAGCACTCCGCCGGCAGCTCTGGCCCACCCGGCTGTGAGGACAAAGGGTAGGTTGGCGCCGCCCCGGGTAGGCCATATAAGTGTGAGTATTTAGGGTAGCCCTTTTGGCCCCCAGGAAGGCGGGCCAGTGTGTGTTGACAAGTTCTGGAGAGGATCAGCATGGGACCGGGGAGACCGGCCTCTCAGTTGGTGTTGGTTTTATTCCCCCTAACAGGAGGGCCGCGCATCCTGCGTCGGCCAACCACCCGGGACCAGGAGCAAGAGGCCCCCCCCGACCCCCTCGGGGGAGCGGGCCGGGTCCCCCGGGACCTCCCCCCCCCAGGTCCGGATTCATAAACACTGCAGCCTCCCGCGGGGATGGAATTTGCTGAGTCTTTCCCTCCCAAGTGAAGGAGAGACCTGAAGGGAAGCTCCAGCGGTAGGGGATTTTGCGCTCTCGTAGCCAGTCGGTCATAGGTTTGAGAGCTCTTCGTTTGGCTAGGGTGGAAGCAGCTAAGTCTTGGAACAAGGCGATCTCCGAGTCTCGGAAGTGGATCTGGCCCATGGCCCTGGCCTCCTGCATGATCTCCTCTTTGAGTTTGTAGAAATGAATCCTGACCAGGACATCGGCCGCCCCATTTGACCTCTGCCTGGGTCTAGCCCTGTGTACTCTGTCCAGTTCCAGGGGAGAGTTGTCTGGGAGGGTGATAATGTGGCGGAGAAGGTCGGAGACGTAGGATGGGAGCTCCTTCTCCGAGACTGCAGCTGGGATTCCCCGGATTCGAATGTTATTCCGCCTCGAGCGGTTTTCAGCATCCTCTTGTCTGGCCTCAAGCGCCTCGCACCTGCACTCCAGGGCCCTGATCCTGTCCGCCCCCTCTCCGATCTCAAAGTTCTGCTCACATAATGTAGACTCAATCTCCTCGGCTCTGGCCTCCACCTCCCCCACTCTCTTGTCTAGCTGGGTAATTTGGGTCTTGACCTCCTCAGTGCCCTTCTGGAATTCCCTAGTGAGGGCCGATAGAAGCTCATGGAGGTCTGCTTTCGTGACCGCCTGTGATGCTTGGTCACCGGGGAGGCCGTTCCCCATCCCCGTGTCCATGCGTTCACCCCTCTTGCTTTTTTCCCCCGCAGGAGGCATTGTTAATAGAGTGGAAATATCCGACTGTTTGGCGGCTTTGCCCGATTTGGACATGGTAACCCGGGGACGCCCCTGCAGCTACGACGGGGGCGGAGGGGCCACCAGCCAGGCCCGAGGGTCAGCAGAGCGTCCAGTTAGGGCGAGATGCGGCAGGTGCCGCCTTACCTTGTGGCAGTGCTTTAGGGGGGGCTACCTCCCCTCCCTGGAGGTGCCCGAAGCGTGCGGCGAAAGGAAGTCCAGGGGCTCAGGAGAGTGAAGAAGAAGCTGAAGGGAACCCCTGCGCGGGCCCAACCTGCAGGGTAGGAAGCGTGGGGAGACCCCGGGGTCGTTAGTTGCCGGGTTCGCCTTGCTTCCGGAGATGAGCCCCCCCTGGGAGGTATGCTGGGTGATGGGGCCTCCGTGGCCCTGAGGTGGATGGGCCCCGTCCACACTGAAGCGGGCAGATCCAGGCGGCTGCGTAACTCAAGTTGAGGCTTTGTGGCCGAAGTGAGGAGGAAAGGGCGGGGGCTGTTGCGGCGAGCTCGCATCAGCCCCTGGGCGACTATTCAATTGTGGCCTCTGTCCAGGTCTGTCCAGGCCGGGGGGCCCCCCCCGATCGTTCCGCAGGACCGCTGGTCCGGAGGTCTGGAGGCCGGGTCCCCAGACGGCCCGCAGCTGCTTGGTGCCCTCCGGATCGGCTCAATTTGCTGGTCTGCCCCCACAGGAGGCGGGAGGCAGACGGTGGTCGCCGAAGTAATTATCCAGGAGGGAGGAGGGAGGAAACCAGGAGGCCCCCCGGGCACCCAGCCCCCGCCCAGGCACCGCGGCCCCGATCGATCGGCTGGTGTGTGGGGCTGGCGTAAAACGGCAGACCGCCGATTCCCGGAGCAGGAGAAGCGGGGGAGGGGCCCCCAGAGCCGGAACCACCCTCGGGCGCAGCCGGGCCCCCGAAGGGAGCCGGAGAGCCTCCGGGGCGATGTGGTGGCCGAGTCGCTGGGGTGCTCCGATCCAGCCCCCAGGCCCCGGGCTTAGTGCCGGGCAGGGTGGGCGGCCGCCATCTTGCTACGTCCTGCGCTCCCTCTTGGTGTGTCGCAGGCGGCGGATCTTTGCCATCCGCGTCTGTAGGGCTCCGCTATGCCGCCCCAGTGTTCCGCAGCATCTCAGCTGTCGATCGCTGAAGAGTGGATCGAGAAGATCTATTGTTCACCGGGCATTTTCCGTGGCGACGTGACACCAGCCGGGAGCTCTCACTGAGCACGTCCGACTGCCATGGCTCCAAGCCACGCCCCCACAAGCCTCATATTTAAAAGATGTGCTGAATTCAGAAAAATTCCAACATCTTGGACCACATCGGTAATAGTTCTGATTTTCAAAAAAGGCTGCAAGGATGACCCCCGGAACCTCCGCCCAATCGCCCTGTTGGACGTTATTGGGAAAGTCTATGGGATCATGCTACTAAAGAAATTTCGCGAGTGGGCAAGCAAAGCATCTGTGCCGACCCACTACAATCAGGCTTTAAGAAAAGGGCAGGCACAAGCGTAAATATCATGAGCCTAAGCATCCTCAAAGAAAAGATCTACGAAGGAGGCGCTCGAGTGTTCCTGGCCTTTATAGACTTTACCCAAGCATTTCACCTTGTAAACCGAGCCAAATTGTGGCAGAAGTAATCGGACTGGCACTGCCCGCCCAGAATCCTAGGTCCACTAAAAGCTCTTTACACCACCACCAGTGTCCAAGTGCGACTGAACAAACAGGGCTTACTCTCAGCAGGAATACAAACGGCCAGAGGGGTAAAGCAAAGATGCCCACTAGCCCCGGCACTCTTTCTGGCCTACCTGGGGGACTACAAGCATACCAACGCCTCAATTAGATCATTTCCAACGTCAATTGGCCTGGAAAAGGTGCTATGACTGCTTTATGCGGACGACTTGATCCAGCTCGACCATACACCTATTGGACTACTGCGTTAGCTGGACTCCCTTTCCAAGTACACATCTGCTAACGACCTCGAAATCACCAAATCAAAAACCAAGATCATGATTTTAGAAAAAACCACCAAGAAAAGAGAGAACCTGAAATGGTACTTGGAGGGGAGCAGCGTTGAAAAGGTCTGAGTTTTAATATTTAGGAGTAACACTGGACAGCTCCAAAACAGAAAGATCGATGCAAAACATCTTGCACAAAAAAATGAGAAACTTAACCTCACAAGCTAAAGCAGTAGATAGAAAATATGGGCGATACTCTCTCCAGCCAACAATCAATTTCTACAGAGCTAAAGTAATACCATCGATCACATACGGCGCAGAGGCCATGCCGCTACTTCTGAAATCCACCTGGACCACTTTGGAAAGTTTCTTCTGGAGATCTCTACTAAATCTTCCGAAATCTACGCCAATCGTTCTGATCAGGCGAGAATTGAACCTGTCTTCCCTGGAAGCAATAGTGGACCGAAATTCCATCTTGTTGTATAGAAAAATCATTGACCCAACTAGTCCATCGGTATTTTCACTACTAAAAACAGAGATGACGAACAGACTTTGCAAAATGCTTAACTAGTGGGAAAAGGACTGCAAAGAAAAACGCGCTACAATTGGTAGTTCACCTGAAGAACTGATTCAAAACCCAACAAAAACAAAAAAGAGGCCAGATGAAGCAGACTGGAATTCGACCTTGGATAAAGCGCTAAAATACAAACTCACTACGCACCTTCCGACGGAAGGAAGAAAACTGAACGAAACCCAACCTTTTCTAAAGACACGTCCCAACAGAAGTTTCAGAAATGTCCTCCTAATGAAATTTTAAAAATCAGAGGTCTATCACAAACAAACAATTGTAGATTTTGTGGCATACCTTCTGTGGCAGAAACAATATGGCACCTCCTATTGACGTGCCCAGGCACGAGCAGCTTCAGAACCCCATACCTGGCTCACCACCTGGAGGCAGCGCATATACATGAAGAGAAACTCTGGTGGGCTTGTCTAATCGGTGGGTGGGGGGGACGTCATGGGCTATAGCCGCAGCAAAAATCCTTCAACAGATCTTCTCCTCGATTGACACGCTAAACTCAAAATCATTGCCCAAAATCATTTGGACCACTTCTGCTTTATTGCAGCAAACAACTCAACCGATGGGAGAGCCACACATACTTTAGACTTTCTCAACTATTTTACTTCACACCTTATCAAATAAATGTCTTGTTAGAAATGGGTATCTTGTAAAAATCGCTATTGCGGTTAAATCTCGTAATAAAAAATGAAATAAAATAGTAGTCCTTTTACACTGACATGGCAGTCCTCACACTGCTGGTGTCTTAATATTAACATCACTGCTGGGTAAAATGTATACCGCTTAAATACTCTAGCACAGACTGAGAAAACTCACATGGCTGGAAACACACCATAGCCTGGCAGTGCTGGGTGAACCTACTAGAGGCCCTAAGCATTTGCAGGGCATGGCTGAAGAAAACTCACTCTGCTGGAGCCCTGCTACTGACGGTGCACTGTTTGTTGAAGCTTACACTGCTAGAGTACTGATAGGGCACTGCTGCAGGACACTCACACTGCTGGGATCCCTTAGCACTAGCAGGGCACTGACTCACGGAATCTCATGCTTATGCAGTCCTGTAAAACAGGAGAACCCCCCACTGCTTGAGTTATTGTAATGTAACAGCTATTTACACTGCGCCCATCATAACCCTAGCAGTCTCCCGATGCTGAAGCGCTACTGAATGAAGTTCACTCTATTGATAGCCTGCGCCACTGCCAGGGTGCTGCTAGCAACATATCATCTTTTAGGGGCCTGCAGAGCTCCTAAAGCACAGGCTGGGGGAGTGCACACTGCTGGAGGTCTGATATGGCACTGGTACATTAATCTCACCCTTTAGCACTGAAAGGGCACTGCTGACGAAATCTCACACTGCTTGAGTCCTCTAGCACTCTTAGATGATAACCCTGCTGGGAGGAGGCTCCGGATTCTAGAGACCTACAGCACTGACAGGGCACTATTGAGAAACCTCACACTACAAAATCCCTATAACATTGACATGGCACGATTAGAGGCAATTCATATAGTTGGGGGCAACTAGGGCTGACCGCCCCTACACGGAGGAAGGTCCTACTATCAGGGAACCGCTGGCAGCAAGCCCACAAACTGACACGGTAGTGGGAGTCCACACACTGGCAGGGCACTGCTGGGAAGAAGCTCATACTAACAGAGCACTATTAGTATCACACTCACATAGTACTTCATGGGGTGAACTCACACAAACATGGCACTGCTTTGAGCGAGATCAAACTAACAGCAGGTATGATATGATATGATATGGCATTTGTAACGCGCCTACACGCAAGTGTTTCAAGGCACGACGAGGCAGGGAGGGGGGAACAAGGGGAAGACAGACAGCGATCCTACTAGGCCAGGTGTCATTTAGATCGCGCAGGGGTAGGGGGAAGGGAAAAAGTGCAAGGGGAATGGGGGAAGTGCAGTACAGGGTAAGTAGAATAAAAAATAACTAAATAGGGCCAGCTGGTGGCAAGTGCAAGGTAAGTGCAGACAAGTGCTGGGAAGGGGGGGGGCTGTAGGGATACAGAGACAGTCCCGCAGTGCAGGGGTTGCCAGGGAGGCAGTGCAAGTGGAGAGTGGCTGGGCCAAGGACCGAGGTCGGTGAGAGTGGACCAGGTGCAGGTTCAGTGCAGTTTCAGTGAAGAATTTAGCAGGGGAGAGGGAGAGAGAAAGCAGAAGCAAAGAGGAAGATTTTGAGGTGCTTCCGGAACCGGAGATGGTTCTCAAGTTTCAGGGAGACAGGAAGGCTGTTCTAGAGGGAGGCCCCTGCCTCAGAGAGAGATCTACCCCCAGCTCATTGCTTCGAGAAGCGGGTGACCCTGAGTTGGAGACAGATGAGCGAAGGGCTCGGGAAGGAAGATATTTAGGAAGAGAGAGTTGAAGGTATTTAGGCCCCAGGCCCCAGAAGGCCTTGTGGACAATGCAGAGGGTTTTGAACGTAATCCTCGCAGCCACTGGGAGCCAGTGTAGAGATTTCAGTCCTGGAGAGATACGGTCCCTGGGCTTGAGGCCAAGGACAAGTCTCGCAGTCCTGTTCTGGATGAGTTGCAGAGGGCGGAGAGTGGAGGTAGGCAGATTAAGATAGAGGCTGTTACAATAGTCCAGCTTCGAGAGAACCATGGCTCTGGAGACAGTGAGCTTCTAGGGGAAGGAGAGGAAGGGAAGAATACCTCTGAGGAGGTGCTGCTGGTAGTGTGACTTCTTAGAGACGTCAGATATATGAGGAGAGAAGGAGAGTGTGGAGTCGAAGATGACCCCGAGGTTTTTTGCCTTGCAGGTAGGAGCAGGAAGCGGGCCAAGAGAGGCTGGCCAGAGAGCTGCAGGGAACGAGGGAGTGGGTGTGCCGATGAGTAGAATCTCAGTCTTACTGGCATTAAGGCAGAGGTCATTGGCGGCACACCATTCCTGGCAGAGGTGGACTGGCCTATAGGTAACTCTGGAGATTTCCCGGTAGGCCTCTGCACCCAGGGCCTCTTTTGTGTGGTAACCTATTTTATTTCCAAACTTTCTCATAGGAAAAGGGTTGGGCTTGCTGAAAATGTGTAATATGGGGCCTCTTTGAACATTATTTCCAGGGCCTCTTTTGATTTCCAGTCCACCCCTGATTCCTGGATAGCAGACAGACAGTCAGAGATGAGGGACAGAGAGGAGGAGGCCGAGGGTAGCCTGAAAATGAGCTGGGTATCGTCCGCATAGCACTGAAAGTTGGGGCAGAGAGCGGCGATGCGGTGGGCAAGGAGTGCCAGATACTGGTTGAACAGCCAGGGAGAGAGATTAGATCCCTGGGGGACACCACAGGTAGAGAAAAAGATGTCAGAGAGGAAGGACCCCAGTTGGACCCGGGAGGGTCGATTGGAAAGGAAAGAGGTCAGCCACGCCAGAGCCTGACCAGTGATACCGAGGTTATCACGGAGACAGTTGAGCAGGATGGCATGGTTGACAGTGTCAAAGGCAGAAGAGAGATCGAGCAGAATGAGAACACACGGAGTGTTGGAGTCGAGGTTCGAGAGCAGGTCCTCACGGATGTTCAGGAGAGGAGTTTCCGTGCTTCTGGCAGCTCTGAAGCCAGATTGATGGTCATGAAGAATACCAACAGATTCAGCATGGAGGTTAAGCTGGGAGATGGCCAGTTTCTCCAGGAGCTTGCCCAGGAAGGGAGTGATGGAGATTGAGCGATAGTTAGTCGGGCAGGAGGGGTCGGAAGAGGGTTTCTTAAGAAGAGGGTGCACAAGGGAGTGCTTATGGGGGGATGGGAAGACTCCAGAGGCGAAGGAGTGGTTGCAAAAGTCAGCCAGGGCAGGAGCCAGGGAGTCGATGTGGTCCTTGATAGTTTTGGAGGAACAGGGGTGAACCTGTTTCGCGAGACTCTCATAGATCGGACTTGTCTGGAAGCCTCGTCAGCAGAGAAAAGGGGAAAGGCAGAGAAGGAGGGAGGAGGGGTGGCTGCAGAAGGGCCAGAGGAAGAGCCGGGAAGAGAGGGAGGGAGGTGATAGGAGGAGAGTGAGGACAGGATGTCCTGAGTTTTAGAGATGAAGTGAGAGGCCAGTGCAGTGCCGAGGGCCTGGGAGGGAACAGGAGAGGTAGAGACTGCAGCAGGGTTGGCAAGCTCCTTGCAGATTTTAAATAGTTCGGCCGAGTTGTTAGATGCCGCAGAGATGCGGGCTTGGATAGGGGCTCTCTTCTTGGTGAGAACGGAGAGGCGGTATTGCCTTTGGAGGAGGCGGCAGGCCAGTTTGTCAGAGGATGAACATGAAGCATGCCATTTCCTCTCTGCCACCCTGCACTTGCGTTTTAGGGTGACGAGATCCGAGTCATACCAGGAGTTACATTTGGCTTTGGGCTTCAGGCGGATTCTCATGACAGGTGCAAGGATATCAAGAGTATCAGATATAGCAGAGTGGAGCGTGGAGAGGGCTGTGTCAGGGTGGGAGTCAGCCGAAGGGGGAGAGGGGGCGAGAAAGTGGCAGTGAAAGCTTCAACTGACACGCGCTTCATGGGTCGGATGACTGAGAAGGTGGGTGGCAGTGATGAGGGTGGCTTTGCCTGTGGGGTAAGGAGGGTGAGGTGGGAGGATAGGAGAAAGTGATCACTCCAGGAGAGAGGAGTGGATAGAGGGACGGAGAGGGGAAGGTCAGAAGAGATCAGAGCATCAAGAGTGTGCCCTGCAGAATGGGTAGGCCCAGACGGGAGAATAGAGAGAGAGAGAGTCGCAGAGGTCACGAAAGAGTCCAGAGGGGGGACTGGAGGCATCCAGGTGGATGTTGAAGTCACCAAGAAAGAGGGGTTGAGTGGTTGAGGCAAGGAGTGAGGAGGAGAGGTCAGCCCACTCAGAGAGGAAGGAGGAAATTTGACCAAGTGGCCGATAGATAGTAGCCACTGTAAGGGAATGGCTAGGAGAGAGAGAGAGTCGGCAGACCAGACACTCAAAAGAGGAGTAGGTCTGCGTAGGAGTGACAGTGGCAGGAATCCACTCAGGGAAGATAAGGGCCACACCCCCCCTGCACGGTTGGGCCTGGGCACGGAAAGGATCTTGTAACCGTCAGGTAGGAGTGTGTCAAAGCTGGTGACAGATCTGGCTGTGAACCATGTCTCAGTGAGATCGAGAACGTCCAGGTCCAGTTCCTCAAGAAGGCGACAGATATCAGAAGAATGTTTGATGGCAGAGCGAGAGTTAAGAGTGGCAATGTGGAGAAGGTTGCCATCCTTGAGGGACTTCCGGGGAGGGGTACAGATCAGAGGTACGCCCTGCAGAGGTGTAGAAGAAGGAGCACGAAAGGGGGCAGGGAGGGAGGGTAGAGGCAAGGTAGCCGAGGACAGAGGAGGGGGGACAGCAGGAGAGGAAAGGAAGTTGGTGAGTCATGGGAAGCGTCTATGAAAGAGGTGAAGGTTGGCCTGAGGGCCTTGGACCAAGACGGTCCCATTAGCGTAGACATTAATGATGGCCTTAGAGGAGCGGAAGGGGGCCAAGGGGACATCCCAACGGTTGCCACCATTAATGGGAGAAGAGGAGAAAGGAGAGAGCACAGAGACCATATGAAGGGTCCATAGGTCAGGCGAAGGCACGAAAAAGAGGATGTCAGTGAGAGTTTCCTTGGAGCAGGCACTAGTGTAGGTGTCAGCGATAGGGAGGCCTGGGTTGCAGACCAGGATGTCCTTTTTAAACTTGTTCCTACCAGATTTAGTGAGGAGAGCAGGATAGTCAATAGAGAAGCAGTTAGAGAAGATAGGCGAGATAGAGAGCACCATGGAGTAGGAGGGAGTGGGGGGGGAAACGAGACGAGAGCACGCAGACAGGAAGTGAGCGGCAAGGCCAAGTTTACCACATTTCAGAAAAACAACAGTAATGCGTATTAGGTACCCAGTGGAGAGACCACCTACGTTTGAGAAACCTGCGAGGGGAGAAAAACCCTAGTTTACCACATTTTAGAGAACAACAGTAAATGCGTATTAGGTACCCAGTGGAGAGGCCACCTAAAATTGAGAAACCTGCGAGGGGAGAAAAACCCTAGTTTACCACATTTTAGAGAACAACAGTAAATGCGTATTAGGTACCCAGTGGAGAGACCACCTAAGTTTGAGAAACCTGCGAGGGGAGAAAAACCCTAGTTTACCACATTTTAGAGAACAACAGTAAATGCGTATTAGGTACCCAGTGGAGAGGCCACCTAAGTTTGAGAAACCTGCGAGGGGAGAAAAACCCTAGTTTACCACATTTTAGAGAACAACAGTAAATGCGTATTAGGTACCCAGTGGAGAGGCCACCTAAGTTTGAGAAACCTGCGAGGGGAGAAAAACCCTAGTAACCACAACTGTGGAACACAGTGAGGTGAAGAAACATTGCGCATGAGGTGAACGGGTGTAGGTGGGGTGTGCCGGGAGAAGGTGGAGAAAGCAAGGTGAAAACTGGCACCTGGCGTCCCCTGCGGACACAGAGGGAGCCGCAACCAAGGAGCCGCCCTTTGCCTAAGGGGCCCTTAGCCGAGGCGGCTGCCGGGCAGGGCAGGGCCCGTTAGTGTGATCTCGCTCAAAGCAGTGTCATGTTTGTGATGTAGTGTTGTGGCCGCGCTCACACTGAATATCATACCATGTCATCAGTGGGGAAGCTCAAACTGAAAAGACACTTCTGTGGGGAGGCCACACTGGCAAGGCAATGGGAAGGAGCTGAAAGTGGTAGGGTACTGAGGTGCTACTGGGATGAACTGCACGCAGGCAGGACACTGCTGTGAAATACATCACACCAAGAGAAGCCTGTTGGGAGTTGGGCAGGACTTGGACTCTGGGTAAGGACGATATCCGTGTCTGTGGAGGCCTCGGCTGCACCAGAAAAAAAAACACAGACTCCAATTTAAGAGATGAAAGTAACAAATTACCAGAAAATAGTGCTTTTTCTGACACGCACCCGAACTCTGGAATAACAAACTGATGCAATTCTCCTGCACCTCAAGAAGGAACTGAGGACCCCGCTCATCCAGGAGCACCATTGCCCCAGTGAGAGCACATCTTCCCTCCTTTGCTACTTGCCCTTAGCAGTCTTTCTCTGCATTCCACCCCTGTTTTGTACATTGTGCCATTGCCTCCTAGCAAGGTTTGCGCTTAATATATCCCATACATACAGAGCGTGTTGCCCCTGCTTACACATACCAAATATTCTGAATGAAGAGAAAAGACTACTGTGACACAAAGGGATAAGGCTCCCCTTTTTTTCAAAATTGTGTCGCAATTTCATTAAAAGCCAATGTATATGTGTTTAGCTCCAGCAACCGGTAGACCCAGCAGCAAAGTAAGAAGTCTGAGCTAATCCTACAACTGTACAATCGAACAGGCCCATCTATGGAGGGGGAGGCAACAAGAGATGAGGTCACTGTGCACTTATCGGGCATTCACCTCAGCATCACTACTCATTTTTCATAGTATAATCTTGCACATAAGGTTCTTCTACAAAATTAGGCATGTAGTGGTGGTACTGTTGTACAGTGCCCCCCGCCCCCACTTGTCAGGGATGAGGCGGTTCATTGTAACTGGGGCCCTTCTTTCAGAGAGGGATGAAAGTGATGCCTTGCTACCAGGTGTGCTACTGAGTGCTGGAGTGATTCTCTTGCTATGTTGACTCCACCTACAGGTCATGGCTCAAGTGAGTGTCTTTCAGTGGTTATGTGTCTTCTCACGCAAAGGGCAATGCATATGTACAGAAATAAAGATCTACCCCATTTCACTGCACTGAACTTTTCACTGCATTGTATCCAAATGTTAAATGGAGGGTCAGCTCCCATACCTCTGGTTCCCCCCCTTTAACCTGTGCTCTCCGTAACACTCTGTTTTTGGCCCTTTCCCCCCCCCACCCCCCCAGACAACAGCTTTGCACCTGCTACTGTAAAATGCGTTGAGCCGCTCAGTGAAGTAGCGGCAGTGACATGGGGAGAAGGTGCCAGAAAAAACATCAGACATACGGCTGTTATAATAAGTTAACAGCAGATAGTGGTAGAGAGAAATCATTGAAAAAGATTCTAACCATGTATTTGACCATAAAAGAGGAATCACCCTCCTCCCCTCCGCCCCCTGTCTTTTCCTATTGCTGTCATTAAAGATTCATCATCTATCCCCAGCCATATGCACAGCAATCTCATTGAGAAACAGGAGTCATTATTACACTCATTTGGGAGGGTCTGATGAGAATGGTGTGTCCCTTTAAATCTCAAGCCACGCCTTCTGCATGTTTCCTTCTTGTGTCTGCTAACTCTATAAAAGTCAGCTTTCCACAGACACTTTCACTAAGCTGTCAGGAGCTGGGATCACCACAACACACCATGATGCCCATCTCGCAGGGGAGCATGGTGACTGGTACCATGCCACCCAAGAGCCTATTTGATCCCTGGAGGGATTATTTCAATTTGTCTAGTGTTGTTGCAGCCCTTGTGGAAGAGAGGCAGAGGGAATGGGAGCACCGGCTAACTAGATCACTGGACTCCAGCCCGGGCCCGACCTCACCGAACAGCCTGGACATGCCCTACCGGCGGGCCAGCGATGCCAGCAGCAGTGAAAGCATCAACTCAGAAGGGCAGGCCTCCACAACTGGCACCTCTGCCTCAATGCTTCCCTCCTCACCCTGTAGCATTTGCAACTTTTGCAAGCACAACGGAGAGTCCAAGAAAGTCTACTCATCCCACATACTCAAGAAGGGCGATGGCACCATCGTCTGTCCAGTTCTGCGCAAGTATGCCTGTCCCCTTTGCGGTGCCACCGGCGACAGGGCCCATACCCTGAAATACTGCCCACTGAACCAGGAGAAGCAGTCACTCTACCGCAAAAGTGGGCGCAACTCAGCCGGACGTAGGGCGAAACGCTAAAGGTGCTTCAAGGGCAGGATAGAGCGCCATCAAGAAGGCCAACCTGCATGAAGGTTCCATGATTGTAGGGTTTTATAGATCACCTAATGAAAGAAAACTCTGATTTCCGTGTTTTTCTCTGAATGCCAATGTTGTTTTTTTTTTTGGTATGGCACGCAAACATTTTGATTTGCTGGAATCACTGACACTAATTGGTAACGAACAATTTTGAAAGGACATGCAGTGTTGCCGTGGGGGAAATGAATCATCTCTTGCAGCACACTGGGATCATGGTGAAAATGTGCGTGCTGTTCGCTGGTTGTAAGATGCAGAAATACGTAAGAGACCTCTGTGTTTTCACCCCTTCCAACTTGTACTGTTCTTTGCAAGTTTTTCATTTTCCTGCACTGTTCCCCGCCATTTTGTTTCTACTGACCTCCCACGCCCGTCCAGTCAGTGCGGTTAAATGTTATGTTCGTGGAAATGTATAGAAAAGCCCAGAAAAAATGTTTTAGACTAAGTTATATTTTGATATTAAACAATCCTGTTATTTGAGCATCACTTGGCCTCATGTGTCTACTAATTTAGGTTGGCTGGTTTAAATGGGAGAGCTGTGGTGTGAGGATTCACGCGGATTGGGTGATTGGTTGAACATGTTATGCACCAGGGTGTATAGGTTGTCTATTGGTTACTTTATGTGGAGCGAAAGGGCAGATTTCAAACTCCAACTTCCCCACTTTACCAAATGAAGCGATCTTAGGACATCACTTTATCTCCTTGTGCTTAGGCTCCCATATCTACCTACAGTCCAATTCGCTCACTGTGACCTAGGACCTCTAAAACAGGAAACATGAGTGATCTTGGGCAAACAGGGTACAAGCGGATGCCTTACCTTCAAAGAAACAAGTACGCCCTACCTCCCTTCCTTCACTTCTGAATAAGTGCCCTGCAGGGTCAGACTGGGACATCAAATTGGTTGGCTGCGGCGCTAATGAAACAATGGCCCAGGTTCGTGCCTTTTGTGACAAGACTTTTTTAGTAGTACCCAAGGGGGGGGGTTGTTTAGTGACATGTGCTGTAAATGTATAAAAAACGATGTGTTTTAACACTGGTCAAACCTACTGGCTAACTCAGCAATGTGACCGTCTTTGGCCAAAATAGTGGCCCACACTAGCATGCTGGTCCAGTAATTCGGGAATTGCCCTGTAGGCCAGTCCAAATCTGGTACCCTGAGTTCCCAGAGAACAACGAGCGTTAACAGTGCTGCCCTGCCCTTAACATTGAACTCCGCCAAATGGCGCCCCTCTTGGTTGTGCCTCACCCCATGGATGGATGAGGAAGTTCTTGAGAAAAATCCTGGTGGGCTTCCAGGGGCCCTGTTGGATGCCTGACTAGCAAGTCAAGGTGACTGAAATCCCTCCCTGCGTGTTGAATTACTGAAGAACGGAAGTGAAGAGCATAGTGTGCACCACTGGGGGCAGTGAGTAACCAAGGCCTTGGTGTGTCTCTGGCTGACAGAAATAAGTGCCCATCACCTCATTGTGCAGGCGTCCCGTCCTGTTGTGTTACACCACCGGCTACCCCCTCCGAATAATGGCACACAACAACACGTGACGTGCATATGGTACTTCAGAGCACAGCCATAAAAGTGCAGCCCTCTTCTCCCGCACCGCATATCCAGGCCGCGTGTTCAGAAAAAGACACTCCTTTTTTTTGTCAGACTGGGGGTGTCGCCACTTTTCAAATGCCATGTGTAGATGGCTTTACAATGCTAACTTATTTTGCTAATGTGGAGGTATCGAGGCTGTAATTCTTAAATCAAGATACCACTGTCAAAACAGGGAGAGCAAGCTCACGATGACGGCCCCACTTGTAGGGACCTCTAACCTCACACTTGTAGAGTCCTACAGCACTGGCCGGGTAAGATCCCACTGCTAGTTGGGAAGTTCACACTGGCGCCCTCTAGTAATGGCAGAGCACTGCAGGGCAATTCCCATATTGCCGAAGCTTAATGGACCTAAGAAGACGCCCACACTGCAGTAGTCCTAACACTGTCGGGTGGGGTGCTTGCACTGCCAGTGTTCTTTAAGCAGACAGGTCACGATAGGTCACTTCTAGAGGAAGATCGCAGGATGCGGTCGAATGACTGGGCACCGCTGGGTAAGACTACACTGCTAAAGTCCCTTAGAACTGCCATGGCACTGCTGCAGGAATCTCGAACTGCTGGGGCTCCATAGCATACTGAGCAACTGTTGTTAACAAATCTCACACTCCTGGAGTCCTGCAGCACTGGGAGCCATGAACTATTGGCAGCCCCACGGTCTGCAGTCACAGGGTTCTGCTGGGGTCCAAAGTCACCAGCGGGCCTATCGTGCAGTGCAGCCAGAGACTGGGCGAGTCATACAGCACTGACAGAGCACTGCTGGGATCTTTTCACATTCACTAAGCTCCCTGGGAAGAAGCCCCTTCTAAGAGGACCTTGCAGGAAAGACATTCCCACCAACAAGATAATTCTGGGAAGGAGTTCACATGAAGAAAGTACTAGTAGAGGGACAAACGCTGCTCGAATTATATCACTGAAGATTTACTGCCGGAGGAAGCTCACACAGCTGAAGACCAATATCCGTCACTGATGGGTACATTATACAATAATAGACTCCTTTTTCACTGACATGGCAGTCCTCACACTGCTGGTGTCTTAATTTAACATCACTGCTGGGTAAAATGTGCACTGCTTAAATCCTCTAGCACTGACTGAGAAAATACACCGTAGCCTGGCAGTGCTGGGTGAACCTACTAGAGGCCCTAAGCATTTGCAGGGCATGGCTGAAGAAAACTCACTCTGCTGGAGCCCTGCTACTGACGGTGCACTGCTTGTTGAAGTTTACACTGCTAGAGTACGGATGGGGCACTGCTGCAGGAAAATCACACTGCTGGGATGCCTTAGCACTACCAGGGCACTGCCTCAGGGAATCTCATGCGTATGCAGTCCTGTAAAACAGGAGAAGCTCCCACTGCTTGAGTTGTTGCGACAGCTATTTACACTGCCCCCATCATAACCCTAGCATGCTGCAGCGCTACTGAATGAAGTTCACTCTATTGATCGCCTGCGCCACTGCCCGGGTGCTGCTAGTAAAATATCTTTTGGGGGCCGGCAGAGCTCCTAAGGTACAGTCTGGAGGAGTCCACACTGCTGGAGTTCTGATAGGGCACTGGTACATTAATCTCATCCTTTAGCACTGAAAGGGCACTGCTGACGAAATCTCACACTGAGTCCTCTAGCACTCTTAGATGATAGCCCTGCTGGGAGGCGGCTCAGGATTCTAGAGACCTACAGCACTGACGGGGCACTATTGAGAAATCTCACACTGCAAAATCCCTATAACATTGACATGGCACGATTAGAGGCAATCCATATAGTTGGGGGCAACTAGGGCTGACGGGCACTACACGGAGGAAGGTCCTACTATCAGGGAACCGCTGGCAGCAAGCCCACAAACTGACATGGCAGTGGGAGTCCACACACTGACAGGGCACTGCTGGGAATAAGCTCATACTAACAAGGCACTACTAGTAGCACACTCACAGAGTACTTCATGGGGTGAACTCACACACACATGACACTGCTTTGAGCGAGATCAAACTAACAGCAGGGCCTGTTAGTGTGATCTCGCTCAAAGCAGTGTCATGTTTGTCATGTAGTGTTGTGGGTGCGCTCACACTGAATATCATACCATATCCTCAGCGGGGAAGCTCAAACTTAAAAGACACTTCTGTGGGGAGGCCACACTGGCAAGGCAATGGGAAGAAGCTGAAAGTGGTAGGATACTGAGGTGCTACTTGGATGAACTGCACGCAGGCAGGACACTGCTGGGAAAAACATCACACCAAGAGAAGCCTGTTGGGAGTTGGGCAGAACTTAGACTCTAGGTAAGGACGATATCCGCATACTGTAAGAGAGACTCAACAAGTGGCCCTCGAACTCACGTTCAAAAGTTGACAACTATGAGGATGTAAATACCATTAGTAATGTGCATGGTTGTGATGTGGTCACTATGGGGAAGGGCCTGGGGGACAGCACGTGACACGGGAACATCATAGGAAGCATAACAGGACCGGTTGAAAACTGATAAGATAAATGGAGAAGATACAAAATGCAGCCAGTGTGCTATTAATAAAGGAACATGTATTAACTTGAATGCTTTGTCTGTGTGGCCCTTTGCAGAACTGCCATCCTTGATGCCTGAAACCGCTTGCTTTTTTATAATGTGGCTGGCTCTATCTTCAGGTTTAATCAGACCTAGGGATTATCAGTGTACCAGCCAGCTTTAAATCCATATAAATGGCAACAATAAAACAAATTAGGGATTTCAAATACTCCCAAGAAATATAGTAAGCAGAGGACACATAGGAGCCTGCCAGCCCTGTTGCCACCAACACAGCTCTATGGATATATGTTGATATCAGTGGTACCAGCAGAGCAGTGTCAAAGGAAGGCACGCTAATATTATTACTGCCTTGTCTAAAGGGAAACTTTATGGTCAGAATTAATCTTTTAATTTGCATAAATTACCATTAAAAACGGTACATCTCTATTTGAGCGTGTGTGTATATACACACATATATACATTTTTCTTTGCTTGTATAAAACAATTGCTCATTGGGAAAGGGAATTTCTTTTTCACTCCCTAAAAAGGGAGTAAAATACTCCCACTTCAAACTCTTATCTGGCTGCATTATTGAATGTAACTTCTGTGTAAGTGATGTAAGGAACTCATGGTGGCAACAGTAAAGACAGACACAAGTGATCACAGTTCAAGGGTGTTTATTAAATTGTATAATGGGTGAGAAAAACCCCTAATCTAAACGTAAATCTAAGATGGGAGCAAGCTACGACCATCAAATAATTTATTTTTTATTTTATTTTTGTGTAGTTTAGTTTATAAACAAACTTTTTACACACTTTTAATCTGCTCACCACATTTACTTATTAATTTAACCAACAATCTATAATCACAAAACGGTTTGAATAACTACCATTGACCCAATTTGTTTCAAGTAGACATTCTACATTGGGGTCTCTCATTCAATTAATCACACGATTACAATTAGTTTCATTTTTGTTTCAATTCCAATTCCTTCCTCCTAACCCAGCTTGTCAAACTCTTTTAGTATTTTACTTAAAAAAATCTAACTCTGCACAAACCATAGCACAGTTACAACCTCCCAAGAACACCCACCAGTCGTCAGACGTTACGGTCTGAAAATGCCCAATGTATTTCCCGATAAACAATGTTCTTTCTTCCGATATCTTTTTGCAATCGATTAACAGATGTTTTACTGTTTCGGGACTGTCATTAAGTGACCTTCAAACCCCATATTTTTACCTTGCCCCCCCGTCCTCTGACGGTATTCGTTGGTTTGATAGACATTTAGTCTTATTCTCATTAGTGAGTCACGATGCAATTGATTCAGAAATTTCTCAAGGTAATGGGGGATGGTATTCATCTTTCTGTGTCTGCTGCACATTTCTCTCGTTGCTGACAGTTTCACGTTACCTTCTAATGTGTGAATCCAATCCATTTGTTTCAACTTCACTTTGACCTTCTCTGGATTTTCAATCAACTGAGTGACAGAGGAGTTCAAACACCTTAGATTGTCTTCACACTTGCTTTTCCATTCTCTCAGGGTTCTCAATCTTTTTCCTGCACCTTTTGTTTCATCATGACATAGCCTTGAGCCGGTGTGTTGACCATTAATTTTCTTAATAGACAGAGGGATTTCCATTGCACTATCGATTCTAATGATTGAAGACGGAATTCTGCTCGAATGCCACTATGGGCATAATCATAGGCAACTTCAAAACCGTCTTCCAGAATTTACCTTCTAGTCGTGCTCATGTCTTCCAAGATAAATTTAGAGTTGCCTCACCCCCATATGTTAGTATAGGGATCACCTTGCTTGTATAAAAACAATCCTATGGGACCCATTGAGAACTTCCCGTACCTTGAGTGCTGGATCGCACCTTGTGAGGCCAGCTGAGATGTCTTTTGATACAGTTAATCAAATCTTGGTTTTTCAGCAATTTATGTATTGAAGTTTAGTCCCAGATAGCCAATTGATGTTACCCTCTCTAGCACTTTACCCCCGATCCTCAATTTAATGTATTTAGATCGTTTTCCTTAACTTGACCCGATCATCATGATCTTGGTTTTCGCAATGTTTATGGTCAGATCGTTTTCATCCATATAATGATGTAATTTTTCCAAAAGGCGCTGTAAACCAATTTGAGTCTGGTCTATGATGACCAGGTCGTCGGCGTATATAATTATGTGTACTTTGGGGGCGTGGCTACAGGGCCATGTAAGCGGACATGTTCCCGGAGGAGCTCCAGCCGATCCTGCAATGATCCGGATTGAAAGTGCACATGAAGTTGTCTGCCACAAATAAAAAATAAGGTGCAAACTTATGAAAAGGAGGAGCGGGACTGGAGTGTGTTTTTGACTCATCGGGGAAACTGTGATTCAAGAGCTTTAAGCCACGAGGAGTTTGCGATGGCTGGCAGGCTAAGAATCCAAAATGGTGAGCCACCAGGAACAAAGGAACGGAGCAGGTCAATCAACAATCAGAAAACTGCGGAGCACGAATGTGCTGTGAGCGGATGCACAACAACTAACTAGCTTTGATGCAAAACTGAAGAGCAGAGTCTCCCCGTCGTTGCACAGTGGGTGCACAACAAAGACTGGGTGTGAGGAACGGAACAGACTGCAAACCAAGCGGTATCCGTAGAGCGCATGGACGTGTTCGTGAACCTCGAAACCGAAAGTTCAGCACATACGCAGAGCGGGCATTACTGAAGATCGCTTGCAGCGTTGTAGGGAGGTATACAACGACAGGCAAAATAGATATATGGCCGGTGGAGTACCAGTGTGTCAGGCACCTACAGGATACATTGTGTCTTGATGTTCGGAGCGGAAGAGAGACACGCCTGAATGCAAGACTGTCACAGGCTCAGGAATCCGTCATAGCGGATACAAATGGTATGAAGTGGAAACAACACTGCAGTAAGTGACGGGTGAATGAGGACGGATGCGCCGACGAAGTTGGAGTAATTAGCTGTATAAACGCACATGTGCTAGCAGTGGGCATTGAGCGGATGGCAAAGTCGAACCCGAATCAGCTGCAGAAGGCAAACCAGCACAGTAGACATGGAGCTGCTCACACAAACGCAGCAAATGTATCAGATAGTATGCACAGAACAAAGGCAAGGAAGTCCAGCAAGCTGAGAAGTGCATCAACCCGGTGTGCTTTGCTGAAAGGAAGGACTGGAGAACATGACGAGTAGCTGCGGCATGTAAGCAGTTGGTGGATTGCAAGCGGCTTATAGCGAAGTGGAGCACAACACCTTGCCAAACCGGATGAGACACGGCACTTGGCCCAAACCTGCTGGGAAGGTGCCCACCATACTAACTAAAGTGCGCACGGAACACCACACAGCGCTAGCGTCGTACATGCCAACGCAACAGATTAAGGCATGGCAGATGGAGCCCTGTTGGCGAGGCGTGCATAGCCAGTGAGTGGTCTTTGGCTACTGCTATGCCATGGAGGCGTAATTAGACCAGCATTTGCTCATTGTGGGAACACGGACTGTAAGCTTGTCCCGCCAAAGGGAGAAGAGTCCAAACGGTCATATAACGGCATAAAGCACACCCTTCAGAGGAACAAAAGAAGACCCAGCGCACTTGGTGGGGAGGTGCGGAGTAGCACGCCAACAGACATTGAGGCCGCCAGCTACAGAAGGCTGAGAGAGGCAAGGTACCTCGAAAGCGGAGAATATCCAGATCGACTGGGGCAGGAACCTGAGTCCTGGGAGGAAGGAATGAACCCACATGGTTACGTGGGAGGACACAGTCCATTCTGGAAATAAGATAAGTTGTCGGAGGACACCCCTGACACGATCAGGCTGGGCACGGACATTTTGGGCAACTTGGCACGCTCTAAAAGAGGACTGCACGCGTTGGGGCCGGCCCACTTAAACCTGACGCATCAAGCTGTCCAACAAACCCATCAGACAGAAAGGCAAGCAGCCCACACTGGATGATTTTGCCAAAACACCACCATGCACTGAAGGGGCCAGGAAGAAAGACAAGACCCCTGACGGGGGCCCAGACACTATGGACAACCAGGAGATACTTGTGGCGATTGCAGACCTGAAAGTGGCCTGGGAGACTAAACTGGGTCTGGCAATGACCGAATTGAAAGCTGCACTTGAGCTCAAAGTTGGAGCAGTGCAGGAGGACGTAAATCTTCTCCGGCAAGACGTAAGATCGCTGGCTGAGCGCACAGGGAACCTGGAAAAAGAGGTGGCCCGAACACTGTGACCTGTGCGGCCTATAACTCTGGACTTCACGCCCTAGTGCAACGTGTGGGCAACCTAGAAAATAGGGCGGAGGAGGCAGAGGGACGCGCCCGAAGAAACAATATTCGCATTGTCGGATTGCCAGAAGGAGCTGAGGGAACTAACCCTACGGAATACATCAAGTCTATGCTAGTGCAGGAGATAACTGGGGGAGCCCTGTCCCAGGGGTTCGCTGTAGAGAGGGCGCACAGGGCTCTGATGAGGAAGCCGCCGCCGGGAAACCCTCCTAGGCCAGTGATCGCTAAGATCCTAAACTACTGAGACCGGGAAAAAATCCTTGAACACTTTCGGAAGGGTGGCACGATACAAAGAGGGGCAGCGAACATAACGGCATACCCGGATTATACCTTGCAAGTACAGGGCAGCCGCATGAACTTTGGGTCCGTGAAAAGAAGATTGCGGGAAGCGTGCCACAGGTACATGCTGCTCTACCCAGCTAAACTGAAGGTATTCCACAAGAGCAGAACCTTGTTGTTCGACACCCCAAAGGATGCCATGGGATGGTTGGACGCGCAGAGCTGTCCCCAGGAACCGGATATCCAGGGAACCAAAGGTGGAGATAAGTAACACGCGTCTGTAGCGCCCTAAGTGCTGTAGCTTATGACAATGGGACTTGAATATAGCATTGCATATAACCGGCGAAGGAGTATGCTTAGAGCTACAGTTATAAGTATGATACGGTTGGGCATCCGGATGGGAGGAGAAGGAAGAGATAAGTAATTCGCAGGGGAAGGGTCACCTGGAGGTGGCGTGGCTTAAGACTATGGGACTTGATTATAGTAACTGATGCCGTTTATGGGCTGGAATGAACATGTTGGAAGGGAATATGATCCGTGAGCACTGAGACTATTGCTTAGTTAAGGAGCCTCGCAGAGCTAGTCCTTATACCCCATTTAGAGTTTAGTAAGGTCACCGATAGTACGGTGACGCCCTGTTGGGGACCTGGCCTAGGTGTTCCAAGGCAAGACCAAACGCGGGAGAGCCTGAGATCCAGGGATGGAGCTGGGCACTCGTTGGGGTTGGGATAGGGTAGGGAGGGGGGAGGGAAGGTATTGTGTGCAGTGGTTTGTTGTAGTTGGGGAGTGTGTACAGTTGGGGTGCGAGCCTACACCCCGGGAAAAACGATATGAACCATGGGAGACCTTAAGATAGTTACTTGGAATGTCAGGGGGCTCAACAGCTATTTGAAAAGAAACCAGGTTATGATGTACCTGCGCAGGCAGAAAGTGGACATAGCCTTGTTACAAGAAACTCAATTAACGCAGGAAAAACTGGAAGTGCTACTGAAGAAGTGGAAAGGTAGGTAGTAGGAGCAGCATACTCGGTCTATGCAAGAGGGGTAATTACATGGGTGGCCCCACATGTCCCGTTCCAGCTGTTGCATTCGGCAACGGAGTCGGACGGTAGGATGGTGGTTATGAAAGGGCTGGTGGAAAATAGCGAGATATGTATTGTAAATACTTATGCCCCGAATCAGGACACGGCTGCATACATTAGAACCCTGTATGGTAAACTCAGTGGTAGCGTGGGGGAGGCTGTGCTATGGGGGGGTGATTTTAATTGTGTGTTAAACCCAAAAATAGATAGATCAGACACTAAGGTAGACAGACCCACTTCGGCTGCAAAGACATTGCAGTCATTATTGGCAGATTTTGGGCTGGACGATGCGTGGAGGTCACGCCATCCACAGGAGAGACAGTATTCACACTATGCGGCCCCTCAGGGCCTATATACTAGACTAGACTATGTGTTTGTCACACATGAACTAATGACTGAAATAACGCATGCGGAATACAAGGCAAGGGTCCTCTCAGACCACTCGCCACTGATGTTAGTGTGGCAATATCGACCCCCGAGGGGAAGGATACCCACATGGCGCCTGCATGCAGAGGCGCTGAAAGACAACGTATTCAGGGAGGATATGCAAGAGGAAATAATAAGTTATTTTGAGATAAACACTGGCAGTGTTAAGACAGCGGGCACACTCTGGGAAGCCTTCAAGGTGGTGGTGAGGGGGATTGCTATAGCCAAGTCTAGGGGACTGCAGAATGGGATCCTGACCGAACTGCAGGAAGCTGAAAAGGAGGTAGAAAGGGTGTCGGAAAGGGGTAGTAATACCAAGGAAGACATGGAAATGGTACTTGACCTGCAACAGAAATGTGCAGTATACTGGGAAAGATTATGCAACCTCAACTATAAAAAGTATATAGAGAGAAAACACGCAGAAGGGCACAAACCGGGGAGAGTCTTGGCTTGGGTATATAAAAATGAGATCCCTAAGCCCCCAATTAGAACGATAGTGAAAGAAGATGAGAGCATAGCAGACACACAAGAGGGGGTTAATCAGGAATTTGCAGAGTATTATAGACGCCTGTATGGGGATAAGGCAGGAAGCAACAGTGAAGCGATAAGAGATACATTGGAAGATATCGGACTACCCCAGATCAGTGCAGAGGAGAGGGAGGAGCTAGATGCCCCGATCACCTTAGAGGAATTAGAAGAGGTAGTGAGGCAGCTGCCCACGTGCAAAACCCTGGGAACTGATGGACTCCCAAGAGAATTCTATAATGCATATAAAACAGAGGTACTCTCCCCGCTGCTGGAGATGCTTAACAAAGCATATGAAGCTGGGAAATTACCGGAATCCTTACGTGAAGCGGTCATTATACCACTTCCCAAACCCAATAAGCCTGGTAGCGACTGTGGCTCTTACAGGCCTTTGTCGATGTTAAACCAAGACAGCAAAATTCTAACAGCGGTCTTGGCAAATAGACTGAAGAAGATCATTAATAAGTTAATACATCCTGATCAAACAGGATATGTTCCAAATAGAAACATCTCAAATAACCTTAGGCGACTCCACCGAGTCATTGAACATGCTAACGGAGATGCAGGCGAGATGGCGATAGTATCATTAGATGCGATCAAGGCATTTGACTCGGTCAAATGGCCCTGGTTAACTGCGGCCCTAGCCAATTATGGTATGGGACCAGGATATCTCAAATGGGTCAAACTGTTATACAGCGCACTACTTGCTAGAGTGAAGACAGGAGCTGTAGTTTCTGAAATATGGAAACTCAGTAGAGGTACCAGACAGGGATGACCATGGTCCCCCATGCTGTATATTTTAGCCTTAGAACCCCTGGCGATTTATTTAAGGCAGCAATATGATGCAATAGGTATTGTCGTTGGGGAGACACCACATCTAATCTCATTGTATGCAGATGATATGTTACTGTATTTGCGCTACCCAGAAGAGAACCTCCAATATATATTAGAAGTGATGAAGAGGTTTGCAGAACTATCAGGCGTAGCTGTGAACCCAAGTAAGTCCTGCATGTTCCCGTTGGGTAGGTATAGAGGGCTCCCGTTAGAGCATTTGCCGATTCTACAGATACCATGGGAGGTCAACACATTCAGATATCTTGGGGTAGATATATATCATACGGTAGAAGCTGAACATAGGCATAACACGGAGAGAACACTTAGGAAATTGGAGAGTAGCATGAAGTTTTGGGTGAAGCTCCCCTTGGCAATGATGGGACGAGGGGCGATGCTCAAGATGGAGGCGCTGCCCAGATTGTTGCACTGCTTCGCGAACATCCCATACTCAATACCCAGGAAATTCCTTGCTAGGCTGGGTGGCATATGCAGGGAATTCTTATGGCACGATATGAGGAACAGGGTAGCCCTGTGGAAATTACAAAATCCATACGAGGAAGGAGGCATTCATTTACCAAACTGGAAAGTCTATTATATAGCGAGCCAATTACAATACGTAGCTAAATGTCTCTCTGATGAGCCTACCTTAGAACACAGGCTGTTTCAGAGGGACTGCGCCCCATACTTTCTACAAGAGATGATATGGTTGCCTAAATCGGAGTTGGAAGGCCGCCCGGGAATGATGAGCCTTGGGTGGGAGATGTGGCGAAGAGCGTGCCAGTTAATGGAAAAGCCATCCCCATGCTCCCCACAGATCCCATTGGTCACAGTGATGGGAAGAGAAAAGCAACTAAGGATAATGATTAGGAAGCACTGGGAACTAGCAACGATGGGGGATGTGTGGCAGGAGGGGAGGATACTGGAATTTGGGGAGCTGGTGGAACTAATGGGGTTGCATGTGGGGCAATATATTACGTATCATGAGGTGGTGCAACGAATTAAAGACACCTGGTCTGAAGTGGCATTGGCGGAGGAACCGGACGCCACTACAGATACGATATATGACATAGCAGAAGGGGGACACGAAACATCCAGATTATATGAGATGATAATGTCCAAAGCGGGCAAGGAGGTGGTGCAACTCAGACTGGACTGGGAAGAAGAAGTAGGGGCCCCTGATGAGTGATGGGATGTGGGAGAGAGCACAAGGATATCATAAAAAAGTATAGAGAAATGCTAGTTTACAGCAGATACAATTGTATATAACTCACAGGGCATACCTGACGCTTCAAAAGATAGCTAAATTCAAATACGCCTGACGTCAAGTGTGCCCTAAATGTAATGAAGAAAATGCGGGAATGGTGCATATGTTTTGGGCGTGCCCACTGATAGAGAGATACTGGGGAGAAATAGCACAGAAGATGGAAGACAAAGGGATCCATATGAAGGTGGATACCGCATGGGCTTGTTTGATAGGAGGGTTTCCCAGACCACGTAAGCTTAAACATGTGAGCAAACTGAAAGATCTAGCGTATGTCCTAGCAAAGAGAAGGATTGCGATGGGTTGGAAGGCATGTCATAGACCAAAAATGGAAACGTGGTGGAAGGATCTGCAGAAGTGGGCGGAGGCAGAAACTGTGGTATGGCAGGAAGCGTGTAAAGGAGAGATAGAAGAAGAAGCCGGAACCCTATTGGGTTGGAGGCAACTGATAGCTGAATTATTTGGGCCTTCGCATGATGGATCATGTGATAGAGACCCAATGAGTTCTGTCGAAGAGGAATCCCCACTGCAAGAGATTGAGACTGGAAATGAGGGGGAGTAGGCTGGGGAGGGGAGAGGGAAGGGGAGGTACAGTGGGCTTGAATACAGCAATGTATGTTTATTTGTGATTGACATTATGCATCCACTGTAAGTTTGGTTTGAGTTGTTTTTTGAATAAAATCAATAAAATAGTTTTAATAAATAAAAAAATAAACTATGTGTAAGTTTGTGTTGTAACATTTTGGAGGGAAATGCATGGTGCAATGGAGTGCTTTTCTCAAATCTAATATATATAATTTAAAAAGAGCGGCCACTAAGGGGCACCCTTGCTTTACCCCTTTATAAAAGTCAAATGCCACTGTGCAAGTTCCTTCATTACCCAACCTCACACACGAGGTGGTTCCATGGTGTA
The DNA here is from genome assembly GCF_040938575.1 of Ambystoma mexicanum. NCBI lineage: Eukaryota > Metazoa > Chordata > Amphibia > Caudata > Ambystomatidae > Ambystoma > Ambystoma mexicanum. The sequence continues at coordinate 912,420,801 of NC_090923.1, read as the reverse complement.
AGGCTTCAATTGTACCCAACAACCCTTCGAGGCATTTCATCGCTCTTAATTTTGCCCACATTTTTTGAAGATTGACACTGTCAAAAGCTTGTTTCATATCCACAAATGCTAAAAACCTCGACTCCTTAGTCCGGATAGTGTCGAGTTTTAGGATCGATAGGATAATCAGATTTAAGTCTGTCCCAGTCCCTTTGGTAAAACCAGTTTGACATGGATCTGATATTTGGAACTTCTCTGCCCATTGCGACCGATGAATTTGCAGGAATGAAGCAAATATTTTCCCTATTGCGTCTAACAACGCAATGGGCCTATAGTTCCAAGGGACGTCTCTTGCACCTTTCTTAAATATTGGAATAGTGACACTTGTCGTCCATGAGTTTGGGATCAACCTGGTTTATATTGAATATCAATACTATAAATCTTGCCCATGAATCTGGGTTCGCTTTTAGCGTGAAATTGGACAGCCCGTCAGGGCCTGCTGCTGCAGAACTTTTTTTTTTTTAATTTGGTTTTATTCGTTTTAAACAACAGTTATACATTTCTCTTGGTACAAGTCTTTTAGCTCGTGGTTACATCAGAAGAACAAAGTTATAGTTTCCATTATACATTGGGTCATCATTGTATTCGTTTCTGTTCTCTAGTTGTAACAGTCAATAAAACGTATCCCACACCCACCCGCCTCCCCCCCGTTGGTTAGGCAGACGTCGTTACGGCAACATTCTGTTTTGGTTTGCATGCAGTGGGTAATTTTAAGCCCACTGCTGTGGGATTTCCTTTATTCCTTGGGTCATAACTGTCACTTAATGCCAGTTTTGGGGTTTTTTGGCTTGCATTAGGATCTTGTGGCCTCCTCGGGTTGGGAGTCCATGGTATCTGAGAGGTGTTTATTTCGAATGTCTGACCACATGATCTCGCATTGCGATGCTTTGTTATGTAGGGAAGCTGTGATTAATTCCATTGTGTAAATGTTGGTTGACAAATTGATCCATTCCTTTTTTCTTGGGACCATTTTGGATTTCCATTTAGTTACCAGCAGTGCACGGGCTGCCAATAATAGCTGTGGGGCCAGACCTTTCATTCTAGTCCAGTCATCCTCGTCTTTTTCCAGACCGAACAGAATCAAAAGTGGATTAGTGTCCCTTTGTGTGCCATCTATTTCCTTGATCCACCCCAGGACTTCCTCCCAGAATATCTTTATGTATGGGCAGCTCCACCACATATGCCAGTAGGCGGCTACCTCTCCACAATCTCTCCAGCATATTGGGCACATTCTAGACAGTTTGAGTGGATCATATTGCCATCTGTGTAGGAGTTTAATGGCATGTTATTTATATTGACTAGATATAGATGTTTTGGATGCAGCTTTGCACATCGTCTCCCACTGGTCGGGGCTTAACTCTTCTCCTAAATCTCTTTCCCATCTGCTTCTGAGGTGTTCCGTGGACCCATCCCCCGCTTCGATAAGTTCTTTGTACATTACAGATATCAAACCTTTCATTTCAGACTTAGAGTCCAGCGGTTTTTCGAATGGGGTGAGATCTCTTTTCAGCTTGGCCTTCCATTCAGGTTTTGTCAGGACTCCTTTCATCTGGATGTATTGGAAGGTGGATACTGGGCCTATCCCTAGGGCTTCAGTTAGTTCCAGCAAAGAGATAAAGGTGTCTTTTTTCTGCAACTGCCCTACCCTTTCCAGGCCTGCCTCGTACCAGGATTGGAATTTTCCTACGTCAGGTATGTGGCTGCAGAACCTTTTAATATGGTGATCTTTACTCTTTTATTTTCAACATCTGTTTCGACATCCCAACTGCCAGGGTGGTGATTTGAATGTTGATTCTGCATTGCTGCCGAAAACCTCAGAGAAATGTGCCATCCAATTTTTTTCAGAGACTCCACAGTTGAAACAACTATGTTCAATGTTAATCCATTGATCATTGACCATATCTCCCGTGTGTTCTTGCTCACCATTTCTCTTAACATTTCTTCTCCCTGTTCTTGAATTTGGGTTGTTTTAAGCATATGAACCAATTTTGATATTTTTGTTTTCTGGCCTTCACCAAGTCCAGTATTTCAAGTGCTGAAATCGTGTCTTTGGACCAGCAAGGCTTGTTTTATCCCCATTCTCACGGTCTTATATGCCTCTAGAAGAAAGTCATATGATGGATCTTTGCTCCCCAAACTCAACGGTTTAGAATACTCTTCATTTAAATGTAATATGTCTTTCTTCCACAACAGAATCCTATTGCAGCCATGATTTATTTCTAGTCCTTGACAGTTGGGAATCGCATGGCCACTCTGATCGTTTGATAGAACTTCAAGGCTTTCTATTTTGTCAAGATGATGCCTTGAGATCCATATATAGTCAATAATTGATACCTGAACTTCGATGTGACCGTTCAGCAAGTACATGTTTCTTTCCTCCATTGCGTTCAACCAATTCACTAAGGTGACATTGCCGGTCCCCTTTGTTTTACTCGCTCCTTCAAGACACAGACATTTCATATTCATGACTCTGCAGATAAATATCATAGGACTCGTGTTTTGGACTTATGCACTATCCAATATTGATATGATTGCGTCCTGCATTATTGTCGGGTTTGTTTTTACGTGGTTCCAGTATATACTAATTACCACAAGCTCTACTGGAGGAAGCGGCTCATCTTTTGCTATTTGTAGCCCGGTACACAATATATATGGATTGGAAATGCCATAGTCCAAAACTGTTAAATCACTATTGTGTTTAATCAAAGTTAATTGGCCAGAGTATGGTCTTCCATTGCACCCCCTTTCTGCAGGGTTCATTAGTACTTCATATCCATCACAGTTCGGCAGGGCATTTAACGATGTTTCCTGGAGGCAAATCATTTGGGCTTCTCTTAGTTGGAGATTTTTTTTGTAAAACAGATGACGGAAGCCTCTGCAATTCCACTAAATCAATGTGCCTCTCAAGCTCTTGGATGAAACATCTTACTAAGCTGGGCTCGGTTTATTCAAGGCTGACGCTAGTCAACTCCAGTCATTCGTTTCTTTGTTCACGTTGTTGTCTGTTTTTAGATTGCTTTTGACACCTGCCTACTGAGCCTTTGCAAAATTTTACTTTAATAGATAACGGCAGAGATTCGTCCAACTGTTCGTCTATTGGCCAACTTACAGTGGCCCTCGATTCTGTGTTCTTTAATTTTGTTCCTTTACACTTTACTGTTTCCAACTCACTAGACCCTTGCACAAGATCTGTTAAATCAAAACCATATTGACGCAGGTCCTTACTTCCTCTTAGCAAGGACTCTTTTATCAACTGTGTTTTTTTAATGCAGAATGACTCTGTCCATTCTATGTTCCTCTGAATATTCGACAATTGCATTGTCATCCGAGACTATTGTTCGCAGGGAAGGAACGCTGTGTAACAATTTCATGACATTCCTCCTGTTTAGATTTACTTCATTCTCTTCAGATAGCACACACTCTAATAACAGTTTTTTCGATGCAGTAGTAACAGTTTCAATGTTCTTTTGTCCAACTATCCATTGTGGACATCCCTCAGCCGGGTTCACCATTGTCGTCACAATGTTCACAGGTATATCACTATTTACCCTCAGTTCGCAGGCATCCCTCTGCCGGGTTCACATTTGCCAGTTTCACAGTTCAATCAGTTTTATCACAATGCAGGATTTACTTCTCTTAGCTTTTCCCATGGCATCCCTCCGCCGGGTTCACATAGCCATTCTAAAACAGTTCATGATTCAATCATTTCATCAAAAAAGCTTGGTTCCCTTCCCCCAGCTTTCTTTCGGCATCCCTCCGTTGGGTTCACACTTGCCACATTTCACAAGACCCCTTAGGTTCTTCCCTTTTCCTAAGGTTGGGTCTCAGCCCCCAGTCAGGCTTCACACAGTTTTCCTCAAGGTGTCAAGACTTTCGAGTGTACGAGGCGTTTTGCTCAACCCTCTTGGGACCACTTTGACATTTCACACTGACCTCCCATAAGGCGTCTTGGATCTCGTAGTTTCAACAAAACAACGCCACCCAAAAAAGGCTTCAGTCAAAGTCCTTCGAATGAGCGTCCCTGCGACGCCAGACTACTCTGCTTCTGAACCTTTTACTAGGGTTTCTTTAAAGTTGAATTATGCAAGTCCTTTGTTCAACAAGGTCTCGGGAGTCAAGGACGACAGCACTGCACCAATTGCTTCTCCCCACTTTGGCTATCAGCGCTGGAGGGCCCTGTGTGCTCTTGTGCTCCGTCTCTTATACCTGTGGGGAAGGGAAAGGGCTGCCAGGTGTTCGTTGTTATTGTCAATTGCCTGATTCTGCCTGACCCTTGTGACGGTACAGGTCAGGTAAATGGCTCTGGTGTTAGTCCGTTGTCTTTCACGGTGTAAGAACTTGTTTGTGTCAGAAAATGGGTGGGGGTCGATTTTCTAGGTAATTTACGGGGTAGGATGGGGAAAAGGTGTCATAAGGAAGGGAGTGGTCGGTAGTGTTTTGTCACAACAGATTGGCAGTTCGGGAAATAATAATCAGAGGGGCGGGGACAAGAATAACTTGGAGTATTCGGGTAGGACACAGGAAAACAGGGATTCTGGGAGAGATAGTTTACAAGGGTGACAGGGTTTGGTTTCCTAGGGGATTTGTCATGCACGGAGGGGGTTGTTGGATCTGGGCAAGAAAGATTCATTGGGAGGAAAGGAGGCAGATGCGGTACAGCCTACAAAGGTCTCAGGGATACCGTCCTCTTCTCCTTCTTCCTCTGTATAGTACCACGTCTTGCTTGGGTTATTCCCTCAAGCACAACCCTGGGCTCCCCTATCCAGGTGATCCTGTATCGCTCGTCCGCCCCCATTGTTGGGATCAGAGAGCGTCGGCCCTTCCCTGGCCACCTGAATAAGGGATTCTCGAGTTATGCTTGGGCGAATACCCTCAGGATTCTCATATACTCTTCCCCTATGCTGGTTGGACCTCGGTGTTTCATCTGGATATGCCATTGTGGAACACCCAGGTTGTTGGTCAGTAAAAAATCCATCAAAAAACTACTGGCGATAAAACGACATTGAACCATGTTTACTGTGCAGGCTTCTTGGCTATGCCTGCTTTCCATCACTGCCTGCTCGCCTGGATCCTGCTCTCCTATGAAGCCCTCTCCTTCTTCAACATCCTGTACATTCCAGACATTCTCCCCCCCACGGGTGAAGCGTTCACAGGTGGTGAGGATAGGGATTGCATTTTACTGTCATATGATCTCCATGTGTATTAACTGTACATTTTCCACTGTTGTCCCCTGCAATCTTTTACCTGCATAAAGCGGGGGAAGAAACTACCATCACGGCACCCCCAACCACTCTCCATCTCATATTGTCTCACCCAACCGACCCACCTCTGCATTTTGTGGTAAAGATTTTGTGAATAAAATGGTGCACTAATTCTGCAGTGAATTTTATGCAATGAACAATGGATACCATTCCCATGATGTATTCAAAGGTTAGCAGTGTTCACATTTTACATTGCTGCCATGATTCCCAGTTCCATGTGAAATCTTTGAGCGAGTAATGTGTTTTTTTTCTGCACTGCATGCTGGGACTTGTAGGCCCACCTTTGCAATGGGAAAAAACAAACAGCAAGTTGCAGCATGCAGTTAGAAGTAATAAGCAGGACTGGCTCGACGTGTCATGCATGCAACTGGGAAACTTGGCCAGGAGGCATTTAGCGTTTGGATTATAGTTTCAAAACCTGATTGCGTCCACGGCCGTCTTCTTTCATCATGCCACTGTTTATCACAACCATCCACATTGTGTGAGACCAAGGCTACAGGGTTGACCCTGCTGCATATTCATTCCAACAACAGCTCCCATTTTGTTTGTGTGGTCTTTGTAATGAAGCAGATGGAGGGCTGTGCCTCCTCTTTTCCAGTCCCACCCACCAATACTTCAAGTTCATCGTCTGCAAATGGTGCTTTGTGTGCACGGCTTTCATTTCGCATCCTGCCCTCCCTCCACTCTGGGTGCTGTCCTCAGATGACATGTTGTCGGGGTCAAGAGTTTATGCTGAAGGAGGAAATGGTCTTGTATGGCTGTGATACTCTTGGCAGACCAGAACCAGAAACTCTGTCTGCACTATTTGCATGCACTGATATAATATTATAGGCATTTCTAAATATAGAAATACAACCATCGCGGAGCTTCCTCTTTACCTATATATGTAAACAGTAAACTCTACATTGGTCGACTTCTGTGTCAAGTGATGAGGTTTAAGTAGTTCCATTTAATAAATGTTTAAACGTGATTGCCACTGGACGTGGAAGGCCAAAGGGTCAGTGATGAGGATGAGTGATGTGTTGACTTCTTACTCATACCTCTTGCTGTTTGGAAGGTAAAATTCGCAGTGACAATAACGAGAGCATCCTGTAAGGAAAAACTCACCATCTGTGGAGGCCTCGGCTGCACCAGAAAAAAACAGACTCCAATTTAAGAGATGAAAGTAACAAATGACCAGAAAATAGTGTTTTTTTCTGACACACACCTGCACTCTGGAATAACAAACTGATGCAAATATCCTGCACCTCAAGAAGGAAGTGAGGACCCCGCTCATCCAGGAGCACCATTGCCCCAGTGAGAGCACATCTTCCCTCCTTTGCTGCTTGCCCTTTGCAGACTTTCTCTGCATTCCACCCCTGTTTTGTACATTGTTCCATTGCTTCCTAGCAAGGTTTGCGCTTAATATATCCCATACATACAGCGCTTGTTGCCCCTGTTTACTCGTACCAAATGTTCTGAATGAAGAGAAAAGAATACTGTGACACAAAGGGATTAGCCCCCCTTTTTTTCAAAACTGTGTCGCAATTTCTATAAATGCTAAAGTATATGTGTTTAGCTCCAGCAACCGCTACACCCAGCGGCAAAGTGAGAAGTCTGAGCTAATCCTACAACTGTACAATTGAACAGGCCCATCTATGGAGGGAGGAGGCAACAAGAGATGAGGTCACTGTGCACTTATCGGGCATTCACCTCAGCATCACTACTGATTTTTCATAGTATAATCTTGCAGATAAGGTCCTTCTACAAAATTAGGCATGTAGTGGTGGTACTGTTGTACAGTGCCCCCCGCCCCCACTTGTCAGGGATTAGGTGGTTCATTGTAACTGGGCCCTTCTATCAGAGAGGGATGAAAGTGATGCCTTGCTACCAGGTGTGCTAGTGAGTGCTGGAGTGATTCTCTTGCTATGCTGTCTCCACCTACAGGTCATGGCTCAAGTGAGTGTCTTTCAGTGGTTATGTGTCTTCTCACGCAAAGGGCAATGCATATGTACAGAAATACAGATCTACCCCATTTCACGGCACTGAACTTTTCACTGCATCGTATCCAAATGTTAAATGGAGGGTCAGCTCCCATACCCCTGCTTCTCTCCCTTTAACCTCTGCTCTCTGTAACACTCTGTTTTGGACCCGTTTCCCCCAGACAACAGCTCTGCACCTGCTACTGTAAAATGCGTTGAGACGCTCAGTCAAGTAGCAGCAGTGGCATGGGGAGGAGGTGCCAGAAAAAACAGACATACGGCTGTTATAATAAGTTGACAGCAGATAGTGGTAGAGAGAAATCATTGAAAAAGATTCTAACCATGTATTTGACCATAAAAGAGGAATCACCCTCCTCCCCTCCGCCCCCTGTCTTTTCCTATTGCTGTCATTAAAGATTCATCATCTATCTCAAGCCATATGCACTGTCATGCATGCAGTTGGGTGGCGTTTTTGGGACTTGTGGAGGCGCCATTAAAATGTTCCACTACGTCGGCGGCCGTCTGGAATCACCGTTCTAGTGTTTTTCCAAGATGGCCGTCGCCTCCTATAGTGCCGGCTCAGTGCAGCGTTCTTCGCGTTTCACCTTCACTGCTCCTCCAAAGGTAACGCTGTTTGTCCGCATTTCTCCCCGTTCTACCGCCTGTTTTTCTGTGTTCTTTATCCAGTCTGCTCTTAGTCCATTCTGTTCGTTTGGACTCTTCCTTGTTCCTTTAGCTTTTGCTCCGCTCCTTCTATTTTCACTCGCCCTCCTAGAGAGTCCTGTTCGCTCCCCCCTTTTTCTTCTACGTTCTTATTACTCCTACTTTTTCTTTAGTATTCCTTACTGTTGTTCCCGAGTAGTTGTTTCGCTGTTCCCTTGGCCTCCCTCACTGACTTCCTATTCTGCCTTTGATCTTGTATATTGATCCAACTCTTCTGACCCAGACTGTCCTGCTCACACTTACCTCTGCCTACTGCTGAGTCTTTTGGACACTGGAGGATTGACAAATCAGCCCGCCACTTGTCTGATACTATCTTGGATGCACACCCCAGCAGGGTTTTTTCCGCCTTTAAGGCTTTTTCCCTGCTCAGGAGCCGGCTCCCGGGAGTCCCCACTGTTCGGTTTCCCAGGGAGCTCGCCCTTACTTACAAGAAAAGAAGAAGACCCCGAAGACCATTCGAAGTCGAACCCGAGGACACCAAGGAAAGAAGTCAGAACATCGGAACAGCTCTACAGACGACTCAGGTGAGGAGGAAGGGAGGGAAACCGCCGCAAACCTTGACAGTGTGCAACGCCCAAAAGATTCCAATGGCTTCTCTTGAACAATACCAAGAATTGGTGGCAGCCATCCAGGGCCTAACAGTAGAGGTACAATCCCTTTGATCCGAGAACCAGTCCTTGCGACAGCAGGTGGCAGCCCGTGATGAAGCCCGTGGGGACCTACCTCCTCTTCCTTTGCCATGTGGGAAGTACGATGGAAATCCCAAGACACTGAAAGAGTTTCTGGACGCTTGCAAGTTATATTTTACTTTCCGACCTCACACTTATGAGTCAACCAAAGCCAAGGTGGGATTCCTAGTCTCCAATTTAGCAGGGAGAGCTTTGGCTTGGGCCTCTCCCCTAGTCTTACAGTCGGATCCATCTACCAATGATTATGTCCAGTTTGTACAACTTTTGAAGACTCGATTTGAACGCCCTGAAGTACAGTACGCCTCATACGAAGCAATCTTTGACATAAGACAGGGCCCTCATGATGTACAATCGTATGTAACGTCTTTCATGCAGTTAGCCACTGATGCCGGATGGCCAGATTCTGCCCAACAGACTTTGTTTCGTCGTGGCTTGCACGAAGACATAAAAGATGAATTGGCACGCATTGCAAGACCTCAGACTTTTCAGGAACTTGTTTCACTTGCACTACAGATTGAATTCAAGTTAGGAGAAAGAAGACAGGAGAGGAAACGACCTCGACCTTCTCCCATACCTGTACTTTTGCATTTCTCCAAGGAACTTTCTGCGCCCACTTCTGGATGCCTGAATCAAGGTCTTCCATCTGGTCCCTCGAACCAGAGTGACCCTGTGTTGGCTGCTTCTCTTCATTTGGTACCAAGACACTATCACGAATTCCTAGAGGTCTTCACGGACAAGCAGCCTCATGCCCTTTCTCCTCACTGAAGAGAAGACTGCGCCATAGAGATCCAACCTGATGAGCCTATCCCTTTTGGAAGGATGTTTCCGTTATCGCTACCCGAGCGTAGAGCCCTCAAAGAATACTTGGACTGTAATCTCCAAAATGGACTCATCCAAGAATCCAAGTCTCCAGCAGGGGCATCGTTATTCTTCATACCCAAGAAGGGGTCATCCGAACTCCGCCCTTGTATTGATTACCGAGGCTTAAATCATCTTACCATTAAGCACCGATATCCCATGCCCCTTATCAAGGAGATTCTTGCAGCTGTACAAGATGCTTCCATCTTTACCAAGTTGGACCTCAGGGGAGCATATCACCTACTCCGTATCAGACAGGGGGATGAATGGAAAACTGCATTTAGGACACCACTAGGCCATTTTGAATATCGGGTTATGTCCTTTGGCCTGGTGAACGCACCTGCGGTTTTCCAACGCTTTATGGACAAGTTGTTTGCCGACCTCTTCTCCTCAGTGGTGATATATTTAGACGACAATTTAATATACTCCTCGTCACTTACTGAACATAGAAGGCATGTTCGCCAAGTACTGAAACTTTTACTTGAGAACAAGCTCTTAGTCAAGCCTGAAAAATGTGTCTTTGAGGCACCCTCGGTATCTTACTTGGGGTTCATCTTCTCACAAGAAGGCATCCGTATGGATCCGAGTAAGATCCAAGCTGTGCTCCACTGGCCTGCTCCTGGAAGCGTTAAGGAAGTACAACGCTTCCTAGGATTGGCGAACTTTTATCACCAATTAATCCCTGGATTCTCTAATTTGGTCCTCCCTATCACCTCGTTACTAAAGAAGGGGTGTTATTTTCTTGGACTCAAGAGGCGGATTCTGCTTTTCAAGCCCTCAAAAAGGCCTTCACCTCGGCGCCTATTCTTGTTCAACCGGATCAAACCTTACCCTTCATAGTAGAAACTGATGCTTCGGGAGGAGCTATTGGCGCAGCCCTCCTACAGAAGGGTAAAGATGAGCCCGAACACCCGGTGGCGTATTATTCTAGAACCTTATCCCCAAGTGAAAAGAATTATTCCATCATCGAAAGGGAATTGTTGGCCATAAAACATGCCTGTGAGGAGTGGCGACATCTCCTTCAAGGAGCTATGCACAAGTTTACAGTACACACGGACCACAGTAATCTCCGCATTCTCCAACAGATGGAATGTCGCAATGCCAGACACGCCCGTTGGGTGTATTTATTTTCCCAGTTTAATTTTGAAATTACCTACCTACCTGGCAAACAGAATATCCTAGCTGATGCCCTTTCCCGTTGTCAAGTTTCAGACACTGAGGTAGAAGGCAACCATGAATTACTGCTGGCTGGCAAGGAGATCCGGACAGTGGCCAATACTTTCCTACGTGATGTCCAATTCAAACAACACAACATTCCTATGAGAACAGATGTAGGAGCAGAACTAGAAGAAAGAGAGGGGTTCCTTTTTAAGGGCGGAGCTTTATACCTACCCGACAAGATGCATCAAGACTTGGCCCTCTCGTGGTGTCATGATTCGCCCATGGCTGGGCATAAGGGAACACGTGCCACCAAGGACCTCTTGTCCAGGCTGTTCTGGTGGCCAGGAATGAGCCAAGATGTACAGTCTTATGCATCAGCCTGCCCCATTTGCGCAGCCAACAAGTATCTTACCTCTAAACCTGTTGGCTTACTACAGCAGGAACCAGCACCCAAACAGCCATGGACCCACATCTCTACTGACTTTATTGTAGAATTACCAAGGTCCGAAGGGAATACTGCCATCATGGTGACAGTGGACTCCCTAACCAAATTAGCCCATTTTACGCCCTTGAAGGGATTACCCACAGCCCCTGAGATGGCCAAGGTATTCTTGAGAGAAATTGTGCGACTTCATGGTCTTCCTGACATTGTAGTTTCTGATCAAGGTCCTCAATTTACTTCCAAATTCTGGGGGTCCCTTTGCAAACAGTTATTCACCGAGCCCTTTCCTCTGGATTCCACCCTCAGAGCAATGGGCAGACTGAAAGACTTAATCACACACTCGAACAATATATCCACTGTTTCTGTGGCAGAAAACAAGAGGACTGGTCTGCTTACCTCCCCATGGCGGAGTTTGCATATAATAACACCAGACATACGGCCATCAATATGTCGCCTTTCCTATGCACCTTTGGCTACCATCCGAAACATTTGCCTCTGGCCGAGTTACGTCCTTCAAGACTACCCGCCATTGAACAAGTAGTGAAAGAGCTTAGAGACACCCATAAATTTGCCAGTGAGACCTTGAATGCCAGTCGACAGACGTATAAGGCATGGGCCGACAAGAAGAGGAAGGCAACACCCCCTTGGACTGAAGGAAGCAAGGTCTGGTTAGCCACAAAGTTCTTACCTCGCTGGACACACATGGGGAAGTTTGCTCCAAGGTATATTGGACCCTTTCAGATCACTAAGAAAGTGAACCCTGTTGCATTTCGCCTTCAGTTGCCTTCCTCGCTAAAGAATGTTCATCCTGTGTTTCATTCCTCTCTGCTTAAGCCCTACCTGCCTGATCCTTATAAGAGAAGATCTAAAGGGTTAATTGGTACCTTTCCGGCAGACCCAGCAGAATATGAAGTATCTTATCTAGTAGATTCCCGTTACCATCATGGAGTTCTACAATACTTGGTTCATTGGAAGGGTTATCCCATTGAGGAACACACCTGGGAGCCCATTGAGCCGCATTCACGCCCCCCGACTCATCAGAAAATTTCACAAATTGCACCCGGGCAAACTGGGAGGCCCCCCAAGTAGAAGAGGCCATACTGTCATGCATGCAGTTGGGCGGCGTTTTTGGGACTTGTGGAGGCGCCATTAAAATGTTCCACCACGTCGGCGGCCGTCTGGAATCACCGTTCTAGTGTTTTTCCAAGATGGCCGCCACCTCCTATAGTGCCGGCTCAGTGCAGCGTTCTTCACGTTGTACCTTCACTGCTCCTCCAAAGGTAACACTGTTTGTCCGCATTTCTCCCCGTTCTACCGCCTGTTTTTCTGTGTTCTTTATCCAGTCTGCTCTTAGTCCATTCTGTTTGTTTGGACTCTTCCTTGTTCCTTTAGCTTTTGCTCCGCTCCTTCTGTTTTCACTCGCCCTCCTAGACAGTCCTGTTCGCTCCCCCCTTTTTCTTCTACGTTCTTATTACTCCTCCTTTTTCTTTAGTATTCCTTACTGTTGTTCCCGAGTAGCTGTTTCGCTGTTCCCTTGGCCTCCCTCACTGACTTACTATTCTGCCTTTGATCTTGTATATTGGATCTAACTCTTCTGACCCAGTCTGTCCTGCTCACACTTACCTCTGCCTACTGCTGAGTCCTTTGGACACTGGAGGATTGACAAATCAGCCCGCCACTTGTCTGATACTATCTTGGATGCACACCCCAGCAGGGTTTTTTCCGCCGTTAAGGCTTTTTCCCTGCTCAGGAGCCGGCTCTCGGGAGTCCCCACTGTTCGGTTTCCCAATTATCCGACAGAGTGGCATCCCAGGGAGCTCGCCCCTACTTACACAAAAAGAAGAAGACCCCGAAGACCATTCTGTCCAACCTCTTTCCTTCTGTGTGCATTTGCATGAGATTGGCATCCTCTACTCTTGTTGGCCTTCTGTACGGCCAATGACCTTGCTCCTTATTCTGGATTCTTTAGGTGACTCACTTGATGTTTCCGTGGCCAGTGAACATCTCTCACGGTCGGTATGCACCACATTCCTCAGATTCTCTTTATTAGTTGATATGCGATTGTCTGAAATCCCCCTTATCCTTGGTCATGCACAACTGTTGGACGTCTTGTGTTATCCCTCAACAAGGACCGCATCCATTTAATTGCATCTAATAATGCTTCCATCATGACCACGTTCACATTGTGGCCCCCCCTGCCAAATCACACAACCGCCGCTGCCAGTTTAAAGAGGCTTCTGCCTCGATGTTCAAACGTTCCTGATTTTCTGTGGTGAATGCTTCTAGATGAGAGAGTTTAGTCAAAGATAGGGCTAGGATTGTTGCATTGTCCTTTGTTATAACTCAGTGCCTCATACAATTTTGCAAAAGGTGCCATTGCAATGGTCATGGCTGCCATTACATTGTTATGAATTTCAATCCCTGCCGCTATTGAAAGATTTTCCTTGTCGCGTTCACCATTATAACTTTTCTCTCTAAGCTTGCTGTTATTATCTTCTGAATTTTTTGCCAGGCCATCCTGACTTTTACACTGTGGAATACCGCGTATGATGTTATCATGTTTGGTTTCGTGACTACTATGCTGTTGGTTGTCGACGTCCCGCTTTTCATCTAATTGCGGTTTATTACATTCATGCTTTGTGGTATTATCCTTTGATCTTGGCGGCTCAGAGACACTTTTAGGAACACTTTCTGTGCCCTTCTCCCCTATTATGGGGGCCTTTCGATGTAGTTGGTCATTAGCCACAGCACTTGCCATTTTTAACTGCAACTTGTCGAGTCCTTTTTCCGTGGGTTTTTTTGGGTTCCCTTTACCCAATTGCTTTACACCTATTTGACATTTCCTCTGATGGCTTAACGAGTCCTCATATTCAGTTAAACCGCGTTGCCTAAGGTGTACACCATCATAACTTGTTGTATCCTTAGTGTCTGGTTTCTCATGCAGTTTCTCTTGCAGTTTCATTTTCGTTATAAAACTCGACCTCTGATTGTATTCCTTCAACTCTTGATTGGGCAATGGTTGAAATGAAACCGACGTATCTTTTGCAATGATGCAGATAGGGGTGTTGACATTTGCCCTTCTGCCGCTTTTAATTTGTTGTTCAGATCGGTACTCTTTTATTTCCCCAGAGATGACTTATCGGCCAGTTGGTCAGCCATTTGAGCCTGCCCGTCCTGCAACGGCAGATGCCTTTCACTTTCAGCGTCTATATCCAGCTCCTTAAAGCTAGTACACAAAGTGTTTGTGTACGGACAGTGCCCAGTTGGCACGCCACCTGGAAGTTGTAAGGCACGACTGCTCGCACATTGGGAACCCAACGACTCATCTGCCTTCGGTGCAGAGCACCGCAGGTCATCCGGTAAGTCAATTGGACAGACAAATGACTTTAAATTACCTCTTGGGGGTTCTCGGGCTGTAATGGGTGTCTCGATTGTATCGTGCAGTTGCTGATATTGATAGAAGCACACTAGCTGCCTCTTCGACCACAAATTCCGCCTCCAGTAATTCGCCGTCCATTAAATCAAGGCACCCTTTTTGGCTCACCTCGCTGAGTTCATTAAGGATGCTTGACATGTTTGGGGAAATGATTTTAGAAGAGGTATGCCGCAGCGCACATTACTCACCGCCTTCTTTGCAGCCTTTTCTCAAACATCACGACAGCCGCCTCCGCTACAGTCCTCATGCTACTGAAGTGGGAGAATGGAAGAACAGGCTCCCGCCAATCCCCTCTTGGCCTAGAGGATCACGGCCTAGGCACCCGCCACGAGAGGAGTTTGCCTATCTACCAGACGACCAAATACCCTGGTACAGGAACATACGGATGTGCCCACCCACCTGCCCAGCAGCCCGCCCTGCCCATGCCGACACCTGCGGCATGGATCAACTCGACTAAGCCAACACATCGTTAGAGATGCCATGACGACCTAGCCAACGGTCAGCACGCCTGTGCAAACATGCACACTGGACACTCCCACACCAATCCACACGAAGAACATACTCAGTGCTATGACGTAGGCGACGGACACACCCACAGACGTGCATCTTTATTATTTTCCACATAGGCTCTCAAAATGCAGAAACGCAAGACGCATAATGAACTCATCTAAAAAAGGCTTGCTCACGCTTCTTCTAAAACCATGTACCATAATGAAGAATATAACGGAGACACGATACTGGGGATAGAGCAATATGATACTGTAACCTAAAGCCTGTGCACCAAATGGTTCCACCTATGCACCAGGCCCAAGTAGGCCGCAAGCAAGAGCTTCCATGAACATCGAATGAACAAGAGCTCGGTTGCTGACCCTGCAGAATGAGCCCGGCGAAAGCAGACAGCCAAGGGCACAATGTTGCAATCTCGCACTCCACAAGCCGACGCCAAGGTCGCACCTGCAAGATAAACCAGGCACATAGTGGAAAAAACAATATTAATTGTGCAGAATTCTGCCTAAAACACGGTCCCACCTCACGTGACCAAGCCAAACCTGATAGGATGCCAAGCCCAGGAGGAAGAAGGCGCCTGGATCCCCCGTCTCAAGACACAAGCAGATACAATTAAAAGACTCAATGGACATCTGCGACAGTGGGAGTAGTCGGCCTTCCAGCATATGAATAAATCCTCACATTGTCTGCACCTACCCATCGTGAAACATTGTTGCAAATGACAGGTGCACCGCGAGCTGGGAACAGCGATGGTCCCAGACTGGGAGGCTCGCGAGCGGACCAATCAGAGCATGGGGCTCTTATCACTGACGCCATTAACATTGACCAATCCTCAGGGGTCTTCATGTAACAATTTTCATGTATCAAATTGAAGGGACAACCCAAGTATATCACCTGACTGACCCTCAACCACTAACACCGTTCTCTATACGTATGTTATACTAACCCTACCACTCGAGTAACCAATCCAGAGTGGAGATAGGTTTTTGCTAAACTTTCTAAGGTGACGCAAGTAGCGCGTCATACTAAGGTTAAAAGGGCCTGCGAGCCCCACGATTGAGTGTGTGTCAGGACGGACGCGTACGATCCTTGACCCATCCCTGCCGTTTTGTCTAATAAACAGCAGAACCACCTTGCTTCTTGCATGTGTCTCATACTCTGTTGGTTTTGGGATATACGGGAGGAGTTGGGGCCTCCCTGCCCGGAGGTCTGCGGACGGCCCGGCCAACCCGGCAGAATTTCCCCCCGACAAGTTGGAGGCACTGCTGAGATCTGTTTAAGATCTGCTTTTTATTTTATTTTTCCAAGTACTCCCGTTGCGAGGAGGCCCGGCGGCGCGGCCCCCTCTGCCGCTGCCCCCTTCTGAGGACTACAGGACCATCGCGGAACTGCGAGAAGACCGGACAGCGCAATCCGGATATTGGCCTTCGAGAGCCGGTTGAGAAGTATCCCGCCCGCGGTTGGCGAGTGTCCAGACGTGGTCCAGACGAGGGGAGGTGGCGAGCCGCTTGGAGGGGTGCACGCAGTCGAGCGGCCCCGCATCAAGAGAACTTGGTGAGTATGCCACGCACAACAAGCAATGTGAAATTGTGAGGGAGGGGGGAGGAATTAAATAAGGGAGGTGGGAGGTGTTGCACAGGTGCGCGGTTAAGGTTTGACAATTTAGTGTTGGCAATGAAATGAATGGTAGCCGAACGAGTGCGAGAGCAGTCGGCTACGTTACGCGAGAGAGGGGGGCGGAGCACGAAAACATCACGTGCGGCCGCTCGTAGACACTGATTGGCCTAGGTCGCGACTACGTGTAAGGGTGTGTGTGTGTGGTTTCCTACGATTTGGTAATTATTGATCAATGAGTAGATGAGGATCCCTATTGATCGAGCAAGAAACTCGATAGGTAGATGACGTTTCCCTGTAGGCCTTAGCTAGCTGGTTGCCCAATACGGAAGATAATTGGCTGGTTAAGCCCTCCTGTCGAGGGGCGTATCACACGCGAGGCGACGCAGCGTGCGCAGTCCGATTATATTATTGATTACCTTGTTCCAGGCGTGACAGGAAGACAGATGTGGGGTTAACGGGGGTAGATTGCAAGTGTATTAAGAACTTACCAGTAGTTTGAAGAGATCGGTTACGTCACCAGTAGGGCTTTCATAGGATATTCCGAGCACAAGGCATCTTTCTTTCTGAGAGTGGTGGGGAAGAGAGTTGTGGTAAGGGAGTGGAAACGGAGATAACCGGTAATGAGTTGATCGGGGAAAGGCGAAACGGGGGACGTGGCTGCGCACGGAGAACGCCGGCCACGGCAAGTGTAGAAGAGGGAGAAGGAGCAAATGAAAATAGGACGACTGTATAAGGACGTCACAAGGGGTACGCAGCCGCAGGGGGCTACGTGCGCCTCGGCCGCAGGGGGCCGTAAGGGTGTTCTGTAAAGGAAGAAAAGAAAGAAAAGAATATACAAATGTAAATACTATATTTTAATAATTTTCCTTAGCGGACAATCGCAAGTCCCCAAACTCACGGGGCCAGGTAAAGGTATAAGGCTGTGTATCGTAAGTGTTAGTAAGATAATAGCTACCAAATAGGGGAAGGATAACAAGTGGAGCGCTACTATGTCATATGGGGCAGGATCGGGAGGGTGGGGGAACACCCTCACTACCGCACTACAACACATATGTACAACACTGTCACCCCATAGGGAGAAACTGATCAAGTATAGCATAGAATGGACACAGGGGACGGATAACAAAATGACAACACCATGGCCGCCTAATGGTAGCTTCGATCCATATACCCAACATTCACTATTAAACCATCTGCATAACACATACAAGGGGAAGAGGTTGACACACCACATGGAGGCGTTTAACTTATGGAGGATGTTCCAAGGGTCCCGACCAGGACCAAATGGAATGTTCACCGTGGGGGAAACACCGGAAGAAAAAGAGATTAAGGAGGAAGGAGAGAATGGGGAAAAGGAGAGTGAAGGCCCAAAGAACACGGGGAACGGACAAGAGGGAGGAGAAAAGAATAATAACTCAAAAGAAAATGAAATAAAAAATGAACAGGGCGACGATATACCCCTAGCGAAGGTAGTGAAAACAGAGGGAGGGGGGTTGTACCCTTTAAGAGAACTAGGAGAAATAGAAAGAGAACAGTTAAGGGCGGCTGAGGGGTACTCGAACCCGGCATACAGCCCGCCACCATATGCAGCTCATAGGAAGATGCCAGCAGGGGAGGGGAGGACTGGAGAAGAGCAAACTGCGGAAATAGGACATGATGAGTGGGTAGCTGCGCAGATACTATTAAAATTACGAGGTTCATTAACAGGAGAAGAGAAGGAGGTAGTAAGGAAAATGGACAAGGATAATACCAGGGAGAGTGAAATGAAAGGGGAAGAGCTGTTACGACAAAAGGAAGAGATTTTGGAGGAACGACTAGCAGCGTTAAGGGATGAGCAGAATGAACTGATCAAACAGCTCGAGAGGGAGGAAAGAGAGAGAGCGAGGGAAAGGAAAGAAGGTAAGAACGAGTTGGAAAAAATAAGGGAACGAACTGAGGAGCAAAGGAGGGAAGCCGAAAGGGTGAAAGCCCCAGCAGAAAGGGTATCTAGAGCAGTACTACGAGAGAGGAAAAAGGAAGAAGAAGAGAAAGAAAAAGAAATGGCAATGTGGAAGAAGAGATTACTATCAGAAACGACTAGGAAATACGAAGAAGGGAGGGTGATAGTGAGTATATTAGAACGGGAGAGGGTGAGATGGGAAAGGAAGAAAGAGGATGAAAGGATATTGGAAAAGATGAGTAGTGAAGTAATGGAGGAATTAAAAAGGAAAAGGGAGGAAATTGGTAGAGAGATGGAGGAGAGAAATGAAGGGGAAAGAGAAGATAGGAGAGGGGAGAGTGAAGTAAGGAGGTATGTATATAGAGACACAGAAGTAGCAACAACATCAGCGCAAAGGGGAGCGGTTGGTAAAGGAGAAAAGGGAGAACCGGACCTAATAGACTTAAAAACAGTAACGATCAAGGGGAAAAAGACAGAGTGGGGGCCGCCATTTACAAATGACTTTTGTAGTGAGGAAGAAGAAGGAATGGAGAAGGAAGGAAGAAGTAGTGAAAGGGAAAGCCTAGATAAACTATACACCACCCGGACCAATACAGACTCACCATGGATCTGTAGGAGAAAGGATGAACTGGAGAGAAGTGAGGAGGAAGAGCAAGGAATAGCGGAAAGACAGACACATGAAGCCACACCGTCACCGTCCCACCCTACATGCTCAACCACCTCACGCTCATTACGTACAACCCAACTCGCGCCCTCACAAACGAACTGACACCCTATGCAGGTAGGCTTAGAGACCTCCCTAGACGCAGGCAGGAAGGACGAATACACACGCCCACATTAAATACAGAAAATGATGAAAGAAGGGGAAAAGATGGAGAAGAAAGAGTTACGAGCAGGGGAAATACGGACGAAATTGACAATGTAGGAGAGAGGGAAGAAGAGGAGGGGTGTGAGGACTCGATTTTATGGAACCCAAGGGGTAAAACGAGACACAACGTAATGCCACTTCTGGAGAGGGGAGGGGTTAGACCACAATACGTCCCTTGGAAGCATGCAGACAAAGAAAATATAAAGTGCAGGCTCCCATCATTAAGTGGAGGTGCGGGTAAATGGATATATGAAATGGAAAAACACACCGCAGGACAGAAACTGGCAGTGGGAGATGTAAAGGGCCTTCTAATATCTATATTAGGGGATGCAGCGGATGACATTTGGAAGAGAGCAGGATTCACTGGGGTAACAATAACAAACACATCGCACGATGGGGCACCATTCGCAAACTGCAGACATGCACTATGGCAGGCACTGAGGGTACAGTACCCAGACACATCAGACATAGGAGCAATTACCTCACGCAAGATGCGTGAGAATGAAGATCCTGTTGATTATATCCAGGAAATCCAAGAGAAGTGGCGCATGGAAACTAGAGAACAATGGGACAAAACACCAGCAATATTCTATCATATACTAGTACAAGGGCTCCCAGAAGGAGTTCAGAAACAACTGAAGAAAGTAGTGGGAATGGAAGCAAAAGCATGGCCAGAAATACAACTGACAATAGTGCATCATTGTAGGACATGGCAAGGAAAAATGAAACAAAAGGAAGAGGACAGGAAAACTGAAGAGGCTAAACTAGTACAGAAAAAACTTACTAAATACACAATGGAAGGGGCACTAATAACTGCACCTGCAACAATGACCCAAAGCCCCACACAAGTAGTGGCTGCACAAGACCCCTCCCAAATACCATCCTCACAGACTATAACACAACAGGTGCCGCCACTCCAACCATACACGACCAACATGGGAGGAGGATACTCAATGCCAGGAGCTGGGTATTATAATTACAACAGGGGAAGAGGAGGAATAATGAGAGGGAGAGGATACGGATATAACACACAACAGCAGGTGGGAGGACTTAGAAATTCCTACCCCACCGGGCAACCAGTATACCAGGACAACACAGGAGGCTTTCCATGGCAGAGTAGGGAACCACCGGTGTGTTGGAGTTGTGGATTAGTAGGGCACATGTCACGCACGTGTAGAGTAAGACCAGGAACACCATCATGGAGCGAACAGGGCCAACTAAGGCCAACACAGGAACAGCAGCCACAGACATATTCACTGCCACAACAACAGGTAGCGATAACACAACAACCCCAAGCACAAAGAACACAACTGGGTAGGGTGACGGTCCTGGGACATAACCCTTACACAGGAAATGGTCAATCGTTGTACCCTCAATAGGACAGCCCACAGACGGCCCTGGTGTGTCCCATCCTGTCGGTAACACCTAATAGTGCGGAGGAACCACGCATAGAGGTAACGATAGGTGACAAAAAATTATCATTCCTTGTTGACACCGGGGCGACCCGGTCTTGCATAAGGGAAGGTAAATTTAAGATGTCAGGCGAAGCCATGAACACCCAAGGATTCTCTGGTGCTAGGGGGTTGGTTCCCTTTACTGATAACATTCCCTTATCAATAGGGGATTATGACATGTCAGTCCCACTTTTATATTCTAGGGCCTCACCAGTAAATATACTGGGGAGAGACATCATGAACAGGTTGAATATGACGATCTCCTTTACGGAGGACGGCATAATTTGCTCTACTCCAGGAATTAACATGCTCACAGCACGACAAATTATGCAAGCATACTGCGGACAGACAGCGATTAGGGCTGAGCCAGTAGATGGCGAACTATTCCAGTACGGGACAGACATGGCATTTGCATGGATGCCAGGGATAGAAGGAAAGATCTGGAGGAGGCCAGCAGCCTATTTGTTCAGACCAGAAACACCAGCCAATGAACCAGAAGGAAAGGTGATTTCAGTGGACATAGAGAGCATTATAGCAACAGCTGATTACATTGCGGTACATGCCCAAGACAGAGAAGGAAGAGCATGGAGGGCAGTGATAGCACTAGCAGAGGGATGTAGACTCACCCAGGTGTCAGATGAGGAGCTGTTCTCAGAAGAAAAGGAAGAAGGTGAAATGGTGTTTATGATGAGTGTGGAAATATGGCTAAGAGTGGCGTACAAACAAGTGGCACAGAAAATTGCAATGGCACTTGAGGCACCCACATCCACCCCAGTTCCCTTCTTTGAGGAGGATATGACAAAAGTACCCACATCATTATGGACTACTAGCCCCTATGACGTAGGGTGCATAAAAAGTATAGGGGGAGTAAGGATAAAATTGAAAAAAGGTGCAATACTCCCCAGAGTGAGTACCCACTATCAAAAGAGGCAGATGAGGGCATATATGAAACAATAACGGCCCTTATAAATAATGGCATATTGGTCCCCTCAGAATCACCATGTAACACGACTGTATACCCAGTGCGCAAGGCTAGAGGGGGGTCTTGGCACTTCATACAGGACCTCAGGCCCTTGAACAACTGTCATGCCGCTTCCTAGACCACGGACACACCTCCCCACTCGCCCCTCCTTGCCTACCCATTCCCGCACTCCCCAACACTCGTGCACCGTGCCCCCCACTCACGTCGCACACATCAGGGCACGGCATGGCATGTTTGGGGGAGCGGGTGTTTATCGCCCTTCACGGCGGTGGCAGATCAACTGGAAGCTCTGTCACTTCAGGAACTTACGTCCTTTGCGGAGACCGGCGCTTCCCGGCGCTTTACGGATCACGTGACTTTGGTTACCTAGCAGCAGTGCAACGCTTTCGGGTCACGTCGCACGTGACTATACGTGCGTCCCTTCCGAGGATAAAAGGAGTCGGTGAACCGAAGGCGTTGCTTCACAGCTGTTTAGTTTCGGATCACGTGACTTCTCTCTTTGTTCAAGGACCTGCTCTGATTCTGACCTCGGCTTGCTCCACGGACTCCTCTTGCTTAACCCTTCAAGTACTTTTGGATTTGCCTGTTACCGACTCACGCCTGCTCCACGGACTCCTCTTGCTTAACCCTTCAAGTACTTTTGGATTTGCCTATTACCGACTCATGCCTGCTCCACGGACTTCTCTTGCTTAACCCTTCAAGTACTTTTGGATTTGCCTGTTACCGACTCACGCCTGCTCCACGGATTCCTCTTGCTTAAGCACTTCATTGGCTAGGACCTCGGTCCTACAAATAGGTGGTTGCCTGTTCTACCCTACAGCACGTTTCCAGCCTAAGCTATGAGACCCACGCCTTGACCCAAGTTCTCACAGGTATTCTGGTAACTTTGGGGTTTATGTACATGTAGGTATTCGGGCCCTGTTTCATTGCTTAACCACTGTATCTTGCTTTGCAGCGCTCAAGGGGTTCTTCCGGCTGTTCCCGCGTCCTGGTTTTCCGGACTTCCACCTGTGGCCTTAATATTCACACTGGCCATATAACAAAATCGGTCAGGGTGTTTCTTGGGGACAGAGGGGTTGTCCATACTCTACACGACCAACGAACTTCGTAACAGACTGTGAAGCCCTTTTTTGGTCGTCCAGAGTATGAATCCCTCCGCCGGGGATCCAGTGACCGCCTTGTTACAAGCAGTAGCGGCTCTTAGGGCTGACATGACAGCAATACACCACCGTCTGGATGCCCTACAAAGCACACGTTTTCCGTTACCCACGGATGCAGAATTCGGTGACACAGTGCCCTCAGACCAGCCAGCCCCAGCCATGGCCCCTGCACCCACTCCTATACTGCTACCTACACCTGTTCCCCTTGCTGCCCCCGAACGTTATCAAGGGGATCCTCGGAAGTATCGCACTTTCATTAATCAATGTAGATTACATTTTTTGTGCAGACCACTAGCGTTCCCCGACTCTTGTACTAAGGCTGCGTTTCTTCTATCCCATTTGTCCGGGGTAGCGGCCACCTGGGCTAACCCGATGTTAGAGAATGACCATCCTGCTCTCTATGACTTCGACCTTCTTGTATCAGAAATGGCCAAAGTCTTTGATACACGACATAAAGCCCATTCTAGAGATCTCGAACTCTTGGATCTAACACAAGGCAAACAAACTCTGATAGAATATATCACCAAGTACAACCAACTCGCTGCTGAGACCTCCTGGCCTGAGGAGAAAAAGGCAATCGTGTTCTACCGTGGTCTATGTAACTCCATGAAAGATGCCCTCTCAGTAGTTCCTGCCCTTCCTTCAGGGTTCTCAGATTTGGTGGATCTTGCTTTACAAGTAGACGCAAGGAGATCCGAGAGAAGGGCCGAAACATCCTTCTCTATTCACTCTGTACCTTCCGTATCCACCACCCCTGTTGAACCCATGCAAATAGGAGGTATCCGTAGCCCGATAACCCCATCAGAACGAGAACGCCGGAGAAACGACAATGCCTGTTTCTATTGTGGGTTAAACGGACACTTTGTAAGGGAATGCCCCCGACGTCCCAAGAACAAAACACCGGGTTTTCCGAAGGCTCGCCCATGATACAGGGGGCACCGGCGAGCCTGTCTTCGACCCCCTCCGAACCTGCCTTTGGCCCTATTAGACCGATAGAGGTCCAGGCTCTGTTAAAACCCGCTGGAGAGATCAAACACACAGTCCATATTGTGATCGATTCCGGGGCCACTGGTTGTTTCATCGATATTTCCCTGGCCCGTCGCCTCAATCTGCCCTTGGTTAGGAAAGAACATCCGGAACCAGTACACGCTGTAGACGGTACTTCGCTATCCTCCGGTCCGATTAAATTCCAAACTGCTCCTATGGAAGTGGTGATCCAAAACATCCATAGAGAAACCCTGGCATTTGATTTGATTAATACACCACTGTTCGGCATAATACTGGGAATACCATGGTTACGACAACATAACCCATTGATCAACTGGGGCAACGGACAGGTCACGTTTGAGTCGGAGGTATGTCAACATTTCTGTCTCATCGACACTGATTCCTTGTCCACTCCTGCCACGATTCTTGGTGCCATGGCTGCCACCCATGTCAACGATAGTGCTTCAGACCCGGTGCCTTCACACACCGTGGGGGCTGTCACAGCCAACATCCCTGCGGCCTATCACGATTTCCACACGGTGTTCGATAAGGCCACTGCTGAGGGTCTCCCCCCTCATAGACCGAACGATTGTCCGATTGACCTGGTCCCAGACGCTCCTGTACCTAGGGGTAGGGTTTATTCATTGTCACGGTCAGAGGAGCAAGCCCTTAAGGATTACATACAAAAAGCTCTGGAGTTGGGTCATATACGTCCTTCTTGTTCTCCAGCTGCTAGTCCGATTTTCTTTGTGCCGAAAAAGGAGGGCGATCTCCGTCCATGTGTGGACTACAGATGGTTAAATGCCATTACCATTAAGAACAGGTACCCTCTTCCGCTCATATCCACGCTACTAGACAGGTTGACTAAAGCATCTGTTTTTACCAAGCTGGACCTGAGGGGGGCGTACAATCTGATTCGTATGCGGCTTGGGGATGAGTGGAAGACGGCGTTTTGCTCCCGACAGGGGTTATATGAATACACGGTAATGCCTTTCGGGCTTTGTAATGCCCCTGCCACGTTCCAACGTTTTGTCAACGAAGTGTTCTCAGACATCCTGGACACGTTCGTGGTGGTATATCTGGACGATATTCTGATCTATTCGTCCTCCCTGGAGGAACATGTCGGGCATGTTAGGGAGGTGCTCTCTCGCCTTAAGACCAATGCCTTGTTTGCCAAGCCTGAAAAATGTCTGTTTCATTCCAAGGAAGTGGAGTTTCTGGGTTTTCGCATATCCCCTGGGGGCCTGTCCATGAATTTATCTAAGGTCCATGCCGTCACCGAATGGCCGGCTCCTGTTACTCTGAAACAACTCCAATCTTTTCTCGGCTTCGCAAATTTCTATCGGCGATTCATCGCCGGCTTCTCTTCTATTGTTGCTCCATTGACCGCCCTGACCAGCCCCCTTGTCCCGTTCGCTTGGACCTCCGCCCATCAGAAGGCTTTCGAGGAACTCAAGGCCAGGTTCGTGTCCGCCCCTGTTTTACAGCATCCTGATCCAGAACTCCCCTACATTCTGGAGGGTGATGCCTCCTCGTTTGCTCTAGGCGCAGTATTGTCTCAACCTTGCCCAACCACGGGTTGTCTACATCCAGTGGCCTTTCACTCACGAAAGTTTACGGTGGCTGAAGCGCACTATACAGTAACCGAAAAAGAATTGTTGGCCATCAAGGATGCTTTACAAACGTGGCGTCATCACCTCATGGGTGCGAAACATCAGACAGTGGTGTATACAGACCACAAAAACCTACAGGACCTGGCCTCATTAAAATGTGCTAACAGCAGACAGGTGCGTTGGCATTTATTTTTTGCCGCGTTTGATTTTGTGGTCAAACACAGACCAGGTCGCAGTCATGGCAAAGCTGATGCCTTGTCCCGTTCTCCCGGAGGGGAGTCCTTGTCCGTGTACCCCGACACACTGCTAGGAAAGGGCCATGTCATCTGTACTTGTACTCCATCCCCCACCATGCTTATCGACATCAGGCGTTGGGTTTCCCAGAATCCTCAGGCTCTCAACGAATGGGACATTGCTATTCACGAGGGGTTGCCTTTCATCCACGACAAACTGTTCCTTCCCACGTGTGACGTCCGCAACCAGGCGTTAGCATGGTCACACGATGCTGCTGTAAACGGCCATCCCGGGCAACAGCGTACCCTGGACCTGTTGCAACGCTGGTGCTGGTGGCCTTCCATGAGAAAATATGTCGAACATTATGTTAACACTTGTTCCATATGTGCCCAATGCAAAACACGCACAGGACGGCCTTTAGGGCTGCTCTTACCTCTTCCCGTACCTCCCAGACCTTGGCACACCGTCTCGATGGATCTCATCACTGACCTACCCCGCAAACAGGGCTACGACACCATATGGGTTATTGTCGATTCATACACCAAAATGGCCCGCTTTATCCCCTGTACTGGTATACCCTCTGCTCCAACTCTGGCTCGCTTATTCTTCAGATCTGTCTTCTGCCTCTTTGGTTTACCACAGGTCATCATATCAGACCGTGGGTCTCAATTCACGTCCTGTTTCTGGCGCGCGCTCACCGGACTCCTGGGGATCGATGCTCGCTTCTCTTCAGCTTATCACCCCGAGAGTGACGGGCAGACCGAGCGGGTAAACCAGGCTTTGGAGCAGTACTTGCGGTGTTTGTCCCTCCAGTATCAGGACTCATGGGCCAATCTGCTGTATATTGCTGAATTTGCGTATAATAACTCCCGTCATTCGACCACAGGTTTTTCCCCCTTTTATGCTTTATACGGGCAGCACCCACGTGCCCTTCCACTTCCTGATCTCCCCTCTACTACTCCCGCTGCTAATGCCTGTGTTCGGGGTCTGGCCGGTGTCCATGCCCAGACCTTGGTCCATCTCCTTGAGGCCCCGACAGTTATGAAGACTAAAGCGGACCGCAAACGGGCCGCAGCCCGGAGTATCGGGTGGGCGATCGGGTGTGGCTTTCGACCAGGCATTTGCGGATCCCTGGCTGTCGCAAGTTGTTGCCTCGTTTTGTGGGCCCTTATAGGATCTCCAGGGTTTTGAATCCCGTGGCTCTCAAGCTTTCGGTTCCCCTTTCTTGGAGGATTCACCCGGTCTTCCATACTTCTCTCTTGAAACCTTACCTGGCTCCTACCCGTGTCCTGGTCCCGCCCGCTCCTGTCTCGGTGGATTCACAGGATGTTTATGAGGTCAGTGCCATCCTTGGGTCCCGTTTCCATCGGGGTCGGCTTCAATACCTGGTGGATTGGCTGGGCTATGGTCCCGAAGATCGCTCTTGGGTTCCCGCCCGGGATGTCCATGCCCCGCTTTTGGTTTCCCGCTTTCACAGGGACAGTCCTGCTAGCCCACGGGGTTGTGGGCCTTTGAGGGGGGATTCTGTCATGCCGCTTCCTAGACCACGGACACACCTCCCCACTCGCCCCTCCTTGCCTACCCATTCCCGCACTCCCCAACACTCGTGCACCGTGCCCCCCACTCACGTCGCACACATCAGGGCACGGCATGGCATGTTTGGGGGAGCGGGTGTTTATCGCCCTTCACGGCGGTGGCAGATCAACTGGAAGCTCCGTCACTTCAGGAACTTACGTCCTTTGCGGAGACCGGCGCTTCCCGGCGCTTTACGGATCACGTGACTTTGGTTACCTAGCAGCAGTGCAACGCTTTCGGGTCACGTCGCACGTGACTATACGTGCGTCCCTTCCGAGGATAAAAGGAGTCGGTGAACCGAAGGCGTTGCTTCACAGCTGTTTAGTTTCGGATCACGTGACTTCTCTCTTTGTTCAAGGACCTGCTCTGATTCTGACCTCGGCTTGCTCCACGGACTCCTCTTGCTTAACCCTTCAAGTACTTTTGGATTTGCCTATTACCAACTCATGCCTGCTCCACGGACTTCTCTTGCTTAACCTTTCAAGTGCTTTTGGATTTGCCTGTTACCGACTCACGCCTGCTCCACAGATTCCTCTTGCTTAAGCACTTCATTGGCTAGGACCTCGGTCCTACAAATAGGTGGTTGCCTGTTCTACCCTACAGCACGTTTCCAGCCTAAGCTAGGAGACCCACGCCTTGACCCAAGTTCTCACAGGTATTCTGGTAACTTTGGGGTTTATGTACATGTAGGTATTCGGGCCCTTTTTCATTGCTTAACCACTGTATCTTGCTTTGCAGCGCTCAAGGGGTTCTTCCGGCTGTTCCCGCGTCCTGGTTTTCCGGACTTCCACCTGTGGCCTTAATATTCACACTGGCCATATAACAAAATCGGTCAGGGTGTTTCTTGGGGACAGAGGGGTTGTCCATACTCTACACGACCAACGAACTTCGTAACAACAACATAGTAGAAGCAGAATACCCCATAGCCGCAAACCCGGCCACAATATTGTGTGGCATTCCAGCAGAAGCATCACGATTTACAGTGATCGACCTCAAAAATGCTTTTTTCTCAATACCATTGCACCCAGACTCACAAGATCTGACAAGCTTTACTTACAGAAACACAAAGTGGAAACACACCAGATTGCCACAAGGGTACTGCGAATCACCCTCAATCTTCAACAGAGTAATACAGATGGATTTGGGTAAGATTGAAGTGGAAAGCACAGTGTTGCAGTATGTCGACGACATAATAATTTGCAGCACAAACGAAAGAACATGCAGAGAGGACTCATTAAAGGTGCTGACAATATTGGCTGAAAAAGGTTACAAGGTAGACATGGAAAAGTTACAGTACTGTCAGGAACAGGTACTTTACATTGGTCAGCTCATATCCCAACATGGAAGAAAGATTGCACCACAAAGAGCACAGGCCATTTAAAAAACACCAGTGCCACAAACAGTGAGGGAACTGCAGCAGTTCCTGGGTCTATGCAACTACTGTAGAGCATGGGTATTTGATTACAGCTCATACATAGGACCCCTGCTTGAGGCGTTAAATGAAGCTAACAAAGGGGAGAAAAAGTTGGGGTGGACAATGGAAATGAAAGAGGCTTTTGATGAACTGAAAGATGCGATATCAACTGCTCCGGTACTGGCAACCCCAGACTATGAGCGACAATTTTTTATATTTTCACATTGCGACTCAGCAGTAATGAAAGCAGTGTTGGCTCAAAAAACAAGCATGGGCTACAAACCAGTAGCGTTTTACAGCGGCCACTTAGATCCTGTGATGTTAGGTCATTTCCCTTGCGAACAAGGTCTCGCCGCAGCTGTTTTTGCGGTAGAGAAAGCGTCAGCAATCACCATGGGGTGCCCAACCACACTATTTGTGGAACACGCACTATTTGCAATATTGAATAAACCTAAGTCCACCCTAACCACGCAGAGGGCATCAGGTTATGAGATCATCTTATCCAGAGCTGAACTATCAATTGTTAGATGTAGCACGGTCAACCCTGCAAGGTTTTTAGCAGAAGTAATTGAGGAAGGAGATTATGCACACGATTGTACGCAAATCACTGAAATGTACTCATGTACTAGAAAGGTTGAAGAGAACGCACTAGAGGGAGGTGAGCTCCTGTTCATTGATGGGTCATCAACTATCGACCAAAGGGATGGGATAAGGAGGACTGGGGCAGCGGTGGTAAAAATGATGGAGGTACCGGTGTGTGTGGCGATGAAATGTGTACAGCTACCACAGCATTACTCTGCTCAAGCAGCAGAATTAGTCACACTGATCTTGGCATTGAAGGAAAGCTTTGACAAACGAGTGACCATATATTCTGACAGCGCATATGTTACGTCCACTGTCCACTCAGGGCTGTCGAAATGGAGAAGAAGAGGGTTTAGGAGAGCTGACGGCACTCCAGTGCAATATGCTCTCTTATTGGCTGAACTAATTGAAGTAATAAATGACCCCCAAGAATTAGCTTTGGTCAAATGTACCGCACACACCTATGGAGAAGATCATGTCTCAAGAGGGAATGCAGCAGCAGACGCACATGCGAAGTATGCTGCATATTTTGGTGAGATATGGAACCCCCCAGAGTCAGAGAGAGGGAGAGGGAGGGGAATGGCTAAGGAGATGTTGATAAGAGAAGGGTACACCCATCTCCCAGCCACACAGATAATGGAGCTACAAGCGGCTGCACCAATGGCAGAAAAAGAAATATGGGTAAAAAGAGGATGCACAATGTCACCAACTGACGCACTATGGCGCCAGGGTGACACTGGAAAGATTGTAATACCACTGGCACTATTGAACACCGCCCTGAGCCAACTACACCACCCAGCCCATACAGGCAAGGAAGTAATTGCAGCACGAATTAGGGAAGACTGGTTCTGCCCCGAGTTAAATTCTCATGTGTCAAATTTTATCAGCAATTGTCTCACATGTCAACAGTTTACGGCCGGTCACACTCTGAAGGTGATAAGAGGTACTATACCCCGGCCAGAGGGACCCTTCCGACATCTCCATATTGACTATGTTGATATGATCAACGTATGTCAATGAAACAGGTATATGATTGTAGTAGTATGCCCATTCTGGAGGTGGATTGAAGCAGGGCCCTGTTCACACCCAGATGCATTCAGAGCAGCTAAATTCCTAGTGAGGGAGGTCTTCCCCAGGTGGGGAGTGTGCGAGGTACTGCGGTCAGATAATGGCCCGCATTTCGCAAACGAAATGTTCCAGCACATCACATCCTTACTGAACATCAAGCATAAATTTGCATGTGCATACCACCCGCAGGCCAACGGTATATGCGAACGCCTGAATGGCCTACTAAAGGAGGCAATTGCAAAAATACAGCAAACAACAAAGAAGAGTTGGTTGTATTACCTTCCACTAGCCCTATTTGAGCTAAGGAATAGACCAGGTTCCGACCACCACCTCACCCCTCACGAGGTGGTTACCGGACGTCAAATGCGCCTTCCCCTGACGCCAACATCAAGAGCATTCACCGACCACGAAAATACTGCAACTGTTCTTGGTGATGAAATGTACCAATATGTGTCTTCTTTGATTACTAGTGTAGTGTTTGTGTCTCAACAGCTCGAGCGCACGCGGGGCGGGTCTAACAGCGATCAACAAGAAGACGCGGACAAAGAACTGGAAAAGGAAAGACTGTGCAAAGTTGCTAAAGGTGACCACGTACTACTCCGCAATTTCAACAGAAAGTGGAACAGCCCACGCATCACTGGCCCCCATCTGGTAGAGGAGGTATCAACGAGAGCAGTAAAGCTACAGGACAAACGTGCCTGGAATCACCTACACGACGTAAAGATCTACAAACTCCAGACCCGCCCCAGCGCCACCGACAGGGCCACTGGAAGAACAACAACAGCGTCACCGACGGAGGAAGAGACTTCTACCACAGCTAACGGCCTAAGTGTCTCCATACCCTGTCACCCCCAGATTCCCCAGAGACAACTACTAGAAAAGAAAGGGGTGATCCCCATACCGCCCACCCCATGGTCACACGATCAAAGAGTAAAGAGACTTCCGCCAGTTGAGCCCCAAACCCTCTGCCCATCGACCCCCTACCCACTGCAGTAATAACTGAACTGAAGGACATTGTCTTGCACATGTACACATGTAAACACCTGAATGTTCTCTTTCTTTTCTCTCGCACATGCAGGTACAGCGTATTATTGTACTGCTAAGAAAACAGATAACTAACAAATTCACTGCCCAGGAGTAGATGGTACCCTCAGATGATAACTACCCAGAAGAATTGTCACACCAATTTGTATATGAAATAAAAAGGCCAACGTACCTGAAAAGAAGGAGGGTACGTGTCTACTACACAGCATTCCTCTTGGCCATAGAACATTCAATGCCCCACCTCCAACCATACTTGCCTGCCCTAAGAGATAGATCGCTTAGATTGGCGTGGGAACAGCTCTTCGCCTGGGCACAGAATGACTATTTGATAGGGAGAGCTTAAAAACAACAACTAACACTAATAACAAGCATATTGAGAATTTTCAGGCGGGCAACTTTAACATCGCAAGAATAAGCTGCCGGACTGCAGCAAGGTAAGAGCAAAATGCCGGTGAAATTAGCCTCTGTAATAAAATTGATAGGGATTTTAATGATCACCGGGTTCTTGGCTGCCTCTGTATGGCAGAACAGCTATGCTATCAATATTATTTCTGTACCCAAGCCTAATACACTCCCACCCCCAGGTGCAACATGTGTTACGTCAGGTGGTACTAGTAAAATCCCACACAAGGGAAATAGAGTTAAACGCAGCACATACTCAGATAATAAAGGTATTGACAACTACATACAAGATTCAGCACACATCTCAAACAACATATGGTACCAACACATGACCCACATAGGTAAGCAGACAACAGAAGACAGCTGCTACGTTTGCTCATTGATCCCATACACCATGAGCGCTTCTCGAACATTCGTTGCCACGGAAATAGATGAAAAGATAGCACGATGTATAATATACCTGGCACTGTTCCAAACGAAAGGAAGATTTCAAGGGACAGTGGTGAAACTGCTGTGGAAAACACGAGACACATATCCATACGAAAACAACTTCCTCAAGACTTATTTGAGTTACCACAAGAGCAGTTTACATGCTGAAGCATTCAGATACATAACAAGTGGTCCTGAAAAAGGAGAAACAAAGAAAGTAACACTACAGTACCTACCATGTGATTGGTACGCCACTGAAGTTCCTGGTAAAAAAGGATGTTGGGAAAGGCCACTGGTGACAATAACAGGGAAGGTGTACATGGACAACAGATGGGACATAGGAGTGGTTGGCAGCAACATGATAACAAGAGAAAATATTTCAACTATTGATGAACACAACCATAGATGTTGGATGACTTGGGTCAAGTACGTACCCATGCTCACGTGGATGGAGCAGGATGAAGACCCAATAACAATACTGCCGCTAACTGCGCCTAAGGTATGCTACCAACATAAAGGAGAGATGGACGTAGGATACAACACCAACTGTGCAAGCGTGATGGAGTTACCTGAGGGGGGAGCAGGTACAGCAGTAGTAATGGACCATTACTGGGCCTGTGGAGAAAAGGCATACCACACACTGCCCCCTCTGTGGAATGGTATATGCACAATGGTGCACGTTAATGTACCATCTCTAGTGGTACCCCAGAAACATGTGAATGTGGCGAACTTCCCCAAAATGGATGAAGGGAACAAGAGGAAGAAGAGATCTGTACAACCTCAGAAGGGGCCAGAGAACAAAAACAACGGCAATAATACTGTCCTGAATAGAAGGAAAAGACAAGGAGAACCTCTGACAGTAAATTACCTATGGGGAAGGTCGGAAACAGCACTCACTTCAATTCCGCCAGAACACAGACTATTCAGCAGAGCAGCAATGTTCTTCTCCTCAATAATACATCCAGGACTACAGGCTTACGCAAACGCAAAATGGCTCCAGATAACTCGATGGGAACTAATGATGACTATTAATTCTACAGTAAATGGATTCAACGCAATAAAAGAGGAACTGCGAGCTGTGAGGATGGTAGCACTTCAGAACAGATATGTGCTGGACCTCCTCACAGCAATGGAAGGAGGAGTTTGCGCAAAGATAGGACAATCATGCTGCACATTCATCCCTGCCAACGATGCTGACAATGGTACACTTACAGAAGCAGTTTCACAATTGGCCCAGATGCACTCCAAAATGATGGATGAAAGTAAAGGTGTGAAAAAGGATGAGAGCTGGTTTTTAATATTATGGTCATGGATGCCATCTTGGCTGTCGGATGGACTGAAGATTATAGTTGGATGTACTATTTTGGCTGGAGCTACACTGATCATAATAAGATTTTCGAAGGCCCGGAAGGCACGCACCACAGACGAGATGATCGAAATGGTTGGTATGCACCCCTTGATGCCAACAGATGACCGCCAGCACACAGGCACAATCATAAAAGAGAGAGAGAAGTTGTGCAACCAGATCATCACCAACCACCTGGACCCACCATCTGTGAAGCTCGAAAACCCAAGAAACCCAAGGAGCTACATAGGGAAATGGGTATACTGCACTCCTGGAGGAACCTGTGCATATATGTATTGGTCATTTGAAGACCATGTTAACCACTATGGACATTTGGGAGGAATAACTAAAATATGGAGAGTGAGAGGAGATAAAGAAAAGGATATGTTTGTGGTCGACAAGTCGACCAGAGGGGGGACTGAAGTGGGAGAATGGAAGAACAGGCTCCCGCCAATCCCCTCTCGCGCTTGGCCTAGAGGATCACGGCCTAGGCACCCGCCACGAGAGGAGTTTGCCTATCTACCAGACGACCAAATACCCTGGTACCGGAACATACGGATGTGCCCACCCACCTGCCCAGCAGCCCGCCCTGCCCATGCCGACACCTGCGGCATGGATCAACTCGACTAAACCAACACATCGTTAGAGATACCATGACGACCTAGCCAACGGTCAGCACGCCTGTGCAAACATGCACACTGGACACTCCCACACCAATCCACACGAAGAACATACTCAGTGCTATGACGTAGGCGACGGACACACCCACGGACGTGCATCTTTATTATTTTCCACATAGGCTCTCAAAATGCAGAAACGCAAGACGCATAATGAACTCATCTAAAAAAGGCTTGCTCACGCTTCTTCTAAAACCATGTACCATAATGAAGAATATAACGGAGACACGATACTGGGGATAGAGCAATATGATACCGTAACCTAAAGCCTGTGCACCAAATGGTTCCACCTATGCACCAGGCCCAAGTAGGCCGCAAGCAAGAGCTTCCATGAACATTGAATGAACAAGAGCTCGGTTGCTGACCCTGCAGAATGAGCCCGGCGAAAGCAGACAGCCAAGGGCACAATGTTGCAATCTCGCACGCCACAAGCCGACGCCAAGGTCACACCTGCAAGATAAACCAGGCACATAGTGGAAAAAACAATATTAATTGTGCAGAATTCTGCCTAAAACACGGTCCCACCTCACGTGACCAAGCCAAACCTGATAGGATGCCAAGCCCAGGAGGAAGAAGGCGCCTGGATCCCCTGTCTCAAGACACAAGCAGATACAATTAAAAGACTCAATGGACATCTGCGACAGAGGGAGTAGTCGGCCTTCCAGCATATGAATAAATCCTCACATTGTCTGCACCTACCCATAGTGAAACATTGTTGCAAATGACAGGTGCACCGCGAGCTGGGAACAGCGATGGTCCCAGACTGGGAGGCTCGCGAGCGGACCAATCAGAACATGGGGCTCTTAACACTGACGCCATTAACATTGACCAATCCTCAGGGGTCTTCATGTAACAATTTTCATGTATCAAATTGAAGGGACAACCCAAGTATATCACCTGACTGACCCTCAACCACTAACACCGTTCTCTATACGTATGCTATACTAACCCTACCACTCGAGTAACCAATCCAGAGTGGAGATAGGTTTTTGCTAAACTTTCTAAGGTGACGCAAGTAGCGCGTCATACTAAGGTAAAAAGGGCCTGCGAGCCCCACGATTGAGTGTGTGTCAGGACGGATGCGTACGATCCTTGACCCATCCCTGCCATTTTGTCTAATAAACAGCAGAACCACCTTGCTTCTTGCGTGTGTCTCATACTCTGTTGGTTTTGGGATATACGGGAGGAGTTGGGGCCTTCCTGCCCGGAGGTCTGCGGACGGCCCGGCCGACCCCGGCAGAATTTCCCCCCGACACTTCAGTTGGTAAAGGCGGGTATTGGGGCTCGTTGCTCCTTCACTTCCTAAATTCATTATGCCCACCAGACCTCGTGAGTGACTGGACTTCTTCGGGCGCGGCGCTATGCGCTGTGAGTCAGTATTTAAGGAAGTCCTTAAAGTTAAAGAAACAGCAATACAATTGACACGTAGCAGCAGCTCCTCTCGCCAGCAGGAAAAAACGTGAAGTGACTGGACGCCTTCGGATTCACGCGCGTCACTACGCGCTGTGAGTCAGTATTTAAGGAAGTGCTTAAAGGTAAAGAAACAGCAACACAATTGACACATAGCAGCAGCTCCTCTCTCCAGCAGGAAAAAACGTGCAGTGACTGGACTCCTTCAGACTCACGCATTAATAAAGCAGTCCAAGTGGTGTCTTGTCAAATAAAAAGGGCCTATACTAAAAATTAAATATCGCCAATCCTTAAAACTAAGTTACAAAATAGGGTGGGATAATGTTCTCAAGAAAAGAGAGAAGTGTTCACCAAATGATAAACCAAGATGGTATGGCCGGTCTCCCTTCCCCACGTTTTTAGCACGGGATAAGGCAGGACCTTTGAGCACAGCACACTCCTGGGCCTCGCCAGCACGAGGTTACAGTTCCTTTCAATGATGTCAGGACCTTCCAGGCCCAAGTCTCTTTCCTGCAAAAGTCTCTTGCCTTAGAAGGCCTGCTGCACCAAAATGAACAAACAAACAAAAGTTCCTTTGGCAATCTTTTCACGTTGGGTGACTGCTCTTCGCCCCTTGGTTCCCCCTCAGCCGGGCTCTGATCCTTCTTGCAAAGTTAGCATCACTCAATCGGGTTCACTACGGCCTTTCACTCAAAAATATATCACTTAGCAGTTTCAATGTTCTTTTCACCAACTATCCATTGTGGACATCCCTCAGCCGGGTTCACCCTTGTCGTAACAATGTTCACGGGTATATCACTATTTACCCTCAATTCGCAGGCATCCCTCTGCCGGGTTCACATTTTCCAGTTTCACAGTTCAATCACTTTTATCACAATGCAGGATTTAATTCTCTTAGCTTTTCCTTGGCATCCCTCCGTTGGGTTCACATAGCCATTCTAACACAGTTCATGATTCAATCATTTTATCCAAAAAGCGGAGTTCCCTTCCCCCAGCTTTCTTTTGGCATCCCTCTGTTGGGTTCACACTTGCCACAGTTCAGAAGACCCCCTAGGTTCTTCCCTTTTCCTAGGTTTGGGTCTGAGCCCCCAGTCAGGCTTCACAAGGTTTTCCTCAAGGTGTCAAAGACTTTTGAGTGTTTTGCTCAACCCTCGTGGGACCACTTTGACATTTCACACTGGCCTCCCCTAAGGCCTCTTGGCTCTCGTAATGTCAACAAAACAACAACTCAAAATAGGCTTCAGTCAGAGTCCTTCGAATGAGTGTCCCTGCGACGTCGGACTCCTCTGCTTCTGAACCTTTTACTAGGGTTTCTTTATAGTTGAATTATACAAGTCCTTTGTTCAACAAGGTCTCGGGAGTCAAGGACGGCAGCACAGTGGCAATCGCTTCTCCCCGCTTTGGCTATCAGCGCTGCATGGTCCCGTGTGCCATTGACACCTGTCACGCCACACACCAGCTGGACTTCCCAGTCTTATGATTTAGCTTTTGGAGACTTTGCGGGTCTGAGTTGAAAAGGGCAAGTGCAATTCTTTCCTCATCGTCCCTCCAGGTGCCTCCGCCTTTCTCCTTGGTTTGAACTGCCCCCCTGGAATAGTTGCTTCCTCGTGCGTTCGGCCTTGCTCGAGTGTGCTCTTGTGCTTCGCCTCTTATCCCTGTGGGGAAGGGAAAGGGCTGTCAGGTGTGCGTTGTTATTGTCAATTGCCTGACTCTGCCTGACTCTTGTGTCGGGGCAGGTCAGGTAAATGGCTCTGGTGTTAGTCCGTTGTCTTTCACAGTGTAAGAACGTGTTTGTGTCGGAAAAGGGGGTGTGGGAGATTTTCTAGGTAACCTAGGGGGTAGGATGGGGAAAAGGTGTCCTAAAGAAGGGGGTGGTCGGTAAATTCGGAAAGGTGAGCTTTGTAGGGTTTGTGAGTTGAATAGGGGAGATCATGGGAAGGGTAGTGTTTTGTCACAACAGATTGGGAGTTTGGGAAATAATAATCAGAGGGACGGGGACAAGAATAACTGGGAATATTCGGGTAGGACATAGGAAAACAGGGATTATTGCAGAGATAGTTTCGGAATGCAGCAGGGTTTAGGTTCCTATGGAATTTGTCATGTATGGAGGGGGTCGTTGGATCTGGGCAAGAGAGATTCATTGGGAGGAAAGGAGGCAGATGTGGTACAGCCTATAAAGGTCTCAGGGATCCCGTCCTCTTCTCCTTCTTCCTGTGTATAATACCACGTCTCACCTAGGTAATTCCCTGAGCAAAACCCCGGCCTCCCCTATCCAGGTGATCCTCTCTTGCTTGTCCGCCCCGAGGGTTGGGATCTGAGAGCGTCAGCCTTATGCAATGAACAATGGATACCATTCCCATGATATATTCAAAGCTTAGCAGTGTTCACATTTGACATTGCTGCAGTTCCATGTGAAATCTTTGAGCGAGTAGTGGTTTTTTTTTCTCGCACTGCATGCTGGGACTTGTAGGTTCTGCCTTGCAATGGGAAAAAACAAACTGCAAGTTGCAGCATGCAATTGGAAGCAGAATGCAGGACTGGCTCGAGGTGTCATGCATGCAACTGGGAAACTTGGCCGGGAGGCATTTAGCGTTTGGATTATAGTTCCATAACCTGATCACGTCAACCCCCATCTTCTTTCATCATGCCACTGTTTATCACAACCGTCCACATTGTGTGATCCCAAGGCTACAGCGTTAACCCTGCTGCATATTTATTCCAACAACAGCTCCCATTTTGTTTGTGTAGTCTTTGTGATGAAGCGGATGGAGGGCCGTGCCTCCTCTTTTCCAGTCCCACCCACCAATACTTCAAGTTCATCGTCTGCAAATGGTGCTTTGTGTGCACGGCTTTCATCTCGCATCCTGCCCTCCCTCCACTCTGGGTGCTGTCCTCAGATGACATGTTGTCGGGGTCAAGAGTTTACGCTGAAGGTAGATATGGTCTTGTATGCCTGTGCTAGTCTTGGCAGACCGGAACCGGAAACTCTGCACTATTTCCATGCACTGATATAATATTATAGGCATTTCTAAATATAGAAGTACAACCATCGTGGAGCTTCCTCTTTACCTATATATGTAAACAGTAAACTCTACATTGGTCGACTTCTGTGTCAAGTGATGAGGTTTAAGTAGTTCCATTTAATAAATGTTTAAACGTGATTGCCACTGGACGTGGAAGGCCAAAGGGTCAGTGATGAGGATGAGTGATGTGTTGACTCCTTACTCATACCTCTTGCTGTTTGGAAGGTAAAATGCGCAGTGACAATAACGAGAGGATCCTGTGAGGAAAAACTCACCATCTGTGGAGGCCTCGGCTGCACCAGAAAAAAAACACAGACTCCAATTTAAGAGATGAAAGTAACAAATGACCAGAAAATAGTGTTTTTTTCTGACACACCTGCACTCTGGAATAACAAACTGATGCAATTATCCTGCACCTCAAGGAGGAACTGAGGACCCCGCTCATCCAGGAGCACCATTGCCCCAGTGAGAGAACATCTTCCCTCCTTTGCTGCTTGCCCTTTGCAGACTTTCTCTGCATTCCACCCCTGTTGTGAACATTGTTCCATTGCTTCCTAGCAAGGTTTGCGCTTAATATATCCCATACATACAGCGCTTGTTGCCCCTGTTTACTCGTACCAAATGTTCTGAATGAAGAGAAAAGAATACTGTGACACAAAGGGATTAGCCCCCCTTTTTTTCAAAACTGTGTCGCAATTTCTATAAATGCTAAAGTATATGTGTTTAGCTCCAGCAACCGCTACACCCAGCGGCAAAGTGAGAAGTCTGAGCTAATCCTACAACTGTACAATTGAACAGGCCCATCTATGGAGGGAGGAGGCAACAAGAGATGAGGTCACTGTGCACTTATCGGGCATTCACCTCAGCATCACTACTGATTTTTCATAGTATAATCTTGCAGATAAGGTCCTTCTACAAAATTAGGCATGTAGTGGTGGTACTTTTGTACAGTGCCCACCGCCCCCACTTGTCAGGGATTAGGTGGTTCATTGTAACTGGGGCCCTTCTATCAGAGAGGGATGAAAGTGATGCCTTGCTAGTGAGTGCTGGAGTGATTCTCTTGCTATGCTGTCTCCACCTACAGGTCATGGCTCAAGTGAGTGTCTTTCAGTGGTTATGTGTCTTCTCACACAAAAGGGCAATGCATATGTACAGAAATACAGATCTACCCCATTTCACGGCACTGAACTTTTCACTGCATCGTATCCAAATGTGAAATGGAGGGTCAGCTCCCATACCCCTGCTTCTCTCCCTTTAACCTCTGCTCTCTGTAACACTCTGTTTTGGACCCTTTTCCCCCAAACAACAGCTCTGCACCTGCTACTGTAAAATGCGTTGAGACGCTCAGTCAAGTAGCAGCAGTGGCATGGGGAGGAGGTGCCAGAAAAAACATCAGACATACGGCTGTTATAATAAGTTGACAGCAGATAGTGGTAGAGAGAAATCATTGAAAAAGATTCTAACCATGTATTTGACCATAAAAGAGGAATCACCCTCCTCCCCTCCGCCCCCTGTCTTTTCCTATTGCTGTCATTAAAGATTCATCATCTATCTCAAGCCATATGCACTGTCATGCATGCAGTTGGGTGGCGTTTTTGGGACTTGTGGAGGCGCCATTAAAATGTTCCACCACGTCGGCGGCCGTCTGGAATTACCGTTCTAGTGTTTTTCCAAGATGGCCGCCGCCTCCTATAGTGCCGGCTCAGTGCAGCGTTCTTCGCGTTTCACCTTCACTGCTCCTCCGAAGGTAACGCTGTTTGTCCGCATTTCTCCCCGTTCTACCGCCTGTTTTTCTGTGTTCTTTATCCAGTCTGCTCTTAGTCCATTCTGTTCGTTTGGACTCTTCCTTGTTCCTTTAGCTTTTGCTCCGCTCCTTCTATTTTCACTCGCCCTCCTAGACAGTCCTGTTCGCTCCCCCCTTTTTCTTCTACGTTCTTATTACTCCTACTTTTTCTTTAGTATTCCTTACTGTTGTTCCCGAGTAGTTGTTTCGCTGTTCCCTTGGCCTCCCTCATTGACTTCCTATTCTGCCTTTGATCTTGTATATTGGATCCAACTCTTCTGACCCAGTCTGTCCTGCTCACACTTACCTCTGCCTACTGCTGAGTCCTTTGGACACTGGAGGATTGACAAATCAGCCCGCCACTTTTCTGATACTATCTTGGATGCACACCCAGCAGGGTTTTTTCCGCCTTTAAGGCTTTTTCCCTGCTCAGGAGCCAGCTCTCAGGAGTCCCCACTGTTCGGTTTCCCAATTATCCGAGAGAGTGGCATCCCAGGGAGCTCGCCCCTACTTACACAAAAAGAAGTCGACCCCGAAGACCATTCGAAGTCGAACCCAAGGACGCCAAGGAAAGAAGTCAGAACATCGGAACAGCTCTACAGACGACTCAGGTGAGGAGGAAGGGAGGGAAACCGCCGCAAACCTTGACATGCACAGCAATCTCATTGAGAAACAGGAGTCATTCTTACACTCATTTGGGAGGGTCTGATGAGAATGGTGTGTCCCTTTAAATCCTAAACCACGCCTTCTGCATGTTTCCTTCATGAGTCTACTAACTCTATAAAAGTCAGCTTTCCACAGACACTTTCACTAAGGTTTCAGGAGCTGGGATCACCACAAAACACCATGATGCCCATCTCGCAGGGGAGCATGGTGACTGGTACCATGTCACCCAAGTGCCTATTTGATCCCTGGAGGGATATTTAAATTTCTCTAGTGTTGTTGCAGCCCTTGTGGAAGAGAGGCAGAGGGAATGGGAGCACCGGCTAACTAGATCACTGGACTCCAGCCGGGCCCGACCTCACCGAACAGCCTGGACATGCCCTACCGGCGGGCCAGCGATGCCAGCAATGCCAGCAGCAGCGAAAGCATCAACTCAGAAGGGCAGGCCTCCACAACGAGCACCTCTGCCTCAATGCTTCCCTTCTCACCCTGTAGCATTTGCAACTTTTGCAAGCACAACAGGGAGTCCAAGAAAGTCTATTCATCTCACATGCTCAAGAAGGGTGATGGCACCGTCGTCTATCCAGTTCTGCGCAAGTATGCCTGTCCCCTTTGCGGAGCCACCGGCGACAGGCCCCATACCCTGAAATACTGCTCACTGAACCAGGAGAAGCAGTCACTCTACCGCAAAAAAAAAAGTGGGCGCATCTTAGCTGGACGGAGGGCGAAACGCTGAAGGTGCTTCAAGGGCAGGATAGAGCGCCATCAAGAAGGCCAACCTGCATGAAGGTTCCATGATTGTATGGTTTTATAGATCACCAAATGAAAGAAAACTCTGATTTCCGTGTTTTTCTCTGAATGCAAATGTTGATTTTTTTTGGTATGGCACGTGAACATTTTGATTTGCTGGAATCACTGACACTAATTGGTAACGGACAATTTTGAAAAGACATGCAGTGTTGCCGTGGGGGAAATGAATCATCTCTTGCAGCACACTGGGATCATGGTGAAAATGTGTGTGCTGTTCGCTGGTTGTTAGATGCAGAAATACGTAAGAGACCTGTGTTTTCAACCCTTCCAACTTGTACTGTTCTTTGCAAGTTTTTCATTTTCCTGCATTGTTCCCCGCCATTTTGTTTCTACTGACCTCCCACGCCCGTCCAGTCAGTGCGGTTAAATGTTATGTTCGTGGAAATGTATAGAAAAGCCTAGAAAAAATGTTTTAGACTAAGTTATATTTTGATATTAAACAATCCTGTTAATTGAGGATCACTTGGCCTCATGTGTCTACTAATTTAGGTTGGCTGGTTTAAATGGGAGAGCTGTGGTGTGAGGATTCACGCGGATTGGGTGATTGGTTGGACATGTTATGGGCCAGGGAGTAGAGGTTGTCTATTGGTTACTTTATGTGGAGCGAAAGGGCAGATTTCAAACTCCAACTTCCCCACTTTACCAAATGAAGCGATCTTAGGACATCACTTTATCTACTTGTGCTTAGGTTACCATATCTACCTACAGTCCAATTCGCTCACTGTGACCTAGGACCTCTAAGACAGGAAACTTGAGTGATCTTGGCCAAACAGGGTACAAGTCGATGCCTTACCTTCAAGAAACAAGTACGCCCTACCTACCTCCCTTCACTCCTGAATAAGTGCCCTGCAGGGTCAGACTGGGACATCAAATTTGTTGGCTGGGGCGCTAATGAAAAAATGGCCCAGGTTTGCGCCTTTTGTGACAAAACCTTTTGAGTAGTACCCAAGGGAGGGTTGTTTAGCGATATGTGCTGCAAATGTATAAAAAACGATGTGTTTTAACACTGGTCAAACCTACTGGCTAACTCAGCAAAGTGACCATCTTTGGCCAAAATAGCGGCCCACACTAGCGATTTCCAGCAATTTCGGGAATTGCCCTATAGACCAGTCCGAATCTGGTGCCCTGAGTTCCCAAAGAACAAGCGTTAACAGTGCTACCCTGCCCTTAACATTGAACTCCGCCAAACGGCGCCCCTCTTGGTTGTGCCTCACCCCATGGATGGATGAGAACGTTCTTGAGAAAAATCCTGGTGGTCTTCCTGGGGCCCTGTTGGATGCCTGATTAGCAAGTCAAGGTGACTGAAATCCCTCCTTGATTTGTAAGAGGCCAACTGCGTGTTGAATTACTGAAGACCGGAAGTGAAGAGCATAGTGTGCACCCCTGGGGCCAGTGAGTAACCAAGGCCTCGGTGTGTCTCTGGCTGACAGAAATAAGTGCCCATCACCTCATTGTGCAGGCGTCCTGTCATTTTGTGTTACACCACCAGCTACGTCCCACCGAATAATGGCACACAACAATAACACGTGACGTGCATATGGTACTTCAGAGCATAGCCACAAAAGTGTAGCCCTCTTCTCCCGCACCGCATCTCCAGGCTGCATGTTCAGAAAAAGGCAGTCCTTTTTTTGTCAGACTGGGGGTGTCGCCACTTTTCAAATGCCATGTGTAGATGGCTTTCCAATGCCAACTTATTTTGCTAATGTAGTTGTGGTATCGAGGCTGTAATTCTCAAATAAAGTTACCACTGTCAAAACAGGGAGAGGAAGTTCACCATGCCGGACCCACTCGCAGTGACCTCTAACCTCACACTTATAGAGCCCTACAGCACTGGCCGGGTAAGATCCCACTGCTAGTTGGGAAGTTTATGCTGACGCCCTCTAGTAATGGCAGAGC
The DNA here is from genome assembly GCF_040938575.1 of Ambystoma mexicanum. Taxonomy (NCBI): domain Eukaryota; kingdom Metazoa; phylum Chordata; class Amphibia; order Caudata; family Ambystomatidae; genus Ambystoma; species Ambystoma mexicanum. The sequence continues at coordinate 912,376,749 of NC_090923.1, read as the reverse complement.
ACTACCGGGGAATCCCCATATTGCTGAGGCTTAATGCACTGAAGCAGATGCCCACACTGCAGAAGTCCTAACACTGTCGTTTGGGGAGTTTGCACTGCCAGTGTTCTTTAAGCAGACAGGTCACGATAGGTCACTTCTAGAGGAAGATCGCAGGATGCGGTCGAGTGACTGGGCACCACTGGGTAAGACTACACTAAAGGCAGTCTTCAGCGTCAGATGTTTTATATCAGTCTCGGAAATGGGCTCAAAAGGAGGCCCTTGAAGTACCCTTAAGACAAGAGGGAGATCCCAAGGTGGAAGCCCTTTATAAGTACAAGGACGGGAAGAAGAAAAACACTGGAGCAACTTCCCCACCAACACCTCCCAATCCAAGTGACCATCAGAGTGCCCCAAAAGGAATTTTATGGAGGCTCACTGAGAGCGAAGTGTGGAAACCGCCAGGCCCTTGTCAAACCCATCCCCTAGGAATTGAAGGATATCGTGGAGGCCAGAACGTAGGGGAGGGATCCCAGACCGCCCACACCAGTCCCTAAAATGGCTCCAATGCCTGCCGTAAGCTTTCAGAGTGGAGGGCTTAAGAGCATTCATTATGGACTCTACCACAGGACCAGAGAACCCCTGATATATCAGCCTAGCCCATGCAATAGCCACACTGCCCACTGCATCTGGCAGACTCCCAACCGCAGATCCCCTAGAAGAGGACAAGGCCACTTCGGAACCAGCCAAGGCTCCTGGGACCGAAGCTCCAACAGAGAGGGGAACCAACTCTGGTGGGGCCAGAACAGAGCCAACAATAATACAGTCACCCTGGACACTCTGATGTGCTGAACCACCCAGGGCAGAAGGGGAATAGGTAGAAAAGCATAAAGGAGACCCTGAGGCCACTGCACAGAGAGGGCGTCCACCCCCCAACTCTCTCTGCCTGAAAACGAGGGCAGAAGAGGGGAACTTTCGCCGAGGCCGGAGATGCAAACAGGTCCAGAACAGGGGACCCGAACCTGACACAGATCTCTGCAAAGACCTGGGTCGACAGGACCAGTTCCATAGAGGAGGGAAACCGGCAGCTGAGAAGATCCGCTCGAACATTGTCCACCCCGCTGATATGTGAGGCCACCAGGTACACCAGATGTCATTCCCCACATGCGCCTATCTGAGCTGCCAGGGCATTCAAGGAGCGACCGGAACCCCCTTGGCGTTTGACGTAGGCCGTCGTATTGTCTATCCGGACCAAAACTGCCCGGCCTACCAGCATCCTCTTGAAGTACACCAGAGCCCGGAGAATGCCACACAACTCTCGCCAATTGGATGATCGACGGCTCTCCTCCGGATCCCACAACCCCTGAGCAGAGAGGACCCCCAACGTAGTCCCCAACCCCTTCCGCTGGCGTCGGTAGTAAGAGTGGTCACAGGAAGAAGCACCAGGGACACCCCAGCCCGTAGATTTGGAGCCCCCAACCACCACAGCAGGGAGACCCGCAGCGCTGGGGACACCGGAATCAAAGCCTTGAAAGCTTGAGATGTCGGGAGCCAGTGGGAGAGAAGGTAAGACACCAGGGAACATAAATGAAGATGGGCCCAGGGAACTAGAAACACGCAAGAAGCCATGTGCCCCTGCAACTTCAGCAACAGGCGAGCCGATACACACTGCCTCCTGAGAACCCTGCCCAGAACAGCTAGCAAGCGACGGACCCTCTCCAGGGACAGGAACACCCTCCCCATCATGGTGCAAACCTGTGCACCAATGAAAACTAGATCCTGAGAAGTCTCCAGTTGAGACTTCTGCCAGTTTACCAGGAAACCCCAGTCCTGCAACACCTGGCAGACCAATCGGAGATGAGTAATGGCAGTCTGCCCGCAGGACACTTTGATCAACCAATCGTCCAGGTAGGGAATAATCTGAATGCCCCGCAGATGCAAATGCACCACCAGGGGAGCTGGTGAACACTCTGGGCGCCAATTGCAGTCTGAACGGGAGCACTCTGAACTGAAAATGTCGGGATCCCACTGCAAAGCGGAAGAACTTCATGTGCCACGGACGGAGAGCCACGTGGTAATAAGCATCCTTGCGATCCAGAGATGTCATCCAATCCCCATTGAATAACATTGGAAGAATGTTCTGTAAAGTTTCCATTTTGAAGTGTTCCTTCTGGACCAAGCAGTTCAGGGCTTTGAGGTCCAAAATTAGACCATACTTCCTTGAAGGTTTGGGGACTAGGAACACCCGCGAGTAGAAACCCTGACCCTGAACAGGGAGAGGAACGGGCATGATGGGCGCCTTCAACACCAATTCGGAGAGAGCGGCGTCCATGGCCAACCTCTTGATCCGAGACCTGGGAACCACAGTCCAAACCAGGCAGTGCTGGACAGGAGGAGACAGGAAATGCACTTGATAACCCATTTGCACTGTGTCCAGAACCCAGGAGTCGGAACATCACCTTTCCCATACTGGAAAAAACTGCCGGAGCCGCCTGCCAACTGGCAAGTCCAAACCGTCAGGACTTAGACGCCGGCCCAGGATGCGAAGAGCGTGGAGGACCCCGACCCCCCCTAGCTCTCTGAAAAGAATGTGATGAGGTTCAATGGAAAGATCTGCTGGTCACTGCACCAGCACCAAAGGAAGACATCTTGGCCATTGAAGGAGGCTTGCGTTGAAGTTTGTCTGCATGTTTGTCTGCCCTAAAAACTTTGTGCACCTTATCCTTAAGGCAACCCACAAAAAGCCTGGACCCAGTGAAAGGAAGTTTCAGGGCAGCCGCCTTATGAGACCCATCAGTTTTCCAGTCCCTCAAATGCACACACCAGCCCCCATGGCCATGGCCGAACCACGCACCCCTTCAAAAGCCAGATCGGCCAAAAGTTCAACCTGTCTCTGCATGTTCAATAGCAAAGGGTCACAATCAGAGCCTTCATTGACAGCATTCTTCAATTTCCTGAAACCATTTAGCAGCGTTTCAGCCGTGTAGGAACCATAGACATTCGACCTAATGGCTAGATGTGCCCCTTCATGAACTTTATTAAGGCTGGAATTAACCCAGCGGTCCACTGGATCCCGGACAGCCGCCTCCTCGGCTGACATAGAGGAGTGACCCACCAGGCTGGCGAGGAAATCGTCAACTTCAACTGGATCGGACAGCAAAGTTTCGCCCCTCAATGGTTAAAGTTTGGACAGGAAGCGGGGCATTGCAATCTTCTCCGGGTCATGCCATTCCCAAAGGATTTTATCCCGGATGTCAGAAACCAATGGCCCCAACCTAGGGGTATGCCTATACTGGTGAATAGAAGGGTCGGCCCCCTCCACCGGTACCAGGCGCTCCGAAAACCCCATGCAATCCCACACTTGAGCAAGCACCTCCTCCACTCCCTCTCTGTCCAGGTACTTTCCTTCTGCATCAGTAGAAGAGGAACAAGAAGAGACCGAAGACTCAGTACCAGAAGATGAAGAGGAAGACAGACGCCTGCGCTTGTGTCCATGTGCATGTTCACACCTCCTCCCATTATGTTTAAGCAGCTTTTTCAACTCCTTGCTGGACAGGGAAAAACGCTTAAACTTCTTCTTTCTCTTTCTGCAGACCACAGGAGAAGAGGAAGACAACGAGGAAGAAGACAGCACCAGATGCCTGCTCTTCGAGGAATGTTTACCCATCGTATATTCACAGAATGCAGGTGACCAAAGGATGCCAAGACTTCTCAATACTGATGCAAAACAAAAACATCAACCAGCCCTTAGCCTCCACTCCCTAAATAGAGGCCAGAAAACAAAAACAACCAATAGGACCACATCAATCCCCATAGCAACCTCACTTATAGCACCAGAGACAGAGCCCACACACCTCCGGAGCAACGTGGAGAGAGAGACCAACCCGAGCTGCAAAAACTGCTCGAGCAGAACGGCGTTAGGAGGAAAACGACATCACAATGATTAATACCCGACAGAGGAGCCGGCAGACTCCCGCTTCAGCAGAGCCCCACCGCACTCCAAAAACTCCTTACCTGCACCCAGGCTCGTTTCTCCAGCACCCGGGCTGGAAAGCCCTGCACTGGCCATAGCCCTGCCGAAGCCAGGCGAAGCAACCAACTCCACTGGGTCCCGAGCCCTACAGGGAACCCAGGAGTATCGATGCACCTGAGGGAGCCGAAGGCCCCGCCTCACAGCCCCACCAGGGGGCCAGCAAATGTCGCTTCCCAGCGCCCCGTGCCGGGAAAAACAAGTCCAAACTGCCAGAGGCAGGAAAAATTTAACTGAGTGATATGGTGATGGGGGCGGAGTTATAGGGATAAAAGAAATAAAAGAAGGTTCTGTGTCGGAGGCTGGGGTCTCATGAGGTAAGTACTGGGACGAGGAAGAGTGGACGCGGAGGTAATGAGAAAACTCACACTGCAAAATCCCTATAACATTGACATGGCACGATTAGAGGCAATTCATATTATTGGGGGCAACTAGGGCTGACGGCCACTGCAAGGAGGAAGGTCCTACTATCAGGGAACCGCTGGCAGCAAGCCCACAAACTGACACAGCAGTGGGAGTCCACACACTAGCAAGACACTGCTGGGAAGAAGCTCATACTAACAAGGCACTACTAGTAGCACACTCACAGAGTACTTCATGGGGTGAACTCACACAAACATGACACTGCTTTGAGCGAGATCAAACTAACAGCAGGGCCTGTGAGTGTGATCTCGCTCAAAGCAGTGTTATGTTTGTCATGTAGTGTTGTGGGTGCGCTCACACTGAACATCATACCATATCCTCAGCGGGGAAGCTCAAACTTAAAAGACACTTCTGTGGGGAGGGCACACTGGCAAGGCACTGCTGTTGGAAGAAGCTGAAAGTGGTAGGGTACTGAGGTGCTACTGGGATTAACTGCACGCAGGGATATCCTAGTATATTCTGCATCAAAGCAGGACCACGTTAAACACGTCCGATCCGTATTGGAGAAACTCTGTCAACACCAGCTCTACGCCAAGCTCTAAAAGTGCTCAATCCAAGTCTCTGAGGTGGAATTCCTGGGCTTTATTCTCTGCCCAAATAGAATCTGAATGGATGTACATAACATAGATGCTATCCTGAACTGGCCATCCCCAAATTCATTCAAGGGGGTTCAAAGTATGCTGGGTTTTGCAAACTTCTACCGCCGTTCATCCCAGGATTTTCGCAAATCGTGCATCCCATCACGTCATTACTAAGGAAAAGCAACAAAAAGTTCCAGTGGACAACAGAAGCTGAGGAGGCTTTCCAGGAACTCGAAGCAAGATTCACATCTGCCCCAATCTTACGCAACCCTCGCCCTGATCTCCCATACCTGGTGGAAACGGACGCCTCAAGCATGGCTAATGGAGCCGTCCTCTCACAAAAGGACCCCGAAATGGGCCAGTTACACCCTGTTACCTTCTGGTCGCGTAAATTCACACCCCCTGAACTCAATTCCGCTATCACAGACAAAGAACTCCTGGCCATTAAGTCAGCCTTTAAGGCATGGCGGCACTACCTCTTGGGCGCCAGACACACAATCACCGTAATAACTGACCACCGGAACCTCCAGTACCTAAAAACGGCAAAGGCCCAATCCTCACGGCAACTACTTTGGGCTCTTTATTTTGCTGAATATGACTATGTGATTACATTTCGACCAGGGGTGAAAAACGGGAAGGCCGATGCCCTTTCCCGTATGGGGGTAGAAGAGCAAGGGTATCAGACCCCTGACCCAATAGCAATCATCCTGAGTGACAAGCTCCTAGGAATCACAGCAACCATAACTCAGAAAGAATTACATGAAGAAATCCAAAACCTGATGAGTCCGGAGTAATTACAGGCGTGCAGTGCGCAAGGAGAACATAACATGCTAAAAGATCAGTTGCCCTACTCCAAGAATCGTTTATTCTTACCAAAACAAGAACTACGAGAACAAGTCATGTCCGGTTATCATGATTCCTTGATCGAGGGCCACCCCGGAATCGCTAAAACCCTAGCCAAGATAAAACAAGATTATTGGTGGCCCACGTGGCGTAAAGACATTATCCAATTCATCCTATCTTGTGGAGTGTGTTCTCAAAACAAATCATCCAAGCAGAAGCCGGCTGGGCTATTACAACCATTGGAAATCCCACCAGCACTCTGGCACACGTTGTCCCTCGATTTTATTACTGACTTACCACCCAGTCAAGGGTTTAACACTATTCTTGTGGTCGTGGACCTATTTTCAAAAATGGCACATTTCATTCCTCTTAAGGGGCTCCCAAATGCTTCCACTCTGGCAAAGGTATTTCTTGAAGGCATCGTACGGCTCCATGGGTTTCCTTCAGTTTTGGTCTCAGACCGAGGTACTCAGTTCGTATCTAACTTCTGGAGTAAATGCTGCTCTATGGCCCAGATCGACATCCGGCTGTCCACCAGTCACCCTTCCCAAACGGATGGTCAAACTGAGAGGACAAATCAGACGCTCGAGCAGTATCTGCGTTGCATGTTACACCAAGCTGAAGGAAGCTGGTTCGACCTATTTATTTATTTATTTTAATGTTTTAATTTTTTATTTAGTTTATTACAAACTTTTGAAAAAAAAAGAAGAAACAACTTATCAAGAGCGAACTATCATTTGTCACTACAAAACTATAAATTGTAAAAAGTGCTACATTTAACACACTATTCGAATACTTAAAACTCTTATTACCACATCTACAGGGTAATTCATAGAAATTCGCACAAAAGTGGCGCACGCGACTAGCGCACAGCATGCCCGTGCGAATGTCTGCGCCAGCCGCGTGCGCTAAAATCGATTTCCGCGCACAGCGTATTCATGGATTCTCGCATCCAAAACCAGCCGTGGCGCAGCGTGGCGCAGCGACCCTGCAGCAGCGCCAGTTACGCCCCCAAGAACGCTCTCGCGCAAGGAAAAGCCTTCAAAATCCCCAAATAATAGCAAAGGGCTGCGCTAACCCTGGACCAGTTCACAGGGCTGGCAAACAGCAAACGCCAAGTGGGGAACGTGTATTACAGGGGTGCGCGGGAAGTATCACACGCAATTCCAGCAGGGTACGTGTATTTCAGGGGTGCGAGGGAAGTTCCACACGCGATTGGCCCCGTGCGAGCAGGGTACGTGTATTTCAGGGGTGCGCGGGAAGTTCCACACGCGATTGGCCCCGTGCGAGCAAGGTATGTGTATTTCAGGGGTGCGCGGGAAGTTCCACACGCGATTTCAGCAGGGTATGTGTATTTCAGGGGTGCGCGGGAAGTACCACATGCGATTCCATCAGGGTACGTGTATTTCAGGGGTGCGCGGGAAGTTCCACACGCGATTGGCCCCGTGCGAGCAGGGTACGTGTATTCCAGGGGTGCGCGGGAAGTTACACACGCGATTTCAGCAGGGTACGTGTATTTCAGGGGTGCGCGGGAAGTTCCACACGCGATTTCAGCAGGGTACGTGTATTTCAGGGGTGCGCGGGAAGTTCCACACGCGATTTCAGCAGGGTACGTGTATTTCAGGGGTGCGCAGGAAGTTCCACATGCAATTCCATCAAGGTACGTGTATTTCAGGGGTGCGCGGGAAGTTCCACACGCGATTGGCCCCGTGCGAGCAGGGTACGTGTATTCCAGGGGTGCGCAAGAAGTTCCACACGCGATTTCAGGAGGGTACGTGTATTTCAGGGGTGCGCGGGAAGTTCCACAGGCGATTGGCCCCGTGCGAGCAGGGTACGTGTATTCCAGGGGTGCGCGGGAAGTTCCACACACGATTTCAGCAGGGTACGTGTATTTCAGGGGTGCGCGGGAAGTTCCACACGCGATTTCAGCAGGGTACGTGTATTTCAGGGGTTCTGGGGAGTACTACACGTGAATTGGCTGTGTGGGTCCTCCCAGGTGTTCGCTCTACAACCTCCACGGCCCCTGCAGGCAGCCCACACCACGGGGGACTACCCTGCACCCCTGCTCATGTCCCGCACGCAGCCCATCCACCATGGGCATGCCCCCCAGCCAACCCACATGTCACCTTGCACTACTGATCAACAATGCATGTCTCCCACCACCCCCACCCCCCAGCAGTGCAGGGGCAGCCTCCACCAGGCCCCCACTCATGTCCCCTATTACCCCCACCCCCCAGAAGTGCAGGGGCAGCCTCCACCAGGCCCCCACTCATGTCTACCCCCACCCCCCAGCCACCAGGGGCAGATTCCACCAGGCCCCCACTCATGTCTCCCACCACCCCCACCCCCCAGCCACCAGGGGCAGATTCCACCAGGCCCCCACTCATGTCTCCCACCACCCCCACCCCCCAGCAGTGCAGGGGCAGCCTCCACCAGGCCCCCTCTCATGTCTCCCACCACCCCCCAGCCACCAGGGGCAGCCTCCACCAGGCCCCCACTCATGTCCCCTATTACCCCCACCCCCCAGCAGTGCAGGGGCAGCCTCCACCAGGCCCCCACTCATGTCTCCCACCACCCCCACCACCCAGCCACCAGGGGCAGATTCCACCAGGCCCCCACTCATGTCTCCTACCACCCCCACCCCCCAGCAGTGCAGGGGCAGCCTCCACCAGGCCCCTACTCATGTCCCCCTGCACCCCCACCCCATAGCCACCAGGGGCAGCCTCCACCAGGCCCCCACTCATGTCCCTCTGCACTCCCACCCCCCAGCCACCAGTGGCAGCCTCCACCAGGCCCCCACTCATGTCTACCACCACCCCCACCCCCCAGCCACCAGGGGCAGATTCCACCAGGCCCCCACTCATGTCTCCCACCACCCCCGCCCCCCAGCAGTGCAGGGGCAGCCTCCACCAGGCCCCCACTCATGTTTACCACCACCCCCAGCCACCAGGGGCAGATTCCACCAGGCCCCCACTCATGTCTACCACCACCCCCAGCCACCAGCGGCAGCCTCCACCAGGCCCCCACTCATGTCCCCCTGCACCCCCACCCCCCAGCAGTGCAGGGGCACCCTCCACCAGGCCCCCACTCATGTTTACCACCACCGCCACCCCCCAGCCACCAGGGGCAGCCTCCACCAGGCCCCCACTCATGTCCCCCTGCACCCCCACCCCCCAGCAGTGCAGGGGCAGCCTCCACCAGGCCCCCACTCATGTCCCCCTGCACCCCCACCCCCCAGCCACCAGGGGCAGCCTCCACCAGGCCCCCACTCATGTCTACCACCACCCCCACCCCCCAGCCACCAGGGGCAGCCTCCACCAGGCCCCCACCCATGTCCCCCTGCACCCCCACCCCCCAGCAGTGCAGGGGCAGCCTCCACCAGGCCCCCACCCATGTCTACCACCACCCCCACCCCCCAGCCACCAGGGGCAGATTCCACCAGGCCCCCACTCATGTCCCCCTGCACCCCCACCCCCCAGCAGTGCAGGGGCACCCTCCACCAGGCCCCCACTCATGTCTCCCACCACCCCCACCCCCAGCAGTGCAGGGGCAGCCTCCACCAGGCCCCCACTCATGTCCCCCTGCACCCCCAGCCACCAGGGGCAGCCTCCACCAGGCCCCCACTCATGTCCCCCTGCACCCCCACCCCCTAGCCACCAGGGGCAGCCTCCACCAGGCCCCCACTCATGTCTACCACCACCCCCACCACCCAGCCACCAGGAGCAGATTCCACCAGGCCCCCACTCATGTCTCCCACCACCCCCACCCCCCTGCCACCAGGGGCAGCCTCCACCAGGCCCCCACTCATGTCCCGCTGCCCCTCCACCCCCCAGCAGTGCAGGGGCACCCTCCACCAGGCCCCCACTCATGTCTACCACCACCCCCAGCCACCAGGGGCAGATTCCACCAGGCCCCCACTCATGTCCCCCTGCACCCCCACCCCCCAGCAGTGCAGGGGCACCCTCCACCAGGCCCCCACTCATGTCTCCCACCACCCCCACCCCCAGCAGTGCAGGGGCAGCCTCCACCAGGCCCCCACTCATGTCTCCCACCACCCCCACCCCCCAGCAGTGCAGGGGCACCCTCCACCAGGCCCCCACTCATGTCTACCACCACCCCCACCCCCAGCCACCAGGGGCATATTCCACCAGGCCCCCACTCATGTCCCCCTGCACCCCCACCCCCCAGCAGTGCAGGGGCAGCCTCCACCAGGCCCCCACTCATGTCTACCACCACCCCCACCCCCCAGCCACCAGGGGCAGCCTCCACCAGGCCCCCACTCATGTCCCCCTGCACCCCCAGCCACCACGTGCAGCCTCGACCAGGCCCCCACTCATGTCTACCACCACCCCCACCCCCCAGCCACCAGGAGCAGATTCCACCAGGCCCCCACTCATGTCTCCCACCACCCCCACCCCCCAGCAGTGCAGGGGCAGCCTCCACCAGGCCCCCACTCATGTCTACCACCACCCCCACCCCCCAGCCACCAGGGGCAGCCTCCACCAGGCCCCCACTCATGTCCCCCTGCACCCCCACCCCCCAGCAGTGCAGGGGCACCCTCCACCAGGCCCCACTCATGTCTCCCACCACCCCCACCCCCCAGCAGTGCAGGGGCAGCCTCCACCAGGCACCCACTTATGTCTACCGCCACCCCCACCCCCCAGCCACCAGTGGCAGATTCCACCAGGCGCCCACTCATGTCTACCACCACCCCCACCCCCCAGCCACCAGGGGCAGCCTCCACCAGGCCCCCACTCATGCCCCCCTGCACCTCCACCCCCCAGCAGTGCAGGGGCAGCCTCCACCAGGCCCCCACTCATGTCTACCACCACCCCCAGCCACCAGGGGCAGATTCCACCAGGCTCCCACTCATGTCCCCCTGCACCCCCACCCCCCAGCAGTGCAGGGGCACCCTCCACCAGGCCCCCACTCATGTCTCCCACCACCCCCATCCCCCAACAGTGCAGGGGCAGCCTCCACCAGGCCCCCACTCATGTCTCCCACCACCCCCACTCCCCAGCAGTGCAGGGGCAGCCTCCACCAGGCCCCCACCCATGTCTACCACCACCCCCACCCCCCAGACAACAGGGGCAGATTCCACCAGGCCCCCACTCATGTCCCCCTGCACCTCCACCCCCCAGCAGGGCAGGGGCAGCCTCCACCAGGCCCCCACTCATGTCTACCACCACCCCCAGCCACCAGGGGCAGCCTCCACCAGGCCCCCACTCATGTCCCCCTGCACCCCCACCCCCCAGCCACCAGGGGCAGCCTCCACCAGGCCCCCACTCATGTCTACCACCACCCCCACCCCCCAGCCACCAGGGGCAGATTCCACCAGGCCCCCACTCATGTCTCCCACCACCCCCAACCCCCAGCAGTGCAGGGGCAGCCTCCACCAGGCCCCCACTCATGTCTACCACCACCCCCACCCCCCAGCCACCAGGGGCAGATTCCACCAGGCCCCCACTCATGTCCCCCTGCACCCCCACCCCCCAGCAGTGCAGGGGCACCCTCCACCAGGCCCCCACTCATGTCTCCCACCACCCCCACCCCCCAGCAGTGCAGGGGCAGCCTCCACCAGGCCCCCACTCATGTCTACCACCACCCCCACCCCCCAGCCACCAGGGGCAGATTCCACCAGGCCCCCACTCATGTCTCCCACCCCCCAGCAGTGCAGGGGCAGCCTCCACCAGGCCCCCACTCATGTCTCCCACCACCCCCACCCCCCAGCAGTGCAGGGGCAGCCTCCACCAGGCCCCCACCCATGTCTACCACCACCCCCACCCCCCAGCCACCAGGGGCAGATTCCACCAGGCCCCCACTCATGTCCCCCTGCACCCCCACCCCCCAGCAGTGCAGGGGCAGCCTCCACCAGGCCCCCACTCATGTCTACCCCCACCCCCCAGCCACCAGGAGCAGATTCCACCAGGCCCCCACTCATGTCTACCACCACCCCCACCCCCCAGCCACCAGGGGCAGCCTCCACCAGGCCCCCACTCATGTCCCCCTGCACCCCCACCCCCCAGCAGTGCAGGGGCACCCTCCACCAGGCCCCCACTCATGTCTCCCACCACCCCCACCCCCCAGCACTGTGGGGCACCTGCCAGCAGGCCCCCACTCATGTCCAACTCATGTTCCCCTGCACCCCCACCCCCAGCACTGTGGGGCACCTGCCAGCAGGCCCCCACTCATGTCCAACTCATGTTCCCCTGCACACCCATCCTCCAGCACCGTGGGGCACCTGCCAGCAGGCCCCCACTCATGTCCAACTCATGTCCCCCTGCACCCCCACCCCCCAGCACCGTGGGGCACCTGCCAGCAGGCCCCCACTCATGTCCAACTCATGTTCCCCTGCACCCCCACCCCCCAGCACCGTGGGGCACCTGCCAGCAGGCCCCCACTCATGCCCAACTCATGTTCCCCTGCACCCCCACCCCCCAGCACCGTGGGGCACCTGCCAGCAGGCCCCCACTCATGCCCAACTCATGTCCCCCTGCACCCCCTCCCCCCAGCACCGTGGGGCACCTGCCAGCAGGCCCCCACTCATGTCCAACTCATGTTCCCCTGCACCTCCACCCCCCATCACTGTGGGGCACCTGCCAGCAGGCCCCCACTCATGTTCAACTCATGTCCTCCTGCACCCCCACCCCCCAGCACTCTGGGGCACCTGCCAGCAGGCCCCCACTCATGTCCAACTCATGTCCCCCAGCCAACATGTCATCACAGTCTAGATCCCCGGTCCCTAAGGTCAGCCTCCAAATGCAAAACACCCACCCGAGTATTGCATCCACCCACTCAGAAATGGCAATAACATGATAGAACTGCAATTGCAAGTTTGGAAATGAACACATGTCCCTCACATACACCCAATGGGTGTCAGTGAATCTCCAAACCCATATCATGATATGCATGAAACCAATGAGATGATACTACACATTGAAGTTTGATCTAAAAATATGAATTAAAGATAACATGAATAGAATCAAAAATAAACTAACAGAAATGGGAATGTAAAAAAAGTAAAAAGAAGCATGTCCATGAAAAAATGCAAAACCAAAATTCAGAATCCAAAGGAATGGTGTCCAAAGCCACAGTCCAGAAAAGAAAATCCAATGTGAAATTATAATTGAAAGCCATTGCTCCATGGGTAAATAGTAAAAAGAAAAGAAAATCCAACAGTGAACTATGTACAGGTGAACAAGCCAGGGTCCATGATCCCAACAAAAGAAATGAAACCTATCTAACACTACCTAATAAAAAATAACTATATACAAAAATGTGGCCCATTGTCCAAAAGGTCCAAAGAAAATGCAAAAACAAAGGAAAGCTAACACTAACTACATAACTATTTACATGGGCAGCGGGCTAGTCCAACGGCTCACTGGATGTTGTCATGGGCCAGGGCATCATCGAACTCCTGTTCAATGGCTTGGAGGCGGGCATGTTCCCTGGCCCCGAGGTCTCGCAGGGATAAAGCAGTGTCCAGCTCCAACTCCCTGCGAAGACCCTCGAGGCACTCAGCCCGCCTCAGCGCCCTCCGCATGGAGTTCTCCGCCCTGACCATTGTGAGCCGTTCCTCCTCTGCCCGCTGCCGCTCTGCACCTATCTGCTGGCCCAACCGCTCCCACACGGAAGCCACTCCCATTCCAGGGTTCTCCTGCCCTCCGGCCGATACCTGCACCCCTGATGTTGATGGCCCCGAGCCATGATGCCTCCCACGTCGAGCCTGCCGCTGCCTCCGACTCAACTGCCTGTGCCAGCACGACGGCATCCAGGCTGATGGTATCCACCGTCGTGCACGTGCCCTGCCCGATGATGCCGTCACATCCACCATCTGCTGGGGTCCAGTTGCTGGTGTGTCCACCCCTGCTGGACCTCCGACTCCCGACTGTGGCAGGGATGGGATCCCCACCGAGCCGGCTGCATTGGTCGGGGCAGGTCCACAGGGGGCCCTGGTGGCATCTGGGCCGGAAGACGGCATGGAGAACGACTGGTGCATAGTCACCACAGAGGAGGAGAGGGTCACCAGATTGGCCGACACATGGCCGTTCCCAACTGGGCCACGTCGGCACGGTGCTCTCCGTGATGACGTGCATGCTCCTCCCGGGAAGCACGCACCTCATCACAAATTGCACCTGTGCGCAACGCAACACCAATCAGGACCTTCACCATACGGCCAGGGGTCCCCTCGTACGCAGGTGGAGGGGAGTCAGATGACATGGACATCCCCCTTACCTGCGGACGGGCCTGGGATGGGGCATCCCTGCTGGTGCATGGTGGTGCAGTCACAGTGTCAGGGCCAGTGACATGCACAGGCCCCTCCACGGCGACCTGTGCTGCCTCCTGCCCCTGCCCCTGGACTGCAACACTTGCACCAGCAGGGATGCCCCCACCAGGCCCCATGTGCGCCTCAGTAGCAGCCTCCTCCTTCTCTGTGGAAACCACCAACCTGGATGGCTCCACCCCGTCTTCCGCCGTTGCAAGCCCCTGTGGGGGCTCACCCACCCCTTCCGCTGCAGCCGTGGGGGCATCCCCGCCGCTTTGCTCCACAGAGCCGTCTCCGCCCTCTTCTTCACGTGGCGCTGTGTAGAGGGAGACATAGAACACAAGCATCAGGGTACTGTACAATGGTCCCCTAGACAGGAAGCAATAGCAGATGAGTGGCACTGTCAAAGATCACTTCCATCATGTCCCTCCACAACACATGGCTCAGTGCAGGTAAAACACATGCGGTAACAGGCATGGCGCATGCTATGGACATTAGCATACATGTCCAAGTGATTCTTGAAACATACACTGTTGTATTGGAACTCACATGCATCATGTGCCATGCCTATCACATGCACACACTTCACCCTAGTTTCATCCATCTGGCCTCGTACACCACAGACACAGTGGATACAAGGATGACTAGGCTGCATCAGTGAACCGGAACATTGCGACAGACATGTGTGATGCATCCCTGGCATTCACAAGTCACAGACACGCAGGTCAGACACACAGACATGGACAGCATACATGTACATGGCATCAGCACCCATCCCTCACCCATGTCCAGGAACAGAGATTGGCATGCTTTCATGTGGCCATTCCGCATAGGGCAACCCATGTTGCATTTGAACACATGCACCAACCGTGTGGTTCACACATTACTGGTCTCACATGCATGACGTCCCTGCACACACACATGCATACATGGGCTATGTCACACATACAGGCAAGTATCAGACAACCAGCACACTGCGACATGCCCTGTCTCACACAGCAATGCTTGGCCACTTACCGCTCAACTCCAGACGGGTCTGCTTCTCAAGGATCTGGCCGTGGAGCGCTGGGCCTACGCGTTCCAGGACCCTCATCTAGATGGTACTCATGCGGCCCCAGCCCCCCTCCACGAGGCGCCGGGCCTTCAAGAGGGTCCTGGACCTGCAGTCATCCCAGCGCTTCTTGACATGTTGGTAGTCGCGGACTGCCACCCCCTCCGCGTTGATGGCAGTCACGATGTCCGTCCAGATCCGAGTCCGTCCTTCCTTGTTGGCGCGCTTACTTCCGAAGAGGGCATCATACTGCCCCAGGACTTGCTCCACCAGGACACCAACTTCGGTGGCAGTGAAGCTGGTGCCCCTCTGCCTCTCTGGACGGGGGTTGCCAGTGGTGCCAGATGTTGCAGTGCCCGACATGGCAACCCCAGAGGCAGGAGTGGGTGGGCAACTGGGTCCTGGGGCTGGGCTGTGGAGCAATGGTATCCCAGTCGGGAGTCTTCTGTTCCAGCAGGGGTGGACACAGCAAATGGACCCCTGCAGAAGGCTGATGTGCAGGCACCAAATGGCAGGGCACGGTGGCAGCAGGCAGGCAGGCAGGCAGCAGCAGAAGGCTCGTGGGAGGCTGCTCGGAGCTCTGGGGGGCAGTAATTCGGCCTTTTGGGCAGGAGCGTGGTCTTCCGTGTGCTTACGCGTGGCCAGCTTGATACGGAGTGATTTAGCACGTGAAAATCCTGCACGTCTGCGTGTAAATCAAGGAAAGGCCCTTAGCGCGTATGCACGTCAGCACGCATATGCGATTTCATTGGACCAAAGGCCCTTAGCGCGTGAGCGCGTCTGTGACGTGAGGCGCGCGGGTGTTTCCCTCATTACACGTGATGACAGAGCACACGTGGATTTCCACCAATCGCGTGTGGAACTTCCTGCGCACCCCAGAAATACACATACCCAGGCCAATCGCGTGTACGCTCACTTCCCTCCGATTAAACGCGATGACACTCGGACGTGCAGTTTTATTTCATTGGCCCAAAGGCCACCATGCGCAGCTGTGACGTCACGCGCATGGCCGTAGAGAATGGCGCGTGTAAAAAAGAAGAGATACACGTCCGAATGTCAAAGCGTGTAATTGGTGGAAATGGCCTCATTGCGTATGCGCGTCTGTGACGTGTGTATAAAAGGTACGTGTAGAACGCCATTTCCTTGTACGTGCTTTTCGTGGAGAGCAAGTGGGTGAAATCTGTACTTCTTGTCGGTTCACACGCGATTTACTTCATGGCGTTTCCAGTTCGTACTCCCTGTTACCTCTGACAGCTTTTTCTCTTTTCCTCTTTTTCCTGGGCCTGTTTCCTCAAACAGCGTTCCCTACTACTGTTGTCCTGTCTCCTCAGACAGCGTACAATTCTTCTTTTGGCGGGGGTGTTGCCAACGCGCACACACGCATATTTTTCACGCTTTTGTTCCTGGCGGACGGTGAGTCGCGCACGTATTTAACATCTGTGCTTGCCCCGTGTGTCGCGTACCCCTTCAGAGGTCATTCTAGGCTGCGTGTGACACGCATACGTTCATTCTTGTGTTCCTGGGTGCCACAGCGTAGTGCAGGTTTATTTTTCCACGCACGTGGTCTAGGAGGGGTTGCGTGCACCTTACTTCACTTTTTTGGGGTGCCTGTGCGTTGCGTGACCCGTCATCTTTCCCCAGGGGTGACATACAGCCTTGCTAGAGCACTAGGGTACGATTACCATCTGGTACCCAACCCCTTTGTCCCCCAATTGCCCGGGACAATAGTTCACATCGACTCCCATAAGCACAATAACATCAGTGCCATGGCTGGGAGGCGAGCAAGTCGTAAGGGTGGCAAAGGTGGCCGAGCCCCAAGTGGTGGCTGTGGTGGATCCGGTAGGGGATGCGGCCGTGACTTGCAGGGTGCCCCTAGCCCCCCGTGTGTGGAGGAGCAGTCAGGGACACCCATGCCCACCCCCCCCTGGTTGAGGTTACCGTGGCTGACACCATCCATGCTCAGCCCTTGTTGGACCAGCCCACTGTGGAACCAGACCTGGCACAGGGTGACTCCATGGCTGACTTCCAGGTCAGCAGGTCTAGGCCACGTGCGCCGTCAACGTTGGTGTCATCAGGCCACGTGGATCAGGGGCAGCTAGGTCATCTGCTGCCCCACGTAGGCAGGCTGGGGAGGCTGCAGGGGCAGCTGCGGCTCCATCCACCCCACCTCTCACACACCCATCCAGGACAGTGTCGGTCCAAGTCCATCATGCTGACATTCCCCCTGACACCATCACACTTGAGATAATGCCTGCACCAACTCCCATGCTGAGTGTGCAATCCCACGCTCCTGCCCCTAGTGTCCAGAGCGGCGCAGGACACTCCGGATCCCCACCACCTTCCAAGCGGAAGAGGAAGAGTGCTCGTCCAGTAGAGGCTGATGCCCCAGACACAGTCCGGCCCGTCAAGGAAGCCCAGCTTCAATGAGGCCGAACTGAATGCACTTGTAGAGTATGTGTCCGCACATGACTGCGAAATGGTGATTGTTGCAGGATCCAAGACCACACAACGTCAGGCACACTGGCAGACCATTGCGGACATCATAAGTGCCCTTGGAATCGTGAGGTGCACAGCTAATGAATGCTACAAGCGCTGGAATGACCTGAAGCGCAGGGCAAAGAATAAGCTGGCCTCAAGTCATGCCGCAACTCTAGTGACTGGAGGTGGGTCTCCAGCAGACGACATAGAACTCACTCCACATGAGCAGGTTGCTGGGACCTACGTCACGGAGGAACAGATCCAAGGCGTGGGAGAAGTGGCAGATTACGAGGCATTGTCCGGTGAGTGCACATGCATGTGTGTGTCATCCATGTGCATGGTGTGTGTGGGAGGGCTTCTGTTTGGGTGCCAGGGGAGGGTGTGTGTGCCTGAGTGGTTTGGCTCACCCATGTGCCTCTTCCTAAACATTCTTGGCAACAGCATTTGGGTATAGCAGCATCCCTTCGGCCAACATTAGACATCCAGCCCAACACCACGCCAGTTGCCCTTGGAGTGTCATCTTGCCACTACACTGTTGCTTATTTACCTCTGTTCATTCAGGCAGATTGTTTGCATACCACCACTTTTACTCGGAATTTCTCAGTCCTATTGTCACATGTCTGACATGGCTATGGTACAGTGGACTGGCTCAGTTTCGTGGACATGATTAGTTTGGACATGTCCCTGTGCTATAGGACCATTTTTGACTGGCAGCTGCAGGTTAAACATTTGAACCATTACAATGGAAATAATCAATCATATGAACAAACTGGACTGAATGAACAATTGGTGACCTCCTCTCCCTCTTCACTTCATGGCTAGGGTACATGCCATCTGTGTGATGGCATGTGTATTTGACCTGGCAATCACTGGCCAATGTGTGATGCCACTGCTAGGCAGCATGCAGCAAATGTGTTCATCTTCCATCTTGGTGTCATCAATGTGTGCCATCTGCCTCCCCATCACACGCAGTGACGGTGCATGCATGGGAGTGTTTTAGTCATGTGGGACATGTGTCAATCAAGTACTGTTTCTGTAGCCTCTCAGCCCTCATTGTGTGCCATTGTGCTAATGCCTGTTTCCATTTGTTTTCTTTTATGTCTTTGCAGGAGAAGACGCACCTGATACTGCTGGGGTTGTGGAGATGGTGCAGACCCAGGAGGGGTCTGAGGGCCGACCGACCACCAGTGAGGGACGTGGTGTGGTGGTGGGTGAGAACCCACAACTGCTGCAGGTCATGCTCTCAAGGGGTGTCTCTGGCTGCACCTCCCCCGAGCTGTACTCAGGTGTCGATTCGGATGATGAGACCTACGTGCCGTCGCAGATGAGTGTTCCTGGGAGGGATTCTGTTCTGTCCGACCCACCTGCACCAGGGTTAGAACCCTCAATGGGGATGTCAGTGTTGGCAGGTACGCCTTTGGTGGTTACGGATGCAGGGTCACACTCCGCGACATCTGATCCTGTACCTGGGCCAGCAGATCAGAGGGGGAATGCAGTCCTGCAGCCTCAGGCAGTGCCGGCACAGCAAGGCGCAGTTCGCCTTGCCCCAGACAGGTGTGGTGCCCGCCGACGTGGTGGCCGTACGCCACCTGGCAATACCGCATGGGAGCAATCCATTTACGGTATGGCAACCCAACAGGCAGCATCATCAGAGATGATGGCTCAGGACATGGATAGGGTGGCCACTTCCATTGTCCCCCCCGAAAGGCTGAAAGAGCGACTACAGCAGGCAACCGACTCCATCTGCCAGTCACACAGGGAGGACATGTTGGCGTCCGACAGGGACAGGCGGGCGGCACTGGCGACTCTGCAGGAAGCCATCTCCATAGAGTCCCAGGGCCACAGGGAAGCCCTGAGGCTGGAACTCCTTCACCTCAGGACGACTCTTGTTGAGCTTGAGGCTTCAACAAACCGAAGGACAGAACAGTAGCTGGAGCGTCTCACCCGTACGCTCTCAGCTGAGATGCAGGCATCTAGGGCGGAGGTCCGGGCATTCCGTGAGTTGTTGCATGGGGACCTCCGCACACTTATCCTCCAGAACGAGACCTACCACACCCGCATGCTTGCAGCCATGGAGGAACAGACTAGGGCTTTGCGTGGGCTGCCTCCCATAGTGCCACCACCTCCGGATGCAGCTGCAGAGGGTGAGGATAGCGACAGCAGTGATACTCCCACAATAGGGTAGCCGTGTAGGCCATGAGCCCATGGAGGTGTTTTTTTTTCGCAAGATCCACACAGGTGGGCTTTGGTGTGCACCCTGTCCTCGGACCTCCTGGGTGGCCTCCCCAACCCCCCCCCCATTAATGGCCATTTTTTATTTTTTTTTATTTTTTTTTATTTTTTGTGGGACAGTGTGTTGCCTTGTGTGGCTCCCGTGGGCATACGCTGCATTGTGGCTGGGCACATGCAGGCTTGTCATGGATTTGGTTCAGATGCTTGGGTTTTTGTCACACACATCCCTCCTGCTTCCCGTTTCCATGGGCTTGCAAAGGGTGTGCCCAAGTGACATTGACGTACATGGTGACATTGGACTCCCATGAGCTGTGTGGGCAGTCTGTAGTCAATACTGTGTATACATTCATAGTGCATATTGTTGTTGTATTGTACACTGCGTGGTGTATTGATATGTGCCTCTGCATCCATCTCATCCTCCATATTTTCAGGTCCATTCCTCATGTCTTCACAATGCGGTCCACCTTGGAACTGGAGTCCATGTTGTAAGCAGTGCACCTACACTCTTGCGTGGCGCTAACACTGTATACTTGGAAGTGTTCGGAGGGCTGTCATCATCAGGTGGTGAGGCTAGCTAATTTTTAAGTCTGTAATGTCATGTTTAAGGTAGGTTGGAGGTTGTGTAGGTGATTGGTATTCTTGGTAAGTATTTGGTAATGTGGGTTGTAGGTCCTGCATTACTGTGAGCATTTCATGTGTGGACATGTTTCCATTAGGGACACTGTAGCTGCTGACACTTTGGGCATGTTGTGGGGATTAATTTCTTTCCTCTCACATTGCATGACATGCCATGGTGTGTTGTGTGGCCGTGCCGGGGAGGGGGTGGGTGACATGGCACTGTTTTCATGTAGTATTTTGCAAGTGGGTATTCATTTATGTAGCATGGAAGTGTCTTTTCATGACACTGCATTGGTGGTGTTTGTGTAGGTAGGGATGCACACATTGTGACACTTCCACATGAACAATCTCAGGCTGCTATGCTTCTGACAGTTGACAGTCCCTTTGTTCGTCTTAATTGTCAGGTCGAGTCATCATTGCTTATCAGATGGTATGTGCCAGGCCTGTGTGCACTCCACTGGGGTGTGATTTCTATGTGAAGTAATTAGCCACCAGCTGCGTACGGGCTGCCTCACCCCGTGCCCTCTCCCCTCCCATGCGCAGCGGCCGTGCATGTGGTTGGGGATGTGGGGGCACCACCATGTCCACAGCCAGGCCCCGGCGTGTTGCAACATTGTGCAGGACACATGCTGCCACTATGATCCTGCACACTACTGGGGGCGCATATAACAGCTGCCCGCCAGAACGGTCAAGGGAGCGAAAGCGTGACTTGAGCACTCCGAATGTGCGCTCCACTATGCCCCGGGTTGCAATATGGGCTGTGTTGTATCTTACCTCTGGAGGCGTGATGGGGTTCCGAATTGGCGTCATCATGTTGGTGCTCAGAGGGTAGGCACTGTCCCCTGGTGAGGAGGTGATGGGTATCATTAGTGGGGTAGGGGTAGTGACATAACTCTGCATCTGACATGCATGCATGTGCAGTGGCATTCATACTCACCAAGCAGCCATGTATCGCCATACAGCCCAGCTTCTAGGTCCCGGCTTAGGGTAGACATTCGGTAAATGAAGCTGTCGTGGGTGGACCCTGGATAGTTGGCATATACTGAGGTGATGATTCCCTTAGCATTACATACTACCTGCACGTTGATGGAATGCCAGTGCTTGCGGTTCCTATAGATGTGCTCAGATGCCCTGGGGGGACATAGTGCCATATGGGTGCAGTCAATGGCACCTAGCACTTTTGGGAATTGTGCCACACCGTAGAAATCGAGGGTGGCAGCCTGCCGTTCTGCATGTGTCCTGGGCAGGTATATGTGCCTACGGACTGATGGGCGTGCAGTGATGATGTTCAAGACCTGGTGTAGGCAGCGTGACTGCGTGGCTTGTGACACCCCACCCACTATGGCACTTGTCCGCTGAAATGATCCTGTGGCCAAGAAGTGCAGTACATTGAGGACCTTCTCCAGGGGGCTGAGTGCTTGGGAGCACAGGGTGGGTGATGTGAGGTCATCCTCCCACTCACTGACCAGGTCCAGTATTATGTGTGGGGGAAACCTGTACCTCCCATACACCTGGTCATCAGGCATCCCAAAAAGGCTGGTTCTGGGAGTGAAAATCCGGGCCCTCACTATCCTCCTCCTCCTCCTTTGGTAACCCACGGCCACTGCTGCTAGGAATGGTATATTCATCCTGGCGTATGAGCTTGTTTGTTGTTTGCGCGCACTTTTATGCTGCGCGGGTCGACGTACACCTGCTTCATGCTGGCGTACGTGTCTCAGGATTGGACCATTTTGCGGCACGTCGTAGGCGAACGTGTGAATCTTCCCGCCCACCCCAGGAATACACGTAGCACGCTCTCACAGGCACAGTCATGGGTAAATATTCCCGCCCACCCCTGGAATACATGTAACCCACTCTCACAGGCCCAATTGCGTGTGGAACTTCCCGCGCACCCCGTAGCACACGTACCCAGGAAAATCGCGTTTGGAAGTTCACGCGCACCCCGAAGTAAACGTACCCAGGCTAATCACGTGTGGAACTTCCCGCGCACCCCGTAGTACACGTACCCAGGCAAATCGCGTGTGGAAGTTCACGCGCACCCCGAAGTACACGTACCCAGGCAAATCGCATGGCTGGGGGGTGGGGGTGGTGGTAGACATGAGTGGGGGCCTGGTGGAGGCTGCCCCTGCACTGCTGGGGGGTGGGGGTAATAGGGGACATGAGTGGGGGCCTGGTGGAGGCTGCCCCTGCACTGATGGGGGTGGGGGTGGTGGGAGACATGAGTGGGGGCCTGGTGGAGGCTGCCCCTGGTGGCTGGGGGGTGAGGGTGGTGGGAGACATGAGTTGGACATGAGTGGGGGCCTGGTGGAGGGTGCCCCTGGTGGCTGGGGGGTGGGGGTGGTGGTAGACATGGGTGGGGGCCTGGTGGAGGCTGCCCCTGCACTGCTGGGGGGTGGGGGTGGTGGTAGACATGAGTGGGGGCCTGGTGGAGGCTGCCCCTGGTGGCTGGGGGGTGAGGGTGGCGGGAGAAATGAGTGGGGGCCTGGTGGAGGGTGCCCCTGGTGGCTGGGGGGTGAGGGTGGTGGGAGACATGAGTGGGGGCCTGGTGGAGGCTGCCCCTGCACTGCTGGGGGGTGGGGGTAATAGGGGACATGAGTGGGGGCCTGGTGGAGGCTGCCCCTGCACTGCTGGGGGGTGGGGTTGGGGGTGGTGGTAGACATGAGTGGGGGCCTGGTGGAGGCTGCCCCTGCACTGCTGGGGATTGGGGGTGGTGGTAGCTATGAGTGGGGGCCTGGTGGAGTCTGCCCCTGCACTGCTGGGGGGTGGGGGTGGTGGTAGACATGGGTGGGGGCCTGGTGGAGGCTGCCCCTGCACTGCTGAGGGGGTGGGGGTGCAGGGGGACATGAGTGGGGGCCTGGTGGAGGCTGCCCCTGGTGGCTGGGGGGTGAGGGTGGTGGGAGACATGAGTGGGGGCCTGGTGGAGGCTGCCCCTGGTGGCTGGGGGGTGAGGATGGTGGGAGACATGAGTTGCACATGAGTGGGGGCCTGGTGGAGGGTGCCCCTGGTGGCTGGGCGGTGGGGGTGGTGGTAGACATGGGTGGGGGCCTGGTGGAGGCTGTCCCTGCACTGCTGGGGGGTGGGGGTGGTGGTAGACATGAGTGGGGGCCTGGTGGAGGCTGCCCCTGCACTGCTGGGGGGTGGGGGTAATAGGGGACATGAGTGGGGGCCTGGTGGAGGCTGCCCTGGTGGATGGGGGGTGGGGGTGGTGGTAGACATGAGTGGGGGCCTGGTGGAGGCTGCCCCTGCACTGCTGCGGGGTGGGGGCAATAGGGGACATGAGTGGGGGCCTGGTGGAGGCTGCCCCTGCACTGCTGGGGGGTGGGGGTGGTGGGAGACATGAGTGGGGGCCTGGTAGAGGCTGCCCCTGCACTGCTGGCGGGTGGGGGTGGTGGTAGACATGGGTGGGGGCCTGGTGGAGGCTGCCCCTGCACTGCTGGAGGGTGGGGGTGGTGGGAGACATGAGTGGGGGCCTGGTGGAGGCTGCCCCTGGTGGCTGGGGGGTGGGGGTGGTGGGAGACATGTGTTGGTGATCAGTAGTGCAAGGTGACATGTGGGTTGGCTGGTGGGCATGGCCATGGTGGATGGGTTGCCTGTGGGACATGAGCAGGGGTGCAGGGTGGTACCCTGTGGTGTGGGCTGCCTGCAGGGGCCGTGGAGGGTGTAGAGGGAACACCTGTGGGGACCCACATGGCCAAATCACGTGTAGCATTCCCCGGCACCACCGAAATACACGTACCCTGCAGAAATCGCGTGTGAATCTTCCGCGCACATCGGAATACACGTACCCAGGCCAATCGCGTGTGGAACTTCCCGCGCACCCCCACCTAGCCAGGCCAATCGCATGTGGAACTTCCCGCGCACCCCGTAGTACTCTACCCAGGCCAATCGCGTGTGGAAGTTCACGCGCACCCCGAAGTACACGTACCCAGGCTAATCGCGTGTGGAACTTCCTGCGCACCCAGGAACACGCGCACATGCTATTTTTCACTCAGCGGGTGTCCGTGTTTGTCGGTGCCCCTTTGCACCTCATTTGTCCTAGAGGGCCACTGTATGGGCCATTCATCATGGCTGTATATGGGTGCTTTTTGTTAGCGCACATTTTGGCGTACATTTTTTTCAGTCGCAGGGGCGCTACCGCCTGCTTTCTTGTGGCGTACTTGTTTGGCCCTGTGCGCGTCTTTGACCGTGCACTGGTTTGCCCTATTCGATTCCATGAATACGGGTTGTAGGCGAGCGTGTGGGCGTTCTGCGCACTTGCCTCCTGTACTTCCCCCGTGACGCCCATATTTTCACGCGTTGTTCCCCATTCCGAGTGTTACGTCCCGTGTTCCGCCTACTTTTGTGATGTGCGCCGTGCTATGTGCGATTTCGCAGTGGCCGTGGCGCACGCTGTTGGATGACCTGTGCGCCGGCGTGCGCGGCGCACATTTTTAGCGCACATCCAATGTTTTTCTCACGCACAGACTTCCATGAATCGCTGTGCGCTGGTTTTCCTGCGATTTTCGCACTTGCACTGCGATTTTCGCGCTTTTCCTGCGATTCGCACGTTTTGGCACCTCTGCGCGAAAATTTTCGGCGCACATTAATTCCATGAATCGACCCCTAACTTTTAACGACATAGTCACATGTCATAGTTAAATTAGAAATGTTCCCATTACTCCACTTCAGAAAGTCTGATTTCCAATTGTTTCAAGAATAATGTGAGGGCGATTACAAGTTTCTTATTTGTGCTACAATGCATTCTTGCTCACCATTCATCAGCAGTGTAAGTCATCCCCATACTCAGTTCTTGTGCTAGAAATGTGGTTATTTGTGTTTTAAGATCAGGGCATAGCAAAACCAGATGTTTTAAGGTTTCCTCTTCTTTGCCGCAGAACCGGCATTTATAAATTTCTCTGGTCTCATATAGGTTTAGCCTGAACTTCGGGTACTTGCATGGGAACACTTCCATGTATTGGGGTATCTCATTAAATCTTATTGCTTCAGGTGGGGAGTCTCCCATACATTTGTGAGATCTTCTCTTCTCGTAAGTCTCGATCCAATCTAATTTGAGAACTTTCCTCTTAACCAGATTCGGATTGGTTAATAATGTCTCTTCGTCGCTTCCTATGTGGTGCAGTATTTCTCTGCATTTTTGTCTCCATATGTGAAGTGGTAATTGATTATCCTTAGGACCATGTTCTGTTAGTATGTCGAATTGAGGTATTGACTTTCCCAGCATTTTACCAAACAGTGTTAGCGAGTTCGATGTTATTCTAGCATTCAAGGTTGACATGCTTGCTTCATATAAAACACATGCAGTTGGACAACTTTGTGGGATTTGAAAAATTTATTTCCAAAACATTCCTTCACAGCGAGACCAGATTTGACTTGAGCAACCGAACATACATTCTGCTCCAAAAGTTAACGCTGGAATTACTTTACTTTTATAGAAGTTTATAACGGGCTTGTACGAGAATTTCCCATATCTTCTTTGGATTAGAGTTGCCTGTGTGGTCAGTTGTTTGCATTTACTTAATGTTTTGGTTACCATTGGTTCGTCTCTTAAGCTCGCATTGATGTATGTTCCCAGATATTTGCAGGAATCGACTTGCCTTAAACGGTTACCTCCCAAGGTCCATTGAAATTTCTTCTTTTTGGTTGACCTGCCTATTAGATTCTCGAGGACCAAAATCTCTGTTTTTGCTGAGTTGATTTCTAGTCCTATTTCGTCGATATATATGTTTTAAGAGCATTTAGTTTGCGTTGCAACCCAATTGGGGTCAAGTCTAATAGGACTATATCGTCCGCATATAGTATCCAGTTTAGAGGCCTGCCATTCAGCTTTGGTGGTACGGATCTCACTCCATCTATCGCTTCCCCAACTTCAGAAATATAGAAGTTGAACAGAGTCGCGGCCAGAGGGCACCCTTGTTTTACGCCGCGGGCCGTTGGAATGGCCTCGGAAAGATGACCATCATTATCTAGGCGAATCCTCACCTTTGTCTGTGAGTGCAGTTCTTTTATAGCCAAGATTAAGCTTATTGGGCAACCTTTTTTTTAGTAGTTTTGTCCATAGTATTTCGCGTTCCATGCCATCAAAGGCATGGGCTAGGTCAACGAAGGCCAGATATTTTTTTCGACCTGCACTGATGGCATTTAACTTTAGAATATTAAGCAGGAACAAATTCAAGCTGCATCCAACATCTTTTACAAATCCTGTTTGTCTATTGTCCATAGCCTTTTCTGCTTTTATCCAGTTGGATAATTGTTTTAAAAGTAGACTTGCAAATATTTTTCCCACCACATTGAGTAAGGCGATCAGCATATAATTTGTTGGTTCTATTCGGCACCCTTTTTTGAATATTGGGACTATGATCCCTTCCTAACACGTGGTGGGTATTCTTGCTTTCTGTGCTATATTTTGGAACAAGATGTAACAGAACTCTGACCATTCTTCGATCTTATTTTTCATCATGTAATTCGACAGACCATCAGGTCCTGCTGCCCGGATTGAACTACAAGTTTCAATGCACTTCTTAATGTCTTCAAATTCGAAAGTTAAGTCCCATGTTTGTAATATTGGGATGTGCAGGCTTTTAGCTGGTAATTTCTTCTCAAAGAGCTGACCATAATGCTTGACCCACTGGATTTCATTAACCATATTCTTCATCAAAGACCCCGACGGGTTTTCAAATTCATTGATCAAGGACCAAGTCTTAAGCATAGCTTCAGCATCATTTTGCTCCATTATTATTCTGTGTGATTTTAACCAATTTTTGTATATGCTTTTTAGAAACTTTATTCGTTGATTTTGATTTCCTTGATTGTCTTTTCTTATTCTCCTACTGATTTTACGAAGTTCTCTTTTCTTTTGAGCGACTTGTTCATTGAATTTTTGTTTCCTGAATTGTGGTTTCCCCAAGGCTGCACCCTTGGTTCTGTAAATTTCCATAAATTCCTTGTATTCAGTCACAAGGTCCCTACCTGCGTTTGACTGGGGTCTAATTTGATCTGCTAAAGACATTATGTCTTGATTGTTCATTCACAAGCGATTCCTACTTGGCTCGATCTCCAGTACTTGGGTCCAAACTTGTTTGAGTTGAGTCTTTGGTTGGTTCCAAGTGAGCTTCACTAAATTATGGTCACTTTGAGGTGTTTTTACGACTTTTAAGTTGATTATCTCTGTTGACATTGACTCCGAAATGAAGAAATAATCGAGTATCGACTTTTGGGGGCCCTTCTCCGAAGTCTCTACTGGTGGGATATCTCCTCTTATATTCCCATTCATCATGTTTAGCAAACGATCGTTCATTTCGTCTAGCCATAGTTTCGCAATTTTGGACTCTTTCTGCGTTGAGTTCTTTTTGATTAGGCTGATATCAATGATTTTCAAATTGAGGTCTCCACATATCACTATGTCAGCAGCTGCGTTGCCCACCAATACCAAGTCAACAAGATCCAACAGGTCTTCCATTAGGTTTCCTTGATTGACGTGTATATGATTCCAATACACGTTAAAAATGTGTACCTCCTTTGTCATTCGATTTGTCAGCCCAACAGCTTCGAGCTTTACATACTGGATGTTAGGAGAGTGGTTCCTATTTATTTTTATACTGAAGCCACTCGTTCTCTTTACTAAGATTAGCTGGCCTGACATCGGACGTCCTTTTTTTAGTAGTACTGCTGGATTTATGGCAACCTTAAAAAAAACTTCTATATATGGGCAGTTGGATAGCCAAGTCTCCTGGAGACATATTATATCACAGGATCAAAGCTCTTCTTCAGGCTTAGTTATCAAGTGAGCATATCCTCTGGTGTTCCAAGTTGCCAGAACGACTTGAGTACAGTTGTCTTGGCATTAGCTCACATGTGTGGAGTTTATGGCCTTTGCTAGCCAGGACCAGTTTCCTTCTTCTTCAGTATTGGAGTTCGTTTGTTTTACAGTTCTGGTTGCCAAAGAAACTGCCAGTGTGTTTGCAACAGTGATTTCTATCTTTTTTGTTTTCTGGTCACTACTCAATTCAGCTTCTGCCCTGGTTAGATTTTTGGTCTCTGTCTCCGTATGCCGAGCGATGATTCCTTCTACATTGACCATTTTACTGGTTGATTGATTAGCATGTGGACTGGTTACAGATGTAGAGGGGGATGTTAAGGTGTTATCAACTTCATATATTTGAAACCCCTCGTCCATTAGTGGTCTTTAACACATCATAACAAGCTGAGCTATTTTCAGCAGGTTGATGTGTAACAATGCCCTTGCTTGACCAGATTCGTCAATAAATTCCACTCTTTTGATTTCAGCACTTTGCACTCCCCTTAGTGCTGGAATTACTTTAAAGAGCTGTAATATCAAACTTCGGTTTATCGGGGAGTTGTGTTTTTTCACCTCTATTCTTTCAATCAGAATTCCGTAGCTCAGACTTTCAGACATGACTCGCTGAGTTGCACCTTTGCAGCTGGCCACCACATTTCTTCCATTCTCAGTCGGTTGACACATGTCAGTTTTCCCTTGAGACAATCCTTGTGCTCTCAGTCTTGCTTGTGGGCAGACTTCATTTGGCGGCTTTATATTCATTGATGATTTAGCAAGTGCTGGATTCATGAGGGACGTGATACACTCAGGATCTTTTTTCGATAGACTACGCTTCAGTTTTTCTGCCATCATGTAGAATCTTTTTTCCTCTGATCTTGCGCCCGTATGATCAGTTTCAGCAACTTCAGTTTCTTTGGTAGGCGATTAAATTATTCTTATCACTCTTCTTGCTCTGTTTGCATCCTTTGGAGTCTCATTCAAGGCAATCGACTGCTCTTTTCTGGGCTCTTTCTCATACGAATCGGGGTTGTCCTTTTTAGATTCAGAGGCACAGCTCCTCCCTACTGATGAGGTCCAACCAGACCGAAACACGTGTCTGGGGATGCTGTTGGTACTCTTGTTCAGAGGAGAATTGCCTAGCATTTCGGTGCTGGACTGCCCCAGGGCAGGACAAAGACTGATATGTTTGGGATATTTCTTCTCTGTGAAAGATAGTGCGCTAAAGACTCTGGGTAAGTCTCTCGTAACCAGGACTAATGTCTGGCAGAGGGAATCCCAGGACCCCCCCCCTTGTTAATTTGCATATTTAAGTAACTTTGGGTCTCACCCTAAGTTACTAGAGGAATCCAGACGTGGACCCCTTGCTCACTATTCTTAGAGAGGCACAGCTCCTCCCTACTGATGAGGTCCAACCAGACCGAAACACGTGTCTGGGGATGCTGTTGGTACTCTTGTTCAGAGGAGAATTGCCTAGCATTTCGGTGCTGGACTGCCCCAGGGCAGGACAAAGACTGATATGTTTGGGATATTTCTTCTCTGTGAAAGATAGTGCGCTAAAGACTCTGGGTAAGTCTCTCGTAACCAGGACTAATGTCTGGCAGAGGGACTCCCAGGACCCCCCCTTGTTAATTTGCTTTTTAGATTCATCTACATTATCCTCAGGCGTACTGTATGCTGACAAATTCATCAAGTCTGCAGTGGCAGATTCATCGTCACTACACACATCCCCATCTTGGCCCATTTCTGGATTTGGTTGAGCTTCGTTCGTCTTTTGAGAGCTTTTTGTCTTTTGCTCTTTTAGAGTGCTCTTTAGGGGTACTTCATTGCTCATCTCTGCGTTGTTAATTGTCACATTTAACGCTTTTATGTTTCTGAAAAAGTTAGATGAGTTTTTTGCGTTTTTGTTTTTAGGAGCAGCCATGTTTTTTGTTTTACGTTTGCATTTACCTGATTTGGTAGCTGGTTCATCTAGCTTTTTACTATCTTTTGTTCGATTTGAGATCTGTGGTTTATCAAAGATCTCATACCAGTCCTGCTCATTCGATTTTTCCTTGTTTGATGGTGACTTCAGCTGAGAGATTTATTTTTCATTTTCTTGCTCGTGATCCTTTGGTGTTAGAGGCTGAGCGTGTGGTGTTTGTTTTAGAGGGGAAGAGGAAACGCTCTGGAGGATTTTCTTTGCCTCACTGACCGACGTCATCGGCCGCAATGGATCTGGTACGTTTCCAACCTCTTTGATTGAATGAGTGTCCTCTTGAACCTCATAAGCAGCTTTATCACTGTGAGTGCTACTGTGGCTAGGGGCATGAACAGACTCGTTATTACGAGAACTGTCAGCCGAGCCTTGATCGGTGCTTGCTACCTTTGCCAAAGGATCAATTGTTTCGCTTATTTTGGGGTTTGGGCACTGAAACTCAACATTTTTACTTGCCATTCTTGACGCCTGTTGGGAATTTGTAAGATTGATCTGGATCGGTATTTGAGATGCTATGCCTGATTCCCCAAATCCTGGTAGTCTGCGTGCACTCGCTTTGCGATCTTGTTCTTTGTTTAAGACATTCAGGGCTTGTTTTGTGACTTCGGCAAACAAGCGTTTATCTTCAGAAATACTCTTTAGAGCTTTTTTCATAATGGATAATGATAAGTGCATTATTTGATTCCGAGAAGCCATTTCTGATATATCTGCTTCCAGTTTTATCATTTTTGCTTTAAGTAATGCGATCAAGGTATTTTGATCTT
Organism: Ambystoma mexicanum; assembly: GCF_040938575.1. Lineage (NCBI taxonomy): Eukaryota > Metazoa > Chordata > Amphibia > Caudata > Ambystomatidae > Ambystoma > Ambystoma mexicanum. Next base: position 912,345,717 of record NC_090923.1, on the reverse strand, counting down.
TGCAGGAATCGTATAGCTGCCCATATAGTTTTGTTAGAAGCGCCACTGCGATCGTTGTTGCTGACATTAAGATTGGTCTTAAGCTGTCCACCACTTTTTCAGTCACGGTAACACCTGTTTCTACCTTTTCACAAGCTTTGTGTGGCTGGCGATAGGAGACTTTCTCCTTCCTTATGCGTGAAGTTAAGCTCTCGGATTCGGATTCAGTAGTAGTAGAGCTTGAAGTTATCTCGGACTGGGGGTATCTCGATACTTCGGCCTGTAATTTATAGCAGGCTCTAAGAGCTTGATTCCTCACAGACTCAGCACGTTTAGAGCGCTTTTGCGAGTGGCTGAACTCACTCTCAGAACTGGCGTCCTTTCGTATCTTTTTAGAAAAGTCATGTTCTCACTATTCTTGGTATCTCTTTATCACTTGGTTCTCACTTGGAATATTTGTGCTCCTCACTCGGTTCAAATCCATTAGCATATTCGCATGAGGTACTGGTTGCGAGGTTTTGTCCGACCTCGTAAATGCCAGCTTTGCATTCATCTGTGACAGTTCAAAAATCACTTGATCTGCTATTGCAATAGAATTTCGACGCAATTGTGTTGTACTGTTGTCAGTCTTATTTAGTTGGAAGTCCAAGGATGCAGCCGTCACCCACTCACCATCCATTGCTTTTTCTTTTAACAATACATCCTGCGGGCGGCTCACATCAGAGTCTGAAAGCATGTTTCTTTTTTCACCATCACTTTGTTCTTTCTCTTGTGATAATTGTTCTGATGTCTCAGACCTAATGAGCTGAGCCGATTGCCTTCTGACCTATTAACAGTACCCAGTGGTGAAGGGGTCGGACTTTGGTTTTTGTCGTGCGATTCGTCTTGTGCCACCAAACCCTTCGCACCAGTTGACCCTGTGGTCGCTTGGCTTTTTATTGCTTCACAGTCCTGAAGCTTGTGGGGTAGTGCCGGCAGGGCAGGCAGGTGAATGCTGCACTCCTTCAGCCTGAGGAGACAGCTCCCAACTTCACCTCTTTGCTGTTTTTGCAAAGCCAAAGTTGCAGATACTGAAGCAATTTTCCCAGTTTTTTCAATGATCTTCCATGCCATCAATTTCAGCGTATTTATTTTCTCCTTAGGTTGCACAGCCAGCTGATTCTTATTGTGCTGTGGGCTATTTTCTGTGCTTTTAGAAACATCCTGTACTGTCAAGTACTTATCCTTATCCTTTGTACATAGCACAGGTTTCGAGAGTACACTGGCAACATTTGACATTGGTTCACTTAATATATTTGATGGCCGGGGCCTCGGGTTTCTATCATCGTGTGCCTCATAACCTGCCCCTGTCCCTGTATTCTGCACATTATCATTGAGAGTATTGGCCCCACCTACGAGTATAATAGGACCTTTTGTCCATATCATTAAGGGCATATCCTCACTTGTGTCCTCACTTGTGGTAGATGATTTGGCAAAGCCTAACACGTGATCCCTGCTTCTTTGAGCTTCGTGATCATTAACATTTTCATTTTCGTTTTTGGATTGTGAGGCACAGAGGCATGATGTACTGCAGTGCCCAGGCTGTAGGAGACACCCTTCTTTATTCGAGCTCAGGGCTTGAAGTTGGTGCTCGTGAGTGTTTGTGTGCATGTCCACGGCTTCCTCGTGGGCTACTTCCCATCTGAGTCCAAGTCCGAGTTTAAAGCAGTGAACAGAAGGAGACACAGCGCTCCCTTGCATTGCATTACAGTGGCTGCTAGCAGGCGTTGAGCTTGCTCCTTCTCCTCCTTCAGCCCCCACCCTCGCTCCTTCTCCTTCAGCCCCCACCCTCGCAGTATTCACATTGCCCGCATGACTCGTCATGCTTTTACTTACATCGGGCTTCTTAATCAGTTTGGTGCAGGCAGAGTCGGCGTCCTGGGCAAGACGGGGGGAAGCAGCAGGGGAAAAAGCAAAGGTCATTTCGCTGAGGCGTGGGCGGAGCCTTTTCCCAGCCATAATCTCCGAGCGCCCTACTCGTCGTAATTGCGCTCGAGTTAGCGGGATACCAGTCTTTCCCACCATGTCCAAGGTTCCTTCTTCAGCGCCTACCACGACTCCACGGCACCCAAGGAACACAAGAAACACATTCCTGCCACACTCCGCGACGCTCCACGTCTGGCAGGAGTTTTTGGCAAAAATGCTCTGCCTTTCTCAATGGAGCTGGAAAAAACACTGAAGTCGTGTAGAGGTCTGCACAAGAAACACACTCCTGCCACACTCCGCCCTATTATGGATAGCTGAATATGCTTATAATAATTCCCTACACACCAGCACTGGGCAGACACCCTTTTATACCATGTATGTCAGGCACCCACGTACTTCTGAGTTGGACGTTAGTAGAACCCTGGAAATGCCAGCAGTCAAAATCTTACACACGACCATTTCTCAAACCTTTAAAAGGGCAGCTGAACACCTACTTCAAGCTAAGAATCGCCAAAAGAAGTTTGCTGATCAACACCGAGCAAAGGCCCCCAACTACCAAGTGGGAGACAAAGTCTGGCTGGTGTCTAAACACGTGTCCATTAAAGGAACCCAAACTTTCCTTCCAAGATACCTGGGTCCATTCACCGTCACCTCCGGGATAAATCCTGTGGCGGTCAGACTAGCTTTGCCGTCAAACATGCTGATTCATCCTGTGTTCCACGTGTCTCTCCTTAAACCTGTTCAACCTGGGACCGGGTAGCAACGCCACCGCAGCCAGTAGTAGTCGTCGGGGAGCCAGAATTCGAAGTCAAGGACATCCTAGATTCAAAGTACGTCAGATCCAAATTATACTACTTAGTAGACTGGAAGGGGTATGGTCCACAAGACAGGACATGGGAGCCTTGGGAGTACATCCATTCACCTTGCTTGCTTAGACGATTTCATCGAACCATCCAACCAAACCAGGACCAGACAGAAGAGCCACCTTGAGAGGGGCCTTTGGGGGAGTGCTGTCATGATTCCTGCCCCTCATGTCCCCAGCCCTCCAAGATGTCAGGCTGGAGCCAGGCCACGATCACCTACTTGGCCCTCAAGGGCCTCTCCATCCCTCCAAAGACCCACTTGGAGTCAGACTTGGCGCTTGTGGCACCAGACTCACTCACTTCCATAGGATAACATTGGGGATTGGACTTGCAGTGCATTGATGGGGACAAGATGGATGCCCCCACATATTTCGGTTCCCAGAACTGCATGTGCAGTCTAGTCTTTTGGGTGTGGTTCAGCCCAGAGACACCTGGGATACCCAGAGACTATTTAAGCCACGCTCAGGCTGAGAAACATGCTTTGCGTTTTCTGCACCTGCAGCGTGACACTCGCCGTGTTCGGATCGGTCTCCAGTAGGCCTGCATCTTTCTTCTGCGCTCAGCTCCTGCAAGAACAAGAACACTGTTAGGAACAGCCTTACCTTGCAGCACTTCTGCCCATCATTCATCGCTCCTTCTGTTCTGCGGGCATCTTCGGCGGTGTCATTCCCATCCCAGCACGCCGCTTCCTAAGGAAAAGGGAAAGAACAGAAAAAAGGCATTAGTAAGCATTTTGCAAATCTTTGCTTATTTTTAAATACTGTTCGAGCTTCAAACGCTTACCTGAATCCCAGCCGCTCTGGGGGAACTCTGTCTCCGAAACTTCTCATCCATCTGCAAGAGGGAAAAGACACTCCAGGTTAGCGTGGAAACATCTAGAGGCGCCGCATAACGCGCTTACTCACCGCATTTGTTCTTCATAACTGGCATCCACGCTGAAAACGTTACGGCACCTAAAAAACACAGAAAAATAACTAAGTTCAATACAAATACGAAAGGGGTGCATCGCGCTCTCACTCACCTTCAGCGCTACTCATCTCAGCAGCACGCCGCCATCCCGGACGCCGGCCATCATCTAAGGAAGGAAAGGAACGAAGTTAGAGAACTGTTCAAAAGACTCATTATACTCACCTGTCGGACTCTTGCCAGTAAAGTAACTAGGCAACAACGAGCCTGCATCAATCAACGCGCCCCTGCGCTGAAAGCAGGACGGAGAGCACACTATCCCAGGAAAGAAGGTGAGCTGTGGATCAAAGGGAAGGTTGGACCCCGGGGAAGAAGGGGTTCAAGCACACAGAGACAATAGGGAGTTAAACTCTACCAATCCTGTGTTTCAGGCCCAGACTCCAGTCGAATAGCCTCCAGAGAAGGGTTCGAGGTCGTAAGAGGTCAGAGCAGGCTGAGTGATGTCCCCGTGGATACCAGATGAGTGTTACAGTCTTGGAATCTTGCTGGGTGAATTTTGAATGATGAATCTCCCTTGTCTACCTGTCTGCCCCTTAAATAGCCAGAGTGACATCTTAGAATTTTGCAATATGGTTGCAAACACTCTGGACCTACCCCTTGCATGGTATAGGCCAGGCTACAGGTGTCCCCTCCTCCCTGCAGGCTTATTGGTTCCGGGAGAGTGACATCAGTTAAAATGTGTGCGTTTTATGACTCCCTTTGTCTCACAGGCCTATTTTAGCCAAAAGTGGGTTATGGAAAAAAAACTTCATATTTACAATAGTCACCATCATAAAAATCAGATAGGCAGATCCCATATTTTACAAGGAAATTGCAAGTTCGAACGCCAATTCTGTGTGATGTTGCCTCGTCCTTGCGCACAATTCTGCCATTTTCAGGAGAAACATATTATGTAAATTCTGCAAATGGCATACAAATATTTAGCATATTTTCCTCAAGTTTAATATCTGTGCCATTTATGCTTCCCCCAGAAATGCATTTTTCCTGCCGTTTCAGTTCGTCACGTGCCTGAAAGATGCACAAAGTCTTATTGTGCTTGTCCAAAAATCATATTAAAACTGTCATAATATCACATTACTGCTTATTCAGATAGCGGGGAAAAATGTCTTAAAGTATAAATGTCCTGCATTGTCCTTGAGCTGGATTTGCCAAAGATGTGGGCGGTGCTGACCCCCCCACAATCCAAATTGTCTCCCCTGGGTCAGCTTGCACAAGGGTTTCCATGACTCCCCTTTGAAGTTCTCCAGTGGATACTGGGAATGAATGGAAAGGAAATCACACTTATGAGGCAAAACACAGGGCTTCACCCCCATCCTTTGTCCTTGGGAGCAGTTCTGCCTGGCAGTCTGGGAGAACCTGTCATTATTACACTGTCTGGTCCATAAGAACAGGGCACATGCCCTTGCAGCCTTAGCAACTGGTAGGTGCAAAATTAGCCTTGCTGCCAAACTGGTTTGACAGCAATTCCTGGGCTCCAGCCAGGATGATTTGTCTTTTGGGGGGGGGAACAGAGCACAATATACATATCTTTGCAGCCCCTCTACCCCCATGTACAAATGTGAAATGTGTTTCTGTGCGAGCTACAGTATTATTTCACATTTAGCTTTTCCAGGGTCATTTTCTGCTGTTCAACACAGATTTACACGTGTTCGTTTTTTTCTTATGTTCATTTCACAAAATGTGGGTTTTCTTGCACACAGCTTTCTTGTATTTACTTTCTGAAATGCTTTTTATAGATCTGGTCAGTTTCTGGACACAGAGATATGCTTGAAATGGTTTCTTGGTAATTGACACGAGGCAAGAGAGAGAGCATCTTTCATTTGAAGTACTTTGCATGTGTTGGTTTATTTCAAAAGGTAAATCCAAGCTGTGCGGACTCGAAGCAGAATTATTGTCATGATTATTAACTCGGGCTCCCATATAAACCTTTACCCCCGTTAACTCTGGCAAGTGGCGGCAGGGGGGAAATCAGGTAGGGGCCAAGTGGGTAAAAGCCTGGCATTCAAAACACTCACAGCAGTCACTCAGAACAAACACTCCCATCACTTAGGAAGTTGAACACTTGTTTCCTGGTTTTTACATCACTTCCTGCCACTCCAATATGGACATTGTGGGACATCCTTGCATCCTGGAAGGTGCATTCCAGTGTTTGGGCGTGGCTGCCTTTAAAATCCACGCCCGGAGATCAGTCCATGCTTCGTGTGCTTCCTGTAAGCTCGAGAGCACACGCTTACCGCCGCCTGGTCTTCAGTCTCCAGTTTTTTCCCGATCCGGCTTCTTCCAACGGTCGGAGTCAGCGCTCACTTCATCGGTCATGCAACGAGAAGAAGAAGAGGGAGAAAGCAGTTAGTGGACAGTGAGTTTCACGCGCCTGCAAATCTTCGCTCAGCATGCTTTAAGGCAGAACTGTAAAACTTACCTTGCGCACCGCTTGCAGCAGGAACCCGCTGTCCATCATATCTCACGCACCTTTCACCCGACTTGGGTACCCTGCAAGGAAGGTGAAAAGTCATTAGAACTCTTCTGCATCTCCGCTCACCGATATTGCTGCAGTCCAGTGGCACGCAAATCAGTAAGCGCCACTGCAGGTCAGAAACATCATGTTTGAATAACCGCTGTGAGGAACTGGGCAGTCACGGACTTGGTGACTCTACTTACCTGAACTTACCTGAGAACTTACCTGAACTGAAATCCCAGTGCAGTAACTGGCTAATACAAACTTGTGGAACTAAAGCAGCAAACTGCTTGAGGCAGTTCTCAAGGACAGTAACTCTGGAGCAGCTCCCAAGAAATAGCGCCCCTGCATGAGCAGGATGAGTGCGCACCAAATTGAACACACAGGTGAAACACGCACTGTAGTGAATTAGGGATCTAGGTGGGTTAGGAGGGAGAAGGAGGGTAGGCTATCCCTTTAATTCAACCCTAACCATTCACTCTTTTGGCAGGTCAGACTTCCCACTAACTGAGGGGTGGTGTAGAACCAGAGAAGGAACCGGAACACTCCATTGCTCCTGCAGAGACTCAGGTAAGTGTGACAATTATTTTGCTTTTCATGGACTTTAATAATGAAATAATGCCGTTCTGGGAGGGACGGCCTTATTTGATGGTGTTCAAAATGAAATACACGGACTGGGCTGGGTTTTACTAGAACAAAACTGTGTGATGTTTGAAATTAAAGTAACACCAGTATGATGCCGTTTTAAATGCAGGTCATTTTCCTGTGCAGCCTGGAAGGTTTTAATTTCAGAACAGCAATGCACAGCCATTCTGAATTTGAGTTGTTTTCTCTGGATTCACGTGAATGACAACAAAATGCAGCTATTCTTGGGGTGGCTGTGTTCAATTCTTACCCCATATGTGCTCAGCAGACCAATGAACAGCCATTTTTGGGTAACTGATGCAATGCAGTTTTTGTTGTAGGGGGGTTCTCCCTTAAGCCTTAAATGTACCTGGGATGCTGGAAATGCATTGGAGGGACAGGGCCTCCCTGTCCTTGTCCTGTAGTCCTTTTTCATTTGTGTTCTGTATTGTTTCCCGCCCATGTGGGACTCCTGGCAGTGCAGCTCTTCCTGTTTTTGGTTTGGTGTATAGACCCATGGGATACCCTTATGGCACCCGTGGGTGGGGGTACAACCCTGTGCCCCTAGTGTATGTTTTTGGGCACCTGTGGGTGGCCCGCAGAGCAGGGTATGGGCTGGTGGCAGCTCCATGCTGAATTTGACAGGTGCTCTGAGTATCCTCCATTTTGGGATACCCAGGCCCTGCCATTGGAATCAGTTGATTCCTGATGGAAAACAAGAAGGCCCCTGTGGCCTCTTGCTTTCTATTGCCTGTTACCTTGTTTTCCCAAAGTCCTGGGAACCACTGACTCTGTCCCTTCCCCCTGACTAGCTGTTGGGTGGAAGTTCCATATATGGTTTTGTTGTGAAGTCCAGTCTAGACTGGCTGGAGCCTTCCCAGTGACTGTATGTTGTGGGTACACCCTTTGGGTGGGACCTGAATGAATGGAGTGTGTGACCAATATGCACTTCTTGTTGTGGCTGTCTGGTTTCTGGTATGAGAGACAAAGACTAAGACAGCCCTGCCCGAAACTGGCCTGAATGCAGTGTGTAGTGTTGAATGGCTGGGTACTTGTCCCAATCCACATTCCTTGTTGTGAGTGTCTGAGAGGGAGGAGGATGGCCTGAATGCACTGTGTGCCTGATTGGCTGACTGACTGCATGAATGCCCTTCTGTATGATTGGCTGCTGAGTGTGAGCCAGCAGTGTGGATGAGAGGCAGAATAGTATATCTTGGGACCTCTCACCACTGGAAATTGTTCAGAAGCTGTGTCTACACTTGAAGAGTAACTGGAACTGCTGATCCTCGACGCCCAGCTTTGACCCGATCTGAAAGCTGCCGAATTCGTCGAAGACTGATCCGAGAGAGGACCTGGTAAGGCGCCCTCTTCCCGTGCTCTGAGGGACCATCGAGCACCGCTAACCTTCGCCGAAGCTCCCTGGAAGTCAGACCCTCGAAAGGCTGCCGACCTGAGATGGGACCGCTAAGGAGAACGATGTGAAGCACCAGGACTTCGCCGCTGTTGAAATCCATTGCCGTCGACCAGGGTTCGCAGGTTTGTGTAACCGCTGGAGGCCCGTCGAAGTTGTGTTGTCCAGGCACGGGGACCACTTGACGCTGTGCCGCCGACAACCGGAGCCGCCCGCTCCTTTGCCTAAGAACATTTGAATCGAAGGACTCCCTTGCACGCAACGTCGACTGCTTTGTCCTGCTGGAGAAAGTCAAGGCCGCCGACGTGCCGAGGAGAATCCGCCGGTGGGTTTCCCGCCACCCAGAGACCACAAAGACTTCAACGACTCGACGTCCTTGTTGGGCCACAGTTCTTCAGAAACTCTTTGCGGTCCTGAACAATCAATTGCCGAGGTGCCCCGCACACCTCATCATCGCAGGACGTCGCCGACGAGCACCGCCTGGATCGACGCCGTGGTCTCGGCACCCTCGAACTTCTCATCGACGCTGTCGACGCCAAGTTCGCCTTCTTCGACGCCTCTCGATGATCCGTGGCTCCTTCTTTAAAGGGAGTCACTCAAGAAGGATCCATGGACGCTTCTTCGAAGAACTCTGCTCCATCAGGTACATTGGGGGGGGGGGGTAAAAACCTTATAGGAGAAAGTAAGACTTATTGTTCAATACATGGACTGGGCTTGTGCTATATCTTTATTTTACAGGTTGCCCAGGTGGGGGGATCTCCACACAGAACTGTGCTTAACGGTGGAGGCCAGTAATCTGCCTATTGTTTCAACCATCTTGCTTTTTCTCCTTTTTCTACTGCTGGTTTCCTTGTTATTGATCTGTGTGACATTCTGACAGTATAGTTGATGCACTTTAATGAGATCTGATAATATTGATGGTACCACTTTAGAATTGTATATATTTGCCATTGTTGACTTCTGAGTACAAAGTGAGTTATTGTGATAGTGTACATACCTTTGAATATTAATTATATAAAGACTGTGTTTTCAGTAATACAGTGTGTGGACATTCCTTTGTGGGGACATGGGGACTACACTGTACTTAAGAACCACCCTGCATCACCCCCTGAGAAGCTAGGCCTTGATTGCTCGTCCATTGCTACCGTAATAGAGAATCTTGGCTGGGGTCCTCTGTGCCTCTAATCTACCATATAGAGAGCAGAAGTACAGACACCCCCCTCCGATCCTTTACAGTACCCCACATCATTGTGGACATCCCTCAGCCGGGTTCACCCTTGTCGTCACAATGTTCACAGGTATATCACTATTGACCCTCAGTTCGCTGGCATCCCTCTGCAGGGTTCACATTGGCCAGTTTCACAGTTCAATCAGTTTTATCACAATGCAGGATGTACTTCTCTTCGCTTTTCCCTTGGCATCCCTCTGTCGGGTTCACATAGCCATTCTAACACAGTTCATGATTCAATCATTTCATCAGAAAAGCTTGGTTCCCTTCCCCCGGCTTTCTTTCGGCATTCCTCCGTTGGGGTCACACTTGCCACAGTTCACAAGACCCCTTAGGTTCTTCCCTTTTCCTAAGTTCGGGTCTCAGCCCCCAGTCAGGCTTCACACAGTTTTCCTCAAGGTGTCAAAGACTTTCGAGTGTACGAGGGGTTTTGCTCAACCCTCTTAGGACCACTTTGACATTTCGCACTGGCCTCCCCTAAGGCCTCATGGCTCTCATAGTTTCAACAAAACAACACAACCCAAAAAAGGCTTCAGTCAGAGTCCTTCGAATGAGCGTCCCCGTGACACCGGATCAATCTGCTTCTGAACCTTTTACTAGGGTTTCTTTAAAGTTCAATTATACAAGTCCTTTGTTCAACAAGGTTGCCACTGGCAACCTTGGGCCCAGCACAGTTTGGTTTTTCTATCTGCCTCCTCTCACTCACCGGCTGTGCTGAACTGTTGGAGTTTCTTGTCTCGGGAATCATGGACGGCAGTACAGCGGCAAGCACTTCTCCCTGCTTTGGCTATCAGCGCAGGAGGGCCCCGTGTGCCGTTGACACCTGTCACACCACACACCAGCTGGACTTCCCAGTCTTATGATTTCCCTTTCGGAGACTTTTTGGGTCTGAGTTGAAAAGAGCATGGGCAATTCCCTCATTGTCGTCCCTCCAGGTCCCTGTGCCTTTCTCCTCTGTTTGAACTGCTTCCTCATATGTTTGGCCTTACTCGAAGTGTGCTCTTGTGCTCCGACTTTTATCCCTTTGGGCAAGGGAAAGGGCCGTCGGGACAGGTCAGGTAAATGGCTCTGGTGTTAGTACGTTGTCTTTTACGGTGTAAGAAAATGTTCGTGTCGGGAAAGGGGGGTGGTAGATTTTTTAGGTAACCTATGAGGTAGGATGGGGAAAAGGTGTCATAAGGATTGGGGTGGTCGGTAAATTCGGAAAGGTGAGCTTTGTAGGGTTTGTGAGTTGAATGGGGGAGATCATGGGAAGCGTAGTGTTTTGTTACAACAGATTGGGAGTTCGGGAAATAATAATCAGAGGGACGGCGATAAGAATAACTGGGAGTATTCGGGTAGGACACAGGAAAACAGGGATTATGGGAGAGATAGTTTCCGAGTGAAACAGGGTTTGGGTTCTTATTGGATTTGTCATATACGGAAGGGTTGTTGGATCAGGGCAAGAGAGATTCATTGGGAAGAAAGGAGGCAATTGTGGTACAGCCTATAAAGGTCTCAGGGGTCCCGCCTTCTTCTCCTTCTTCCCTGGTATAATACCACGTCTCATCTGGGTTATTCCTCTGAGCACAACCACGGGCTCCCCTATCCAGGTCTGCTTGGGAGAATATCCTCAGGATTCTCACATACTCTTCCCCTATGCTGGTTGGACGGCAGTGTTTCATCTGGATATTGCATTGTGGAATACCCAGGTTGTTGGTCGGTAAAAAATCCATCGAAAAAACTACTGTCGATAAAACGACATAGAACCATGTTTACCGCACAGGCTCCTTGTGTATGCCTGCTTTCCATCACTGCCTGCTGCCATGGCTCCTGTTCTACTATCCTCAAAGCCCTGTCCTTCTTCAACATTCTGTACATTCCAGACCTTTTCCCCCCACGGGTGAAGCATTCACAGGTGGTGTGGAAAGGGATTGCATTTTACTGTCATATGTCCTCCATGTGTATTAACTGCACATTTTCCACTGTTCCCCTGCACATTTTTTACCTGGAAAAAGCGGGGGAAGAAACCACCGCCACCACACCCCACCCACTCTCCATCCTATATTGTCTCACCCAACCGAGCCACCCCTGCATTTTGGGGCAAAAATGTGGTTCATAAAATGGCGCACTAATTCTGCAGGGACTTTTATGCAATGAAGACTGGATACCATTCCCATAATGAATTCAAAGCTTAGCAGTGTTCACAATTAACATTGATGCCAGGTTTGCCAGTTCCATGCGGAATATTTGAGCCAGTAATGTGTTTTTTTTGTGCACTGCATGCCGGGACTTGTAGGCCCACTCTTGCAACGGGAAAAAATGAACTGCAAGTTGCAGCATGCAATTGGAAGCAAAAAGCAAGACTGGCTGGGGGTGCCACCCATGCAACTGGGAAACTTGTCCGCGTGGCATCTTCTTTCATCATGCCACTGTTTATCACAACCATCCACATCATGTGAGACCAAGGCTTCAGCGTTGACCCTGCTGCATATTTATTCCAACAACAGCTCCCATTTTGTGTCTGTGGTCTTTGTGATGAAGTAGATGGCCGGCTTCTTTTCCAGTCGCACCCACCAATACTTCAAGTTCATCGTCTGAATATGGTGCTTGTGTGCACAGCCTTTACCCCGCACCCCCCAATTCCCCCACACACACACTCCCCACTCTGGGTTTTGTCCTCTGATGACATGCTGTCAAAGTCAAGAGTTTACTCTGGAGGTGGATATGATCTTATATGCCTGTGCTAGTCTAGGCAGACCAGAACCGGAAACTCTGTCTGCACTATTTCCATGCACTGATACAATATTATTATTATTTTTTTTAATACTGTTTTATTGGTTTTAAAATAAACATAAAAAATCAAGACAAATACATGTTACATGATCCTGTTTCCAATAAAAACCTTTAACATTACAGCTCAATCATTATCCTTCTTCCTTTAACAATCAATTTCTAAGTGATGAGAGAGGATCTCAAACCCCCTCACCCACTCTCTTCACTGACAACAGAAATTCCAGCATTTTCATTGTGGCAATTATCAGTCGAGTTTGCTCACCTATCAATACCCATTTCCACCACTCTATAGGGCTCAAAGTGGTAATTTGCCCCATATGGCTTTCCCAAAAAAAGTTCTGACTTGGACTATCGATTTGCACACCATTATCAAATGCATTGGACATTCCACCATTTCAGGTTGCTTACAAAATCTACAGCATGGATTTTGGACCCCATGCAGCTTCCTCCTCCACTGGACTTCCCTTGTATCCAAGATGTTTAAAAGACATCTTAAAAGGAGGTCACGTATCTTTGGGGAGGGAAATTTCTGCAGGTAATTAGGGAGCTCATTTATACCCTTTCCATCTTTTTTTAAAAAACATGTATTTATTAGTTTTACAAATCAACATTCCAGCAAACATGGTAACTTCCTCCCCCCAACTTACCCCCCCTCCCCTCGGGGCACATGTGTCCATTGTTTTTCGGGGACTTTTGCTATGCGTTGAAGATATCCGTTACTTTAATGTTATGGGGGCACCATTGTTCCATAAAGTCTGATTGAAGATATTCTAGAATCACTTCCCATTCCTTTGCAAACTTGTCCCTCGTTCCCTGGATCGTGTGGGTGATTTTTTCCATCGTTATTTGGGCCCATACTTTTTGTAACCAAGTGAAAGTCAGTGGGGTGTTTTTATTTTTCCAGTTCTGGGCGATGGTTGACCATGCTGCCATGAGTAGCCCCATGAAGCCTCTCCACTGTGTATTTTTATATTTTCTTGCTGTTTGGTCTCTTATTCCACATAGCCACACTTCCTCTCCCATTTGTCTCACATCCGGAAACATCTTTCCCATCTCTCCCATTACCATTTATTTGTGGTTTTAGGGAACATAGTATGCAGTCTCTCTGGGGTGTACTGCCATTGTGTCACTATTTTGGTCCACATTTCTCTTGTTTGTGCAGAGCACGTCATCTTGGGAATCAGTTTCCATAGGTCCTCCCACTGGATTCTTGTTGGTTGCGCCCCAAGCGTTCTGTCCCATTTAATCATATATGACCACTTGATTTCTTCCTCCTGCGAATTTATGAATGAGTAAAGTGTCGATACCCATTTCTTTGCACCTGTGTTGGAGATGACATATTTCTCAAATGGTGTAAGATTCCTCGTTGCCGCTTTAGTAATGTCCGGGGATTTCAGCCAATGTTTAAGTTGCTCGTATCTGTATTCATCTCGTTGGGAGAGTGTTGAGGTTAAACAGCATGAGGCATGTGGCCTAATTTCGTTGTCTATGAACATTTCCCCTATTTTCGTTATTCCTGCGTCTTCCCAGTTTTCATAAGCCCCGTGTTCCATGCCTGGTGGGAATTGAGGATTCCGACAAATGGGTGTGAAGGGACCTAGTGCAGTGGTCATAATGCCTTTCTGTGTTTGGGAGTCCCACGCTTCCAATGTGGTCTTCAGAATCTCGCTTATCCCTACATTAGGGTGTCTATGTTGTCTCTGTTTCCAGAGCATTTCCACTAGTGGTGTCCTCGCAACTGCCCTGTCTTGTTTCGCCCAAATCGGGTCTTCCCTTTCCATATAAAGGATGAGATCACTTTTGATATTGTTTTAAAGAAGGTGTGGGGGACGCCCACCGGGAGAGCCTGCAAGCAATATAGAAGCTTTGGGAGGATGGTCATCTATCGTTAGCATATGGTATTACTTTGTGTTGTGTTCCTGCCATGTCAATCCCTTTAATATGAGTGGTTTCCCTTATTTTTATTAAGAAGGGTTCTAAAAAGATCGCGTATAATAATGGGGAGAGCGGGCAGCCTTGTTTTGTTCCTCTGGATATTCTTATTCTGTCTGTGACCTCTCCATTGTCGGCAACTCTACTGGATGGGGAGTTATAGTTCGCCCTGATCCTAGCAATATATTGTCCCCCAAATCCCATACAGGATAAGACTCTAAATAACATTGGCCATTCTACCCGGTCGAAATCCTTCTCGGCGTCCACTGAGAGTAGTATCGCTGGTGTGTGTGTTATGCCTATTTTTTCCACTAGGTCAGTGGTCTTCAAACTTTTTGACCCCGAGCCCCCCCTAAGAAAAATTTCTCCGGCCCAGGCCCCCCCTATACACATGTACTCCAAAATGTTACTCGGTTGCGAACGGTTATCGCGCGCTGGAGTATAATGGTGCCCCCAACGAAGGAGTGCATGCCACACACCACGTTGTTTCAAAATCATTGCTTGCAATGATTCAAATCAGATGAGGACAAATATTTGTGAACAAAGCATTCCGATTATTTTGCTATAATACAGAGGACTCGACTAAAAATAGTGTTGGGTATTTATTTCACACAAACGAAAACACCCAATATTGCTGTCCTGTAGTAACATTTGCTATGCAAGTGCTGTAACAATTTGTTTCTGAAGTACAACAACGTACTGTCAATGCTGTCACTTGCAAGTTGGACAGTGGCATACTGGAGAACTAGTGTGAAGGGTGGGCCTGCCTTTCACCAGCCAGCCTGTCAATATTGGGTTCAATTTTTCCAATAGCCAACCGCAGGCTTTCTTCCACCTCCAGCTTTGACCGATATTTTGTCTTTAGGGCTGCAAGTGCAGAGAACCCAATTTCGCACAGGTATGAGGTGCTGAAAGGTAAAAGTACATTGACTGCACATTTCGATAAAGTTGGATACTCTGCAGACACATGTTGCCAAAATGCACCCAAAGACAATTTTCTGAATTGGCTCTCCACTAGGCGGTCACTTTGGAGCTCCATTAGTTCCTCCTGGAGTTGTATTGGGAGATGGGCTCCTACGTCAGCTAGGAAAGGCTGAACCACCCAGTCATTCATGTTGCAATTGTCGTCAGGAAAGTACTTTTCGAGACTGGTTCTGAGAGCATTTAAATGGTTTCCAATTACTTCAGAAACACATGAGAGATCATACTCCGTCTCCTCAAGAGCATCTTCTAATAATGATATAATAGTGATAATAATGATATAATAGATAGCTTGCGTTTAGGGGAGGAGAAAGGAAATGAGCTTAGTGTAGTAGTTGAATTTGCAGTAGTGACAGATGTGGTATTACATACCATTTGGGGATTTTCCCTAGAGCCAAGAACCTTAGTTATGGCCAAGTGCCATCAGTTTGTAGGAGAGGCTTTGCCGAAAGGAGTATCAACCTCAGAATTGGGAAAGAAAAAAGGTACCACCAAAAGTTGAAAAACATTCTCCAAAAGTCAGTAAATCATCTGTCAAACAGGACCAACACTGAAAACGAACCTGACTTCATATCCAGAGAAATAAATTTCAAGCTGCAAGTTACTACCAGGCATGAGAAGTCACTCACCACTTCAATTCGCCAAATGCACACCATATATATACTCCCCATGATCACTCGCTATTGGCGGGTGAAGGTTGAGAGCCCTGGTTTAACCAACACATTTTTTCCAGAACGAGGAGCATTGCGCAAGCTAGGGATCCAATGGATGACTGGAAACACAGCCATGGCAAATGAAGCAGGACCGGTGCTGCATTAACAACGCGGCTCCCCCATGGCAGATTGCTGGGCTCCAGCAATCTGCCATGGGGGAGCCGCGTTGTAAAAAAAAACACCAGCAGAGCAGTTCCGGTCCCCCGCTCGCCTCCTCTCCTCCATGCATGCCCCCCAATGTGGGGGATGCAGGGAGAGAGGGGCGCAGGGGGACCGGTGCTGCATTAACAACGCGGCTCCCCCATGGTAGATTGCTGGGCTCCAGCAATCTGCCATGGGGGAGCCGTGTTGTAAAAAAAAAACACCAACAGAGCAGTTCCGGTCCCCCGCTC
The DNA here is from genome assembly GCF_040938575.1 of Ambystoma mexicanum. Lineage (NCBI taxonomy): Eukaryota > Metazoa > Chordata > Amphibia > Caudata > Ambystomatidae > Ambystoma > Ambystoma mexicanum. The sequence continues at coordinate 912,329,433 of NC_090923.1, read as the reverse complement.
GCCTCCTCTCCCCCATGCATGCCCCCCAATGTGGGGGATGCAGGGAGAGAGGGGCGCAGGGGGACCGGTGCTGCATTAATAACGCGGCTCCCCCATGGCAGATTGCCACGGGGGAGCCGTGTTAAACATAAAGCGGAACGAGTCACTTACCTCGGACTCGTCGGCGGCGGCGGCAGCAGCAGCAACAACAACAAGGAACACAGGACACCACAACGCAGCCTGGACGCGCGATCCAAATGCAGGAAAGCGCGCGTCCAGGCTGCGTTTATTTCCTGTTTCCATGGCCACGCCCCCACCACATCGCACTGGCTGAGCATGTGCATGGGAGCCATTGGCTCCCCATTGCACATGCTCAGTTCAGTGCGGCCAAAAAAAAAAAAAAAAAAAGCGTTACTCGTTTTCTTTTCTTTTGGAAGGAATCACGCGCCCCCCCAGGCATGGTGGCGCGCCCCCCAAGGGGGGCGCGCCCCACAGATTGAAGACCTCTGCACTAGGTGGATAAGCCTTCTGAGATTATCATGGGTTTGTCTACCCGGGATGAAGCCCGATTGGTCCAAGTTAATTAGTTTTGGAAGGAGTGGGGATAGTCTTGCTGCTAAGATCTTTGTATATATTTTTGCGTCCAGGTTGATCAGGGATATGGGCCTATATGACTCTGGGGATGTCGGGTCTTTCCCTGTTTTGTGGAAGACTAACACCTTCGCCTCATTCATTGTGGGTGTCACATTGCCGCTATCTTTAAATGAGTTTAGAAGCCTGGTGAGAACTGGGGTTAGCTGGTCTGTGTATTTTTTATAGAATGGGGCCGTAAAGCCATCTGGGCCGGGTGCTTTATTTACTGGGAGTCCTATTATTGCTTTTTTAACTTCCTTTTCTCTAATTGGGTTCTCAAGGGCCAGTCTGTCTTCCTCTGATATTCGTGGGATGGGGAGGGCTTTTAGGTATGTGTCCTGTGCTTTCTCATCCGGGAGGTCCGAGGAGTATAGCTTTTGATAGTATTCTCTAAATGATTCCCTGATATCTTGTGTGCGCGTCTGTAATTCCCCTTTAGTGTTCTGTATGGCCTTAATCGTTGTTTCTTTCTGTTTTGCGCGTAGTTGTCTAGCTAGGAGTCTATCAGCTTTGTTTGCTTTTATGTAGTATCTCTGTTTTCGGTAAAGTAAGTTTCTTTCTGCCCCTTTTGTACGCAACAACTCTAATTGGCCCTGTGTGTGTTTCAACGATTTCTTTAATGCCCTAGTGGGGTGGGTCAAGATTTTCTCTTGTAGTTCTGTTATTGACTTTTCCAGATCCTTTTCCCACATATATCTCTGTTTCTCCTTACTGAGTTTCAACGCTATGATCTTCCCACGAATAACTGCTTTAAACGCGTCCCAGACTGTGCCCATAGAGACCTCCCCGGTGTCGTTTTGTGTAAAGTATTCTTCTATCATTCCTTTTATGGTTTCCCACATTATCGGGTCTTGGATTACAACTAGTGGCAGCCTCCACTTCCATAGCCCGTTTGTTCTCCCCGGGAGATTTAGGTCGAGCCATAGCGGTGCATGGTCCGAGAGCGCGATCGCTCCCCGTTCTATCCCTTGTATCTTTCCCATAAGACCCACTGATGCCCAAAAGTAGTCTATTCTTGACATGGAATTATGTACATGCGAGAAGTAGGTGTACCCCTTTTGTTCCCCTTTCAGTTCCCTCCACACATCGTTTAGGGCCATGTTATCCATCTGTTGTCTAAGGCGTTTTGATGGTGCTCCTTGGCCTTGGGTGTTCCCTGTGCTTCTGTCTAGTTTTGGGTTCCATGCCATGTTGAGATCACCTCCCAGGATCACCTCCCCTCTTGCAAAGCCTTCTAGCTTCCCCAAGACATCTCTGAGGAAGCCATCCTGCCCCAGGTTAGGTGCATATATCGATGATAGGGTAATGCAATATCCTTCTATCTCCACATTAGCTAACGCAAATCTCCCTTCTTTGTCCGTGATAGTGTCCACCAGTTTAGCATCTTTCCCTTCCTTTATCGCTATCAGCACCCCCGCTTTTTTTTCGGTCGAGGTTGCTTGTGCCCAGATTTTGTACCCCCTAATGCGAGTTTTCTGTTTGTCCCTCGTCCTGATATGTGTTTCCTGGAGCAGTAGTATATCCGCTCTCTCCCTTTTGAGCTGCTTCTCCAGCTTCACCCGTTTCGTTGGGTGATTCATGCCCCTGACGTTATAGCTTAAAATGCGTATCTTCCCCATTTTGTTACATTTTCCCGCATAGTTCTTTTGTCCCCTTTCTTGCCCGATTTTCATGTTTCCAGCCCCCCTCCCTCCCTCCCTTTCCCTTTATCTTGCCCCCCCAACCATTAACATTGAACCAAACAACTTGCCCCCAATTTGGGAGAGGGTGCCTAATGCCGCTAGAGCGTTGCGCCCTTCGATCCCTGCCCTCCTTACCCTCGGGGGATATTTTTGTAGGGGATCCTAAACCCCACATTTCCGTCTGTCCTTACCGAATTCCAAGCCTGTGGGTCCTTCCCAGACTGCCATGTCCATATGGTTTGTGGCTGTTTCTTTCTTTTCATCCCCCCCTGGGGGGGTCTTAATTAGGTGTCGTTGCGTTTCTGTCCACGATGTTCTTTACCCCTTGATTCTGTCATGGTAGTTTCCTACGGTTCTCCCTTCCTGTGTTTGTTCTCCTTAGTTTGACTGTTTCCTAGCCTCTCGGTTTTCTCACTTGTTCTCCCTTTGATTTTTGGTTCCTCCGAACCTTCCTCCTCTTCCTGGATTCCCATTATATTGAGGCCTTCCTCCCATGTGGTCGCTCTTCTCTTCTTCCCTTCCCAGGTGAAGATTATCCCAAATGGGAAGGTCCATTTGTAGCAAATTTGTTTCGCCACCAGCGCCTTGACCAATGGGGCCATGGCTCTTCTTTTTTGTAGGGTTACCAGAGCTAAATCCTGATACAGTTGTATGTCTTGGCCATTCATTCTTATGTGTTCCATTTCTCTTGCCCTTCTCAATATCTGTTCTTTTTGTGGGTATGAGGAGAGAGCCGCCAGCACATCCCTTGGTCTTTCTCCCGGTGCTCCTGTCCTTTTCGGTCCTACCCTATGGACTCTGTCTATCCCAATTTCTTCTGTCTCTTGGGCGCCTAGGACATCTCTGAATACTTCCTTTACCTCCAGTTTTAGGTCTTTATTGAGACAGATTCTGCCATGTTTTTGATGCGTATGTTGGACCTTCTGGAACAGTTTTCCAGATCTTCGCACTGAATTTCCATGTTGTGGGTAAGTCTTACTAGGTGTTCTTGTGTTTCACTGACCTGTTGTGTTTCTTCCTCGGTATGCTGGATTGATCTCTCTATTATATCCGTTCTCTCCTCTAATTTGGCCATGTCTGTTTTCAAGTCCTGTACCGCCTGCTTCATGTCATCTTTCATAGTTGTGAATTGTTCCTGAACTGTAGACATGAATTTTTCTTGCAGGTCCTGGAACCATGTCCGCATATCTTCTCTCGTGGGTGGGTGTTGGTGGGTGGGAGTTTCGCCCTCCCTTTGGGAATCCTCCTGGGTTTTACCTCTATGTTGTGTTGAGCCCTCTGTCGACCACATTTGTAGGATATTTGCGTCTTGTTTTGAGGGTTGTGGTGTTTGTTGCGTGGGGTTAGTTTTCCCTTTGGCTCTTGACATATTATTTTGCCTTTCTGGGATGACGACAGGGTTTTTAATGTCCTCCTGTGGTGATGATGCTGTTTGGTGACCAGTTGCTTTGTTTATTCAGAGTTGGTTATGCGATCCCGTCCCCTTATGAATCTGGTCTCGTGTGTTCTGTTATTTCTGTGCTCCCCGTATCGTCCCTCTTCCTGTGCAGTTGTATTAGCCGGGGTGTTCCTGATCTCTCCTTTCCTTTTTTGCTTAATGTATTCCGCCTGGAATGCTCCTCTTGTTCCCTTCTTGTTCCCCTTTTCCCCCAGATCAGGGTCCATTGTGTTTACTTTTGTTGCGTGTGGGGGGGGGGGCAACTTCCTGTTGATGCCGATCCTTGCCCGTGGGGTTAGTGGGTTGTACTAGCGAATTCGCGGAGTGCTGTTCGGGGGGTAAGGGATTCCCCACGTTTTATCCTTTTGGTGTTGTTCGCCCAATTCTCGACTTTCCCTCAGTATGGGGGCCGCTTCCCTTGGCAGGTTCCTTTTAGCGAGTGGGTAACCATTGATTGTTATTATTGTCCCTCATTATATTGTTTTCCTCCCCTGGGGTGTCTCCGTTCTGATTTTATATGTTGGGGCCCGCTAGGGGGCCTTTTTATTTTTTTTATTTTTATTTTTTTATTTTTATCCCGTTCCCTCCACTCTTCTCCTTTGTTATCTGTGAGGCCGAGGTGGACTCACCTATTTTGTGGAGTTGGAGGATCCACAGGGCGGCCCCCGCTCCAGGATCGAGGCGGTCCGCCCTTATTGCCGCCGTCCGTGTATGCTTCTCCCCGCCGTCACCGCTCACTCGCTCACTCTCTCACGGTGCTCCGCGTCAGCTGCCAATGCTTCCTCTTCTGGGCAGCCTTCGTGACTCTCCTCCCACCTGTCCGAGTCCGTCCGCTGTACGGCTCTTCGGCTCTTCAACGCTTTCAGTGTCGGACGCCACGGGGAGGGGTGAGGGGCAGCCCCGCTCTGCTGGCGCTCTGGTTTTGGGACGTTCTGATCCTCGTCCTGCTGAATGGAGCCCTCCAGTCCTTCACCCTTTCCTGCTGGGCCTCATTTTCTCTCCGGCCTCGCTCCTGTACTCCGGCGATCGAACTGTGGGGGAGGGGCCGGTCATGCTCGTTCTCCGCTCCCGTTCCGCCGTGAACGAAGGTACGGATCCATGCCGCTATCGCTGGGGTGGGGGTTCTATATATGCGGCAGGGGTAATCCGCTGCTCTGGCCACTTCTGCTGTGAAATTTGTGCTATTATGCTTGGCGGCCCGGGCGGAGCGCAGTTCAAGTGCCACTCCTCTCCCCGGCGGCCATCTTGGAATGTCCCCTTTCCATCTTTAATCAACAAACGACAAGCTTATCTTTCCCACAACGATCTCTAGTATCAATCCAGTCCCAAGCCTGGAGCTTTTTCTTCAACCTACAGGGTTTTGTCATTAGATCTCCAATCACAATATCCCTCCCTTCATAATTTTCTTTACTTTCTCTTTCCAGCAACCCAGGTATTGATCACAGATCTCATGATCCCCTTTCAGTAATTCAAAAGGGTGAGTAATAGGAGTTTCAATGCATTTGCGGTATATTGCCATCGTCTTCCATACCACCACGGACTCCAGGATTGTAATTTCAGTTCTAGCCTTATCGCATAAGTTGTCAGGCTATTTGGAAACCCCAAAACTTTCCGCCAGAATAGACCCTCGAGCTTATCGCACACTGAGAAGGTCAAATGGAGGATCGCTTCCGCTCCACAAGTTAGTATTTGAGCCACTTTCTGCTTGTAAAAAGCAAATATTGGTATTAACGTAAATCTCCTGTACTTCTTCTGAAAGGTCTGCCCCTGATTTATCAATATCGAAAGCCTGGAACGCAGGTATAGTTAGTGATCATGTTCACTTCTGCTCTTATTGATAGTTACACCAAGATATATAATGGTGTTAACAATCGCTAAGGGGATCCCCTCAACCAAGTGAACCTTTCATACCTTCTTCTACCCATAGCTTTCATCGCCATGACCTTTGATTTTTTGGCATTGATTTTCATGCCATTTTGGCTGAGAAAGGACTCAAAGGCAGTCTCCTTTGCAGACCAATCTGAGTCTGATCTACAAAAGAACAGATTGTCCGCAAAGAGGACCCATGCTACCTCCTTGCATTAATCTTCGGCGGGAAGGCCCTTACTCGCTCTTGTGACTCTGCCAAATCCACCATATGCAAACAAAACAGCAGTGGTGCGAGTGCACACCCCTGCTTTAGTCCCCTAAAGGTGTTTATTTTCTCCGATAAGTTCCCCTTCTTGGACAAACGTATCCTAATGGATGTATCAGTATACTGGGCTTTCATGGCTTCAACTAGATCCTCCGGACCTCCCCACTTCTGCAGTTTCGCCCATAATCTCCCCCTGATGACACCATCAAAGGCCTTTTCAAGGTCCATAATGGACAAATATAACATTTTCCCTGAGTCCAGAGCCCTCTCCTTTAATAGATTAAATATGAAGAGATTAAGGGACATACCAACCCCCTTCACAAACCCGGTTTGACGAGGGTCTAGGATACCACTCTTCCCAGCCCATGCAGTGAGGTTCCTTAAGAGAACTGCAGCAAAGATTTTCCCTATAGAATCTAACAGGGCTATAGGGCGATAATTCCTGGGGTCGGCTCAGTCCGCTTTTTTAAAAATGGGGACGATATTGGCCTCCTTCCAGGATAATGGAATTGCCCTATTTTCCATGATCTGCACAAACATGACAACTAGCAATTTGGCCCATTGAGCTCTGTTATTTTTCAATTCTTTGTTTGACAGGCCGTCAGGCCCTGCCGCTCGAGAGGAGCTCAAATTGCCTATCATCATGTCTGCGTCATGGACGTCAAATACAAAATTCCATCTGTGTAAGTGACCTTCGGGATCTGCCTCTTTGCTCCAATTTGGATCAGCGAAGAGGGAGGAGTAGTGTTTAATCCAGTCATCCTCAGAGACCATATTTGACAAAATAGCTTCACGAAAAACACCCCTGTTGTTAATTAGCTCCCGGGTATCTTTCGACTTTTTTGCACAGACTGCTCTTAGTACTTGTTCAGCATCATTTTGGGATCTAATGGCCCTAGTGCTCTTTCAACAGTTTTTAAATCTCTGGAGGGTTTTCCTTATTCCCTTCTGATCAATCTTACCTCCCTCCTCATCAATTTTCTCTTATTCACAAGCTCAACATCATATGCATGTTGTTGTATACATTCCGTACCCCCCTTTACATTATTTTTCTTTTAAAATTCTTTTAGAATCCCCAAATATTCAATTTCGTTGGGGTTACCCTGCATTTGCGTCTTATATAAGCTTGCTACTTTGTTGACTTCTTGATCTTTTAGTCTCAATCTATTTCCGGATCCATCAAGAGACACCTCTTCCATTCTTCTAGCTGGACCAACAGGACTCCATCCGCTAATATGGATTGCCAGGAGATCATGATCACTCATTCTTTGGGGGATGATCGAGAAGTACCCTACTGTTTTCATCACATTTTTAGAGACAAAACAGTAGTCTAAACATGATGATATAATATTATATGCATTTCTAAATATAGAAATACAACCATCCTGCAGCGTCCTCTTTACCTATATATGTAAACAGTAAACTCTACATTTGTTGACTTCTCTGTGTTAAGTGGTGAGGTCTAAGTAATTCCATTTCATATATTTTTTTACGTGATTGCCGCTGGACGTGGAGGGACAAAGGGTGAATGATGATGAGTGATGTGTTGATGCCTTCCTCATACCTCTTGCTGTTTGGAACGTAAAATGGGTAGTGACAATAACGAGAGGATCCTGCGAGAAAAAACTCACCATCTGTGGATGCCTCTGCAGCACCAGAAAAACACAGACTCAAATTTAAGAGATGAAAGTAATAAATGGCCAGAAAATAGTGCTTTTTCTGCCAAACACTCGCACTCTGGAATAACAAACGGATGCACATCAGACTGGCTCCAATTCTCCTGCACCTCAAGAAGGAACTGAGGACCCCGCTCATCCAGGAGCACCATTGCCCCAGTGAGAGCACATCTTCCCTCCTTTGCTACTTGCCCGTCGCAGTCTTTTTCTGCATTCCATCCCTGTTTTGTACATTGTTTCATTGCTCCCTAGCAAGGTTTGCGCTTAATATATCCCATACATACAGCGCGTGTTGCCCCTGCTTACACTTACCAAATGTTCTCAATGAAGAGATAAGAATACTGTGACACAAAGGGATTAGCCCCCCTTTTTTTTCAAAATTGTGTCGCAATTTATTTAAATGCCAATGTATATGTGTTTAGATCCAGCAACCGCTACACCCAGCGGCAACGTGAGAAGTCTGAGCTAATCCTACAACTGTACAATTGAACAGGCCCATCTATGGAGGGAGGAGGCAACAAGAGATGCGGTCACTCCACTTATCGGGCATTCACCTCAGCATCACTACTGATTTGTCATAGTATAATCTTGCAGATAAGGTCCTTCTACAAAATTAGGCATGTAGTGGTGGTACTGTTGTACAGTGCCCCCTGCTCCCACTTGTCAGGGATGAGGTGGTTCATTGTAACTGGGGCCCTTCTATCAGAGAGGGATAAAAGTGATGCCTTGCTACCAGGTGTGCTACTGAGTGCTGGAGTGATTCTCTTGCTATGTTGAGTCCACCTACAGGGCATGGCTCAAGTGAGTGTCTTTCAGCGGTTATGTGTCTTCTCACGCAAAGGGCAATGCATATGTACAGAAATACAGATCTACCCCATTTCACTCCACTGAACTTTTCACTGCATTGTATCCAACTGTTAAATGGTTCTCCCCCTTTAACCTGTCCTCTCCCTAACACTGTGTTTTGGCCCCTCCCCCCCCAGACAACAGATCTGCACCTGCTACTGTAAAATGTGTTGATCCAATCAGTGAAGTAGCAGCAGCGGCATGGGAAGGGGGTGCCAGAAAAAACACCAGGCATACTCCTGTTATAATAAGTTAATAGTTGATAGTGGTAGAGAGAAATCATTGAAAAAGATTCTAACCATGTATTTGACCATAAAAGAGGAATCACCCTCCGCCCCCTGTCTTTTCCTATTGCTGTCATTAAAGATTCATCATCTATCCCCAGCCATATGCACAGCAATCTCATTGAGAAACAGGAGTCATTATTACACTCATTTGGGAGGGTCTGATGAGAATGGTGTGTCCCTTTAAATCTCAAGCCACGCCTTCTGCATGTTTCCTTCTTGTGTCTGCTAACTCTATAAAAGTCAGCTTTCCACAGACACTTTCACTAAGCTGTCAGGAGCTGGGATCACCACAACACACCATGATGCCCATCTCGCAGGGGAGCATGGTGACTGGTACCATGCCACCCAAGAGCCTATTTGATCCCTGGAGGGATTATTTCAATTTGTCTAGTGTTGTTGCAGCCCTTGTGGAAGAGAGGCAGAGGGAATGGGAGCACCGGCTAACTAGATCACTGGACTCCAGCCCGGGCCCGACCTCACCGAACAGCCTGGACATGCCCTACCGGCGGGCCAGCGATGCCAGCAGCAGCGAAAGCATCAACTCAGAAGGGCAGGCCTCCACAACTGGCACCTCTGCCTCAATGCTTCCCTCCTCACCCTGTAGCATTTGCAACTTTTGCAAGCACAACGGAGAGTCCAAGAAAGTCTACTCATCCCACATGCTCAAGAAGGGCGACGGCACCATCGTCTGTCCAGTTCTGCGCAAGTATGCCTGTCCCCTTTGCGGTGCCACCGGCGACAGGGCCCATACCCTGAAATACTGCCCACTGAACCAGGAGAAGCAGTCACTCTACCGCAAAAGTGGGCGCAACTCAGCCAGACGGAGGGCGAAACGCTAAAGGTGCTTCAAGGGCAGGAGAGAGTGCCACCAAGAAGGCCAACCTGCATGAAGGTTCCATGATTGTAGGGTTTTATAGATCACCTAATGAAAGAAAACTCTGATTTCCGTGTTTTTCTCTGAATGCAAATGTTGATTTTTTTTTTGGTATGGCACGCAAACATTTTGATTTGCTGGAATCACTGACACTAATTGGCAACGTTCAATTTTGAAAGGACATGCAGTGTTGCCGTGGGGGAAATGAATCATCTCTTGCAGCACACTGGGATCATGGTGAAAATGTGCGTGCTGTTCGCTGGTTGTAAGATGCAGAAATACGTAAGAGACCTCTGTGTTTTCACCCCTTCCAACTTGTACTGTTCTTTGCAAGTTTTTCATTTTCCTGCACTGTTCCCCGCCATTTTGTTTCTACTGACCTCCCACGCCCGTCCAGGCAGTGCGGTTAAATGTTATGTTCGTGGAAATGTATAGAAAAGCCCAGAAAAAATGTTTTAGACTAAGTTATATTTTGATATTAAACAATCCTGTTATTTGAGCATCACTTGGCCTCATGTGTCTACTAATTTAGGTTGGCTGGTTTAAATGGGAGAGCTGTGGTGTGAGGATTCACGCGGATTGGGTGATTGGTTGAACATGTTATGCACCAGGGTGTATAGGTTGTCTATTGGTTATGTAAGAGGATTCAATTCAGCACTACAGCTAAGTCAACGCCTAGTCTAGAATACTGAATGAAAACCCTTATGGATATATCTTTAGGTCCAGTTCATGCGTTCTGGATGACAACCCCTATATAACACCCCTCTCTTGGAATCCCCCTGACCCCACTGAGCCAAGAAGTAGTTCTGTTTTGCAAGTTTAAAAGGTTTATTTGATAAATTAAAATATATATATATATCACACTTTATAATAAATTAATAATTGAATATCACACTTAATCTGATATGATAAAGATTAACAATGGAGAATCTGGCACTAGCACACTTCTTTATGATCACTAATGAGTTGACATGAAATGGATAAGATAGCACACTGGTAAATAGGTACAGAAGTATAATGTGGTAGAGAATGCTTTATAGGGTTCAAGGAAATGCAAGGTTGAATGAATGAAATGCAGTATAGAAAATACTCAATATGATTTCAACAAAACAATGTAATCACTTTTCTCTGGCTATTCACTCCCCCCCTCTTTATACAATGCAAGGGAATGGGAGGAAAGCACACAGTTCTCAGAAATGCAATCAATGTAAATCAGTTCACCCCAGCAAGCTTACACTACAGAAAACAGATAGGAGTTTTGAAAACACAGGCAAAATGCTTTGATATGTGCTAGCAATGGATGAGAAATATGCTGGAAATGCTTTTAATTCCCTTTCAGAGGTTCAGGGTGAGTGATAGCTACTCTCTATGAATTCAGGATCACCTTAACAATGCTTTAGTAGTAACTAGCAGGTAAACGAAGTTTTTGGCAAGGAAAAGCAAAACTGCTGTCTTTTTACACGTGAAGAAATTTGCAAATCGCGGCAAAATTCGCGGATGCGCCGAGCGCTATTACAGAGGAACCACAAGGACTATCTCTATCGTGTTGGGGTCCTAGGAAAGCCTAGGATCTCAGCTTCAAAATGAAAGTTACTGCAAGTCTCTAGCACAAACGGTTGCGGAGATATGAGCGGTTGAATAAAGGTCGTTTTTCAGATTTGAAATTTTAAAATTCAAAAAGACAAGTGCAGCTTGCAACTAGGAAATGACAAGTGACAGCTTTACAAATGACAGGTGACAGTTAGGAGACAGTTCTACTTAGATTAAAATAGGATTGAATTATATTATTTTAACTAAGAGATTGGTTCTGCACAGTTTTGCTATGTACTCACACTATATTCTTGAGTGAAATGGGCCTCATCACGGATCTGGTCAGGGTTTTAGACTCGCCTCTGGTCTCTGCACTTCACAGTGATCTGGGTCAGCTCTCTCTGGTTCTGCTAACAGGTCAGCTCTACCCTGCTTCTGTTCTGGCCTGATGGATTTGAAGTCTCTATGTTGCTCTCTGAAGGTTGATGAATTTGAAGTCTGGATCTCTGGATGTTGTATGGTCCGGCAGAGCGCGTTGCAGCAAATGAAATTGAAGGTCCCTATCTGTCCTGTCTGTCTGCTTTTATGTGTTTAGAATGTGGGTGTGTTCTAGCATCACTGACCCTACCTCTCTCTCAGCTTCTAATTGGTCAAACTTCCATTTCTTATTTGATTGGGGAATGAACTGTGAGTCAGAGGGATGTCATTTTATGGCTTGCAGATAGGACACTCCTCTGTCAGATTGCACACATTCTATATTTGATAATAAAAGACATATTTCACAGTTACACAGTTGCTTGAAATTACATATACATGGTGTGGCTGAATTTAGCCATGTCTCTGTCCAAATCTGCTGTTTCTAAGAGCTTGCATTCAGAAATGGCACATAATTGACTTTTTAACTGATTTTTCACTTTCTGACATTGACCCAACTTTACATACATGTGTGCAGGGAGTATGGACATTAACTGATGAAGTTTCAGATTTTTAACATGCATACATTTAGAGTAATATCCACTTTTCCGCTAAAACCCCCCTGAACACGCCACCGGGTCGAAAAACCTCTTAAAATGTGGGCAGAAAAATCACAAGAATTATGGTATCATTTATAAAATTTTCACATGTCCGCTCTATGAATGATCCATCTTTTTAAAGTTATGTTCTGGCTCCAAAGGGGTGTGGTTTCCTCTCAGCACAAGGTAGAAATACTGGTTTATCCAGTTCTGCCAAGCCAGCTTGCTCTCACAGGCAGTGCCCCTCCCCTTTCCTCAGGAGGAAGCCACTTTTTACGACCATTTACGACTCCTGCCAATAAAACCTTTGCCTGAGCAAGGACAGGGCTTTGTTCACTTTCCTGCAGAGCACAGGTAATTCAATTATCAGATAGATGGCATATCCTTAGTGTGGCCAGCAAAAAGGCAGATGGGCCTGGGAACACAGTTGTGACTCAAGTTTCACTCCTGATGGGGGTAGTTGCCAGGCAGAATTGGAATCTCTTTAAGCCAGTTTCAGATAAAATGTCACTTTTTGTTCCCCAGTTTCTGCATTCAAATAAAACTAAACATTTTCACATATGCAGCTAGAAGGCTGATTCTAAGTTCAAAACTATGACATTTAAACAATTGCAACCTATGTGACACTCAAAAGTAGGTCACTCAGTCAATTTAAACATTTAGATTTTTTTTAGTGTCTTTCAGTCCAAATTTACTTAAACTGCTGAAATCCACAGCGCAGCCAGTCTTGTTATAAACCTTCAAGTCACTTCAGAATATAACTTTACATTGGATCCACCTCTCAGTAAGTCTTTCTTTGGCCTGTTTTGGGTTCATTTATTCAGTTTTGCAAAAAGTAAAATCTGGTGTTGTTTTAAAATGCCGGCTTTTGGATAGTGGTGAGTACTGGTACTGCACCCCTTTTTGGGATTTAAGAAAATGAATTCCCAACAGTTATGGGTTTGCTTTTGGCAATCAGCATTGCCATTCCCAATGGTTTCAGACTACTGTGTGGGTAGTCCAATGGTGGTTTTAGGCAGTGTCCTTCTGTGCCCATAACATCGGCAAAATGAGTGGCAGCCTATTCTTCATGCATTTCCCTGTGCATTTTCTGGGAAGCTCTGGCCATCATGAGGTTTTCCATGTCAGTACTGCACAGTTTTGAGGTAGGGCTCGGATGCATGGGTAAATACATCCCACAGTTACTTTATGTGGAGCGAAAGGGCAGATTTCAAACTCCAACTTCCCCACTTTACCAAATGAAGCGATCTTAGGACATCACTTTATCTCCTTGTGCTTAGGCTCCCATATCTACCTACAGTCCAATTCGCTTACTGTGACCTAAGCCCTCTAAAACAGGAAACATGAGTGATATTGGGCAAACAGGGTACAAGCGGATGCCTTACCTTCAAGAAACAAGTACGCCCTACCTACCGCCCTTCACTCCTGAATAAGTGCCCTGAAGGGTCAGACTGGGACATCAAATTGGTTGGCTGGGGTGCTAATGAAAAAGTGGCCCAGGTTTACAAATGGCAATTCGAGTAGTACCCAAGGGGGTTGTTTAGTGATATGTGCTGCAAATGTATAACAAATAAAAAAAAAGACGTGTTTTAACCCTGGTCAAACCTACTGGCTAACTCAGCAAAGTGACCATCTTTGGCCAAAATGGTGGCCCACACTAGCATGCTGGTCCAGCAATTCGGGAATTGCCCTATAGGCCAGTCCGAATCTGGTGACCTGAGTTCCCAGAGAACAACGAGCGTTAACAGTGCTGCCCTACCCTGAACATTGACCTCCGCCAGATGGCGCCCCTCTTGGTTGTGCCTCACCCCATGGATGGATGAGGAAGTTCCTGAGAGAAATCCTGGAGGTCTTCCTGGGGCCCTGTTGGATGCCTGACTAGCAAGTCAAGGTGACTGAAATCCCTCCTTGATTTGTAAGCGGCCAACTGCGTGTTGAATTACTGAAGAGCGGAAGTGAAGAGCATAGTGTGCACCACTGGGGGCAGTGAGTAACCAAGGCCTCGGTGTGTCTCTGGCTGACAGAAATAAGTGTTCATCTCCACATTGTGCAGGCGTCCCGTCATTTTGTGTTACACCACCAGCTACCTCCCTCTGAATAATGGCACAGTGCTGGAATTATATCACTGAAGGTTTACTGGTGGAGGAAGCTCACACAGCTGAAGATCAATATCCACACGTCACTGATGGGGAAACTATACAATAGTAGTCCTTTTTCACTGACATGACAGTCCTCACACTGCTTGTGTCTTAATATTAACATCACTGCTGGGTGAAATGTACACTGTTTATATCCTCTATTACTGACTGAGGAATCTCACATGGCTGGAAACACACCGTAGCCTGGCAGTGCTGGGTGAACCTACTAGAGGCCCTAAGCATTTGCAGGCCATGGCTGACGAAAGCTCACTCTGCTGGAGCCCTGCTACTGACGGTGCACTGCTTTTTGAAGCTTACACTGCTAGAGCACTGATGGGGCACTGCAGCAGGACACTCACACTGCTAGGATCCCTTAGCACTAGCAGGGCACTGACTCAGGGAATCTCATGCTTATGCAGTCCTGTAAAACAGGAGCAGTTCCCACTGCTTGAGTTATTGTAATGTAACAGCTATTTACACTGCGCCCATTATAACCCTAGAGGTCTCCCGATGCTGAAGTGCTAATGAATGAAGTTCACTCTATTGATAGCCTGCGCCACTGCCAGGGTGCTGCTAGCAAAATATCATCTTTTAGAGGCCGGCAGAGCTCCTAAAGCACAGGCTGGGGGAGTGCACACTGCTGGAGGTCTGATAGGGCACTGGTACACGAATCTCACCCTTAAGCACTGAAAGGGCACTGCTGACGAAATCTCACACTGAGTCCTCTAGCACTCTTAGATGATAACCCTGCTGGGAGGAGGCTCCGGATTCTAGAGACCTACAGCACTGACAGGGCACTATTGAGAAAACTAACACTGCAAAATCCCTATAACATTGACATGGAACGATTAGAGGCAATTCCTATTGCTTGGGCAACTAAGGCTGACGACCACTACAAGGAGGAAGGTCCTACTATCAGGGAACCACTGGCAGCAAGCCCACAAACTGACATGGCAGTGGGAGTCCACACACTGACAGGGCACTGCTGGGAAGAAGCTCATACTAACAAGGCACTACTAATAGCACACTCACAGAGTACTTCATGAGGTGAACTCAGACACACATGACACTGCTTCAGCATGACACTGCTTTGAGCGAGATCAAACTAACAGCAGGGCCTGTTAATGTGATCTCACTCAAAGCAATGTCATGTTTGTCATGTAGTGTTGTGGGTGCGCTCACACTGAATATCATACCACACTTCTGTGAGGAGGCCACACTGGTAAGGCACTGCTGTGGGAAGAAGCTGAGCGTGGTAGGGTACTGAGGTGCTACTGGGATGAACTGCACGCAGGCAGGGCACTGCTGGGAAATACATCACACCAAGAGAAGCCTGTTGGGAGTTGGGCAAGACTTAGACTCTAGGTAAGGACGATATCCGTGTACTGTTTTGTAAGAGTGGACCTCAAACTCACAATCAAAAGTTGGCAACTATGAGGATGTAAATACCATTAGTAATGTGCATGGTTGTGATGTGGTCACTATGGGGAAGGGCCTGGGGGACAGCACGTGACACGGGAACATCATAGGAAGCATAACAGGACCGGTTGAGAACTGATAAGATAAATGGAGAAGATACAAAATGCAGCGAGTGTGCTATTAATAAAGGAACATGTATTAACTGGAATGCATTATATTTTGGACCCTTTGTAGAACTGCCATCCTTGAAGCCTGAAACCGCCTGCTTTTTTATAATGTGGCCGGCTCTATCTTCAGGTGTAATCAGCCCTACAGATTATCAGTGTACCAGCCACCTTTAAATCCATAAACACTGCAACAATAAAAAAAATTAGGGATTACAAATACTCCCAAGAAAAATAGTAAGCAGCTGACACATAGGAGCCTGCCAGCCCTCTTGCCTCCAACACAGCTCCATGGATATATGTTGATATCAGTGGTACCAGCAGAGCAGTGTCACCGGAAGGCACGCTAATATTATTACTGCCTTGTCTAAAGAGAAACTTTATGGTCAAAATGAATCTTTTAATTTGCATAAATTACCATTTGCTATGAAAAAAGATATATCTCTATTTGAGCGTGTGCGTGTATACACACATATATACATTTTTCTTTACTTGTATAAAGCAATTGCCCATTGGGAAAGGGAATTTCTTTGTTACTGCCTAAAAATAATTTTACTCTCAACTTCAAAAAAGGAGTAAAATACTCCCACTTCAAAATCTTATGTGGCTGTAATATAATGTAACTTCTGTGTAAGTGATGTAAGGAACTCATGGTGGCAACAGTAAAGACAGACACAAGTGATCACAGTTCAAGGGTGTTTATTAAACTGTATAATGGGTGAGAAAAACACATACTCTAAACCTATATCTAAGATGGGAGCAAGCTACGACCATCAAATAATAATAAAGCAGTCCTAGTAGTGTCTTGTCAAATAAAAAGGGCTTATACTAAAATAAAAATATTGCCAATCCTTACAACTAAGTTACAAAATATTGTGGGATAATGTTCTCAAGAAAAGAAAGAAGTGTTCACCAAATGATAAATCAGGATGGTATGGCTGGGTCTCCCTTCCCCACGTTTTTAGCACGGGACAGGGCAGGACCTTTGAGCACAGCACAGCCCTGGGCCTCACCAGCCCAAGGTTACTGTTCCTTTCAACGATGCCAGGACCTTCCGGGGCCAAGTCTCTTTGCTGCAAAAGTCTCTTGCCTTAGAAGGCCTGCTGTATCAAAAATAACAAACAAACAAAAGTTCCTTTGGCAATCTTTTCACGTTGGGCGACTGCTCTTCGGCCCTTGGATCCCCCTCAGCTGGGCTCTGATCCTTCTTGCAACATTAGCCTCCCTCATTTGGGTTTACTATGGCCTTTCACTCAAAAACATAGCACTTAACAGTTTCAATGTTCTTTTCACCAACTATCCATTGAGGACATCCCTCAGCCGGGTTCAACCTTGTCGTCACAATGTTCACAGGTATATCACTATTTACCCTCAGTTCTCAGGCATCCGTCTGCCGGGTTGACATTTGCCAGTTTCCCAGTTCAATCAGTTTTATCACAATGCAGGATTTATTTTGCTTAGCTTTTCCCTTGGCATCCCTCCGTCGGGTTCACATAGCCATTCTAACACAGTTCATGATTCAATCACTTGATCAGAAAAGCTTTGTTCCATTCCCCCAGCTTTCTTTCAGCATCCTTTCGTCAGGTTCACACTTGCCACAGTTCACAAGACCCCTTAGGTTCTTCCCTTTTCCTAAATTCGGGTCTCAGCCCCCAGTCAGGCTTCAGACAGTTTTCCTCAAGGTGTCAAAGACTATCAAGTGTACGAGGGGCTTTGCTCAACCCTCGTAGGACCACTTTAACATTTCACAATGGCCTCCCTTAAGGCCTCTTGGCTCCCATAGTTTCAACAAAACAACCCGACCCAAAAAAGGCTTCAGTCAGAGTCCTTCGAATGAGCGTCCCCGCGACGCCGGGCCACTCTACATTTGAACATTTTACTAGGGTTTCTTCAATTATACAAGTCCTTTGTTCAACAAGGTTGCCGCCTGCATCCTTGGGCCCAGCACAGTTCTGTTTTTCTATCCGTCTCCTCCGACTCACGGGCTGTGCTGAACTGTTGGCTTTTCTTGTCTCAGGAGTCAAGGACGGCAGCACGGCGGCAACCGCTTCTCCCCGCATTGGCTATCAGCGCGGAAGGGCCCCGTGTGCCATTGACACCTGTCTCACCACACACCAGCTGGACTTCCCAGTTTTATGGTTTCCCTTTTGCAGACTTTGCGGGTCTGAGTTGCAAAGGGCAAGGGCAATCCCCTCCTCGTCATCCCTCCAGGTCCCTTTGCCTTTCTCCTCCATTTGAACTGCCGGTCCGCAATAGCTGCTTCCTTGTGCGTTGGGGCTTGCTCGAAGTGTGTTCTCGTGCTCCGCCTTTTATCCCTTTGGGGAAGGGAACAGGCCGTCAGGTGTGCTTAGTTATTGTCAATTGCCTGACTCTGTGTTACGCTCACCTGGTATCCACGGGGACGCCACTCAGCACTGGTCGGATGATTTGCACTCTCGAACCCTCTCCTGGTCCCTTGGTAAGGCCTCTGGTTAAAGATGGGTCTGCAATATAGGAGAGCTGGATTCAATACCAGATTGTCTTTGTTTTCCCACCTCCCTTGGCCTCAACTCCTTCCTCCCCCTTGGGCCTTCTCCTTACCTTAATATTGTAAAAGGTGGATTCTCAGTCCTGCTCCTCGTGGCAGGGGCGCGTAGATGTGGGGGGGCGAGCAGCGACCAAGTTACTTCACTGGTGCAAGCCCCCCTGTGGGAATCCAGGCCTGCTGCGACTCCGTAGGTTTGCTGCTTTACAGTCTTTATATGCAGTTCTTATGTTCCTCTTAGTTTGAATAATAATGTCTTGCTTATTTCCTTTTAGGTATGGAAAGGTATTTTGGTGTTGTCATGCAGTTTGAAGATGAGCATGGGCCGGTAGGTGAAAGCGCGATGCTGTCCTGTGAGTAATGCGCGGCGCTGTTTCGTCTTTTATATTGCTAACCTGTGTCTTTTCTCTCCTTGCAGGTTGCGATGTTCCTCGCCGAGCGCCGTAATGTTCCAGCAATGATACTGACCAGGAGATGACTACCCAGGTAAGAATTGTGTGGCTTCCTTCATTGGGGAGGAAACGTGAGTAAACGCTTACTAATGCTGTCTTTCTTTCTCCTCTTTCCAGGTTATGTTATTCCAGGATGCATGCAGTGCTGGATGATGGAGTTCGCACCTTCAGGTGAGTGGGACTGAAGTCAGCGATGGATTGAAGACAGGATACTGTTCCAGGTAAGTTTCGTAGTGTTCTTTCTCTCTCTGCAGGTCCTTGGTTTCAGGTAAGCTGGCATCAAAGAACTGGACACGTTGAGCGTTACGCTGCCCACAGCAGAATAACGCAAAGCATGTTCTGCTGTATGGGTGTGGTTTAAATAGTCTCAGGTAAAGTAGTCCAGGTAAAATAGCCCAGGCCTGCCACACCCAAAGTAGTCCAGGTAAAGTAGTCCCAGGCCTGCCACACCCAAAAGACTAGACCGCATAGCTCAGTTCCTTGCAACTGAGCTATGTGTGTGCCTCCATGTTGGCTGAACCCCCACCCCTAAGTTAAATAGTCCCAAGTAAATAGTCCCATTCTAATGTTGGTCTTCATGATGGTTATGAGCCTGGCGCCAAAGGCGCCAGGACTGACTCCAAGAGAGTCTTGGATGAGGTTTTAAGACCTTTGACCTGGCCCTAACTGGAAGACTGACTTGCCAGGGAGGGCCGGGGCAAGGGTCATGACACTCTGCCTGGCCCTTGTGTCGGGACAGGTCAGGTAAATAGCTCTGGGGTTAGTCCGTTGTCTTTCACGGTGTAAGAAAGTGTTCGTGTTGGGAAAGGGGGGTAGATTTTCTAGGTAACCTATGGGGTAGGATGGGGAAAAGGTGTCATAAGGAAGGGGGTGGTCATAAAATTCAGAAAGCTGAGCTTTGTAGGGTTTGTGAGTGGAATAGGGGAGATCATGGGAAGGGTAGTGTTTTGTCACAACAGATTGGGAGTTCGGGAAATAATAATCAAAGGGACGCGGATAAGAATAACTGGGAGAATTTGGGTAGGACACAGGAAAACAGGGATTTTGGGAGAGATAGTTTCTGAGTGCAACAGGGTTTGGGTTCCTAGGCTATTTGTCATATACAGAGGGTTTTTTGGATCTTGGCAAGAGAGATTCGTTGGGAGGAAAGGAGGCAGATGGGGTACAGCCTATAAAGGTCTCAGGCATCCTGTCCTCTTCTCCTTCTTCCCCGGTATAATACAACTTCTCACCTGGGTTATTCCCCCGAGCACAACCCCGGGCTTGCATAGCCAGGTGATCCTCTCTTGCTCGTCCGCCCCCATGGTTGGGATCTGAGCGCGTCAGCCCTTCCCTGGCCACCTGAATAAGGGATTCTCGAGGTCTGCTTGGGAGAATACCCTCAGGATTCTCACATACTCTTCCCCTATGCTGGTTGGACGGTAAGTGTTTCATCTGGATATTCCATTTTGCAACACCCAGGTTGTTGGATGGTAAAAAAATCAATCGAAAAAACGACTGTTGATAAAACGACATAGAACCACGTTTACTGCGCAGTATCCTGGTCTATGCCTGCTTTCCATCACTGCCTGCTGCCCTAGCTCCTGTTCTACTATCCTCAAAGCCCTATCCTTCTTCAACATCCTGTACATTCCAGACCTTCTCCCCCCCACGGGTGAAGCGTTCACAGGTGATGTGGAAAGGGTTTGCATTTTACTGTCATATGGTCTCCATGTGTATTAAGTACATATTTCAACTGTTTTCCCCCGCACATTTTTTACCTGCAAAAAGCGGGGAAGAAACCTCTGCCACCGCACCCCCACCCACACTCCATCCCGTATTGCCTCACCCAACAGCCCCACACCTGCATTTTGTGGCAAAATTGTGGTTCATAAAATGGCGCACTAATTCTGCAGTGAATTTTATGCAATGAAGACTGGATACCATTCCCATAATGAATTCAAAGCTTAGCAGGGTTCACATTTTACATTGCTGCCAGGTTTCCCAGTTCCATGCAGAATCTTTGAGCCAGTAATGTGCTTTTTTTTGCGCACTGTATGCTGGGACTTGTAGGCCCACCCTTGCAATGGGAAAAAGCGAACTGCAATTTGCAGCATGCAATTGGAGGCAAAAAGCAGGACTAGCTCGAGGTGTCATGCATGCAACTGGAAACTTGCCTGGGAGGCATTTAGCGTTTAGATTATAGTTCCAGGACCTGGTGGCATCCACACCCATCTTCTTTCATCATGCCACTGTTTATCACAACCATTCACATCATGTGAGACCAAGGCTACGGCGTTCAACCTGCTGCGTATTCATTCCAGCAACAGCTCCCATTTTGTTTGTGTGGTCTTTGTGATGAAGCGGACGGAGGGCTGTGCCTCTTCTTTTCCAGTCGGACCCATCAATACTTCAAGTTCATCTTCTGCAAATGGTGCCTGTGTGCACGCCCCCCCCAACGCCACCCCCTGCACTCTGGTTGCTGTCCTCGGATGACATGCTGTCAGGGTCAAGAGTTTACGCTGGAGGCGGACAGTCTTGTATGCCTGTGGTACTCTTGGCAGCCCGGAACTGGAAACTCTGTCTGCACTATTTCCATGCACTGATATAATATTATAGGCATTTCTAAATATAGAAATACAACCATCGTGGAGCTTCCTCTTTACCTATATATGTAAACAGTACCCTCTACATTGGTTGACATCTCTGTGTCAAGTGGTGAGGTCTAAGTAGTTCCATTTCATAAATGTTTAAACGTTATTGCCGCTGGACGTGAAGGGTCAAAGGGTCAGTGATGATGATGAGTGATGTGTTGACGCCTTCCTCATACCTCTTGCTGTTTGTAAGGTAAAATGCCCAGTGACAATAACGAGAGGATCCTGCGAGGAAAAACTCACCATCTCTGGAGGCCTCAGCTGCACCAGAAAAACACAGACTCAAATTTAAGAGATGAAAGTAACAAATGAACAGAAAAGAGTGCTTTTGGAATAACAAACTGATGCACACCAGACTGGCTCCAATTCTCCTGCACCTCAAGAAGGAACTGAAACCCCCCCTCATCCAGGAGCACAGTTGCCCCAGTGAAAGCACATCTTCCCTCCTTTGCTACGTGCCCTTTGCAGTCTTTCTCTGCATTCCACCCCTGTTGTGTACATTGTTCCATTGCTTTCTAGCAAGGTTTGCGCTTTATATATCCCATACATACAGCGCTTGTTGCCCCTGTTTACTCTTACCAAATGTTCTGAATGAAGAGAAAAGAATACTTGTACACCAAGGAATTAGCCCCCCTTTTTTTCAAAATTGCTTCGCAATTTCTTTAAAAGCCAATGTATATGTGTTTAGCTCCAGCAACCGCTATACCCAGCGGCAAAGTGAAAAGTCTGAGCTAATCCTACAACTGTACAATTGAACAGGCCCATCTATGCAGGGAGAAGGCAACAGGAGAGGAGGTCACTGTGCACTTATCAGGCATTCATTTCAGCATCACTACTGATTTTTCATAGTATAATCATGCAGATAAGGTCCTTCTACAAAATTAGGCATGTAGTGGTGGTACTCTTGTACAGTCCCCCCACACCCCACACTTGTCAGGGATGAGGCGGTTCATTGTAACTGGAGCCCTTCTATCAGAGAGGGATGAAAGTGATGCCTTGCTACCAGGTGTGCTACTGAGTGCTGGAGTGATTCTCTTGCTATGTTGAGTCCACCTACAGGGAATGGCTCAAGTGAGTGTCTTTCAGTGGTTCTGTGTCTTCTTACTGCAAAGTGCAATGCATTTGTACATCATTTTTTATTTTTTTATTGATTTAGCTGATTAAATCAACTTTTCATTATTACATTACAAACAAATTTAAGATTCTTACAAAATTGACAAAAGATGACAGAATTTACAGAATTCACAAGTTACAAATTTACAGTTAAATCAATGTTCAAGTATAACACAATTTGAGGGTATCCTCGCTGTAAGATTTACATGGTGCATATATCCAATGATTTCTCTCTTTTTTTAAAAATAAATGTTCAAAGTAACAGATATAAAATGATATCATAGCTCCCCACGTTGAATGATACCAGTTAATCATGAATAGAATACTGAAAGTTTTGAAATAAAATCATACAATTTAGACTCACATGAAAGAAGGCAATAAGAAAGAGTTTCACAACTAACATCAATGAAAGATACCAGTTGGACATTGTTATAATTCAGGAGGTCACGAAATCATACAATCTGAACTCACAATGACAAATGCAATCACGGTGACAAGTGTATTGAAAACAATGATTATGTTAATATCATCATTCATTTAAACACAATTCTACTTGACTTCAATTCATGATGTACTTATCAAGGATGAAAAACAACACAGTGTAAGCACAGATCAAAAGAGATACAGCTGACATAGCCAGAAAGTAATTTAGAGCTGTTCCAGTGATAATGCATTTAGAAGATTCACAGTTGTAATTCGAATACTGGTGCTTCAGGTAGAGAAGATAAGATGCCAGCGAACATCTACATCTAGAGCTCTTAAATATTGAAGACGTTTGGAAAAAAACTTTATTTAATAACGGTAAGCATCCAGCAAATGAGAATGATGCTATCATAAGATTGTGAACGCATGAGAGATCGGTCATGGGCGGGCCCCGGATGTGTAGATGGGTATACACGTTTAGTAAGTGCTACGTTTAATCGCAAGATCTGGGGTCTTAAAAGCGCAGTGTATAAGTTTAGTTTTCTGGACATTAGAAGTTAAACAATTGCCCAAAAGTGCGGTAATAAACAAACACTAGGTTATTTGCCAGAAATAACTTCGTCAACATGACATGCGCCATTGAAAACCAAAACAAATATGACCCAATACTAAAACGAGATGTGTGAATATTGTCAACACTATATGGAGTGAGATACATCTCGCATTCTTTCCTGACTAATAGATCGTGAGAAGTCCCTCCTCAATAATAAGGCACGCCTGGGAAATTGAGGTGCAATAAAGAATGGTCCCTTCACCAATGGATGACGAATAAAGAAAATACAGCGTCATACCTGTCCTCAAGAGCTTCAGGTTAGTAATTGTTTTTTAAAAAATATGTTTGATTTTATTTCACACAGGTACAGCATATAGTCAATCATTATCAAATCACACTACTTGCATGTTATCGATATGTCTTCCATTAAAGAAAAAGAAACTCACAGAGGTATTACCCTGATGCGTCTTCTTCTTCTTCGGACCTGTCGGCCAAGTATTGTTTATATCTACCCCAAATATTCATATGCTGTGTAGAAGCATGCAACAGTTCTATGTACATTTCTTCATAATCATTCTCCCAGATCATGTCTTTATCCCAATCACTCTTAGTGGGCGGGTGTTTGTTCTTCCACCTCAGGAATATTGCCCTTTTTGCCAACAGTAAACCCACATTAAGTAACTTCCGCCATGTGGGATTCATCTTTCTTGTGACTCCTAGTAGGCACATCATTGGTGACCATTCAACAGGCTGGGCTGCCATTTCAACCAACACTGTACTTATGTCTTCCCAGTATTACCTGAGATTGGTGCATGACCAGAACATGTAGAGGGTATCAACCTCTTCGCTTCCACATCTGGGACAAGTCCCATCTGTTGTTGGGTATATGCGTTTCAATTTAGCTGGAATGTAATGTATCCTGTGCATGATCTTATAATGTATCAATTTGTACCATGCATTGCACAATATATCCTTGGTCAGGCCACATATTTGTATCCACTGTTCATCATTTATCGGGTGTCCCAGATCTTGTTCCCATCGTTCTTTGCCCCATGAATGTTCGCGGTCCGAGTGTTGATTATGAGTTTGTATAGTGTAGAGGCCGTTATTTTACCTTTCCCCGCAGTAAACATATATCCTAGTCCCAGATGAATCACTGGCTCTGATGGGAATTCTTCCCACACCTTCGCAATAGTAGATCTCATTTGCATGTATTGCATCTTGTGTTTAGGCGTGTCCCCTATCGTTCCCTTAAGTATATCCCATGTCACAAATTTCTTATCGGGGAACAGTTGCCCCAGTTGGATGATACCCTCGGCGCTCCAATGTGTTGCTACTTCAGAGTCAGTTTTGGGTGAAATATAGTGTGCTCCCCATATTGGCATACTCGGATGGTACAATGTCTTCAACCCTCATATATCCGATATCTTAGCCAGGCCGTGCACGTCACTAATGTTGGATTAATAGTGTTATATCGTTTGGGGTGCGACACTGCCATGTCATGAAGAAGCACAGTTTATTTCGGGGTTGGCACAATAGCCACTATTTGACTAGGGTCAAGATAGTCAGCCGCCCATTGTGACGCATAGTGTGCCTGAGCTGCCAGGTAGTAGACCTCGAAGTCCGGCATTGCCAACCCCCCCTTGAGGGTACTGATCTGTAGTTAGCAGCCAATTTAATCTAGATTGTCCATTCCACACCAATGATATGCATGCGCCCCTCATTTTCGAAAACAATGTTCTACCTGGCCACACTGGGACGGTGCTAAACAAGTTAAAGAGCTTTGAGAGAATTATCATTTTTATGAGAGCGATCCTGCCCATCATTGATAACGGAAGGGATCTCCATCGTTCCATCTTAACACAAAGGGCATTAGCTAGTGCCTCATAGTTTAGCGTGCGGGAAAGCTGTGCCGTTCTTGCCACATATACTCCGAGGTATTTGATATGAACTGGGCTCCAAAGAAGTCTGTGGAGCTCTGGCAGCTGGGCAGTTGCATCTGTGAGAGGGAAGATTTCTGATTTAGCGGCATTCAGCTTCAGACCCGAATACTCCCCAAAGGTCTTTACTACTGCCAGAACCTTACCCAAATTGTGCTCAGGATTTTTCAAATACAACAGAATGTTGTCGGCATACAGTGTGATAATCTCTAGCCTGCCTTCTAACAGTAGTCCTAGTCTGCCGTATCTCCCCCTCAGTAGATCTGTCAATGATTCTATTACTAGTGCAAATAATAGGGTGGACAACGGACAGCCCTGACGTGTACCTCCCATTAGTTCCAACACCTCTGATAGAATACCGTTAATACTTATCCTAGCATAAAGGTGTGTGTATATAAGATCTTGATGCACTTCGGGAAGTACGGCCCTAACCCATAATTCTGGGGAACTCTGAATAAAAAAGGCCAGTAAACCGTATCAAAGGCCTTCTGCATATCGAGCGAAGCCGCCACTCCTTGTAAATCTTTTGGTATTGTCGCTAGTATATTGTGGCAGCGTCGAATATTCTTTGCTGTGGATCTACCTGTTACAAAGCCTGCCTGGTTGTCGTGGACCATATATGGCATTAGGGGTGTCAGTCGTGCTGCCAGGATTTTAGCGTCTGTATTTATCAGTGACAGTGGTCTATACGACCCACAATCTTCAGGGGGCTTCCCTGGCTTAAGTAGCAGGGTGATAATAGCTTCTCTGGTGGCCGCGGGTAATTCCCCTTCACTCTGGGCTTCTATCCAGACAGCATGTAACCTGGGGACAAGGAGTTCTGCAAATTCTTTGTAAAATTCTGCGCTAAGGCCATCCGAGCCCGGGGCTTTGCCATTGGGTAGCGCTTTAATGGCTTCTGATATCTCAGCCACAGTGATCGGGGCTTCTAGTTCCTCCCTGGTGGCGGAAGATAGGAGTGTTGTGTGAATTTTTGAAAGATATTGGTCTATCTCGGGGTCAGAGGCCAAGCTCTGGGGAGAATATAATTGTTTATAGAAATCGTAAAACGTTTCCTCAATTTCCTTTTGCTTTGTAGTCACTGCCCCGTCCGGACGAGTTATGCATGGTATACACGTGGGTCCACACTCCCCTCGCACCATCCTGGCCAGCAGTCTGCCAAGGCGCTCGCGCTCCCCATATCGCTGAGCCACAGCTGGCCTATAAAAGTAACGAACCTCATGATCCGCAAATTCCCTGAATTCCTCTATCTGAATTTTAATGTCTAGACCCAGTTGAGGGGACGGCGATTGAGCATATCGCTCTTGCATGCCGGCAATATCTCTTTCGCGCCACGCCAATTCCCTACGAATGTCTTTCAACACTCCAAATTCCGTGGACATTGCGGTGCCCCTGATGCACACCTTGAAAGCCTGCCATAATACAGCCTGACCTGTTACTGAACCTTCATTAAACTCAAAGTACTGTGTTGAGCCAATGATGTTTTGTAAACCTGATCTACCAATGCTGCAGATTTTAATCTCCATGGGAGTCTGTGTATTTTCATCTCAGGGATCTTCAGCGATATTTGGATAGGAGAATGGTCAGATTATGTTCTAGGATGTATCTGTGTTTCAGTGATCCATCCTATTACTTCATGGGATAATAGCCAGACATCTATCCTGGAGAGCATATCATTTAACGTGGAGTAATATGTGTATACCCGTTCGGTTCCAAGTAGAGAGTGCCACGTGTCTCTTGGACCTAAGTCGGACATATGGGTCAGTATCATGCATGCAGCACCAGTCAGTGCCCTAGGTTGATTAGATGTACGGTCTAGGCGCATATCAAGAATGGTGTTAATGTCGCCACCACAAATCAAATGCGCTGTGGGGTACTTAGCCAGTTTACCAAATAGTGTGGAATAAAAGCCAGGGTCGTCTACATTGAGACCATATATGTTCAATAGTACTTCCTCTTTGTCCTTGAGATTGCTGTGTAGCAGTACATAGCGGCCTTCTTGATCAACCTCTGAACTGTGACACATAAAAGGGATGGACCTATGTATCAAAATCACCACGCCCCTAGCTCGACTCGAATATGATGTGTAGTAACGCTGCGACCCCCAATTAGAGGCCAACCTCTCTGCCTGGTGGTCTAGCAAGTGAGTTTCCTGAAGAAATACTATTCTGGAGCCCAATCGGGTTATGTAAGCCATGATTTTTCTCCTCTTTATTGGGGACCCTAGCCCACAGACATTCCATCTTAGTAGCGCAATGGCATCTCCACTTTCCTTAGCCATTATCATATAGTTTATTCTGACGTTGCGGATCGCCTTTATGTCTTGGTGTGAATGAATCGCTAGTAACTGGCCGTACCTGTGTGTTTTGAACTTTAACCCTCAACTTGACCGTCCCTCTTCCCTCCCCCGCCCTCATAGTTCCCCAAACTTCAACTATGTTTCCCTTTTCATCACCCTCCCTACCCATATTCACTAGTGTGCTTCTGCAATAGGGGGTGTCTGCTGTGAAGATCTGGGCCTATTAGCCCTTAACATTTCCGGCTTGTCTCGTGGTTACTTGTTACTTGTACACATATTAAACCTTTGGGAATGCCTACATTTCACACTTATATAAACCATAACATGCAAAAGAGAAAAATAAAAAGGAAACAGTAAACAACTGGATCAAGGATCCATTTTTCTTTTTTCCCCCTTGTTCACCATCTACTTCCGTTTTTAGCGACAGCTTGTCCATAATGTTCTTTGTCCCAGAGATCTGCTGGTCAAATCGTCGGTCTCATTCACGGGTTGCAGGGAAGGGAGCGGGATATTGGCCTCAACAAAGTTTGTTGCTTCCTCCGGGAACGTGAAAAAATATATTTTATTATTGTATTGTAGTTACAACCTAGCAGGGTACAACATTGCATAGGGAATCTGGCGTTCCCGTAGCATTTTATTGACGGCAGTAAACGTACGTCTTTCCTGCTGGACCGCCAGCGTATAGTCCGGGAATATACGAACGATGCTGGCTTGCCACCGCAGTTCCTGTTTGTCTCGGGCCGCCCTCAATATTAGATCTCTGTCCCTGTAGTTCATCAACCGCGCAATGATAGGTCTGGGGTAAGCGCCAGGTTTAGGTTGTGGGGCCAGAGTTCTGTGAGCTCTCTCGACAATGAACATGGGAGACCAGCCAGGATCTCCCAGCAGGTCTCTCAGTAGTGACTCCAGTGTAAGTTCCATAGGGCCCTTAAGAGCTTCTTCCGGGACGCCAACCAAACGTATATTATTACGGCGCAAATTGGCTTCCAAATCTTCACATTTTAGTTTGACGGATCCCAAGTCTTTCGCCATGGTCGTCACTGTGTTTTTTAGTGCTTCCAGTGCGTCTTCGGTGGTGCTCATGCGGGTTTCTGCTTCTGTAATGCGGCTGGTGGCTTTCTCCAGCTGATTTTTGATAGTCGCTACATTGGCCGTAATCCCATCCAACTTATCATTGAGTGCTGAAAAACCCTGCTGCATAGCCGTGAATACTGTTTGCGGGTCCGTAGTCGCTGCTGCAGTCTCAGGTTCAGTTTGTTGTGCCTGCTCCGAAGCCATATTCCCCGTGTATACTGGTCTCGCCGCGGTGGTAAACCTTTCTATTGCACCCTTGCCTTTCTTAGGTCCTGGTCCTTTTGGCATTGTATGCTGCCCCTTGCCGGACTTCTTGGGGTCACCCTAGGTCAGTGTATGTCCAACAATTCGGTACAAAACATCCACTGTGCACTGATTAGTCCTGGTGGATCCACAGGAGGGTGTACTGTGGGATGTTAGATGTGTCCTGCAGAGTACCGTATTGGGGGGGTATTAGTTTGACAGTATTGTTGCGCCGTATCTTGCTTGTGGTCCACAACCATCCCCCTTGGCGTACTTCCCAGGTTGACGAGAGTGTTAAGTCCCCCACTGGTGTTTCCAGAGGGTTTACTGCACCGGACTGCAAACAGAGGGCAACCCCATTGGGAAGGTTCCAACAGTGTTTATCACGCTCTTCCCTTTAGATCACTACAGGTGTCGGGCCCCACTAGTACAATCGTCTTCGTGGAATTAGTGGAAGAGTGTGTTCCGCATCCTGTCCTAAATATGTAACTAAAATTTCCCAGTAGGGGGTATCACTCAGAAGGTCTCTTCAAGCAACTGACTGTATCCGTCCCTTGTTGCCTTCTCCAATGTGTATCAGCGCATCTCCTGTCGAGGTCAGCACAACATAAATGCCCACATTATCCTGTGCTGGTAGCGTAGGGCCCTCTTCATGGCCCCAAACGGGTTTCTTGCATCCACGACGTGGACCGTGAGCTTTGCTTGTGGATATAATTTTTTGGACGTTAGCTGCCTCTGTGTGGATGGACGCCTTAATCACCATGGGTGTCCCGGAGGAGAGCTGTCAGCAAGCTCGTATATTTTCTGAGCCCTGCACGAGTTCTGTTTTGCCTAGCGGATGGGTTGCGGTGGGCCCCTTATCTGCAGTATGGAGGCGCTGACAGTGCGATTATATTTAATTATCCATTGCGCGTTGGTTCAATGGAGTCCCCTCTCTACTACATGTATGTGTCAGGGAGTTTCAACTGTTTGTGCTTGTTCAACGTGTCTGCACTGTCGATGGGTCACCAGCCGAGGGGGAACTCTCCCGGCGCCCCCACACGCAATGCCAAGTGCACCGCTCGTAATGCCAGGTCCCGCCAGCTGTTTCAGAAGTTTCACTGGCTGGTCCGAGTTATGCGGGACCGTTAACGCAGCTCGACTTGGGCCGCCCGTAGGGGATCAATGCTGGCTCACAGCCGCAACTGGGCTATTGTGATTGCTTCTCCCAGTCTCAGCAGGCGGTACACTGGCACGCCTTACCGGTTGTGCGGGTTTTGAGGTCCCGCTTCTCAATCACTCAGTGGCCTGTGTTTCCCCGCAGGCACTCGACGGTTCACCAGAGCGCTCGGGGTCCCTGTGAGAGACGGGTCACGGTTGATGTTGCCACCAGCTTTTCGCCGCTTTTGTTTATTGGCGATGTTCTGTCTCCCGATCAGGCTGTAAACGTGGCAAGAAGGGCGAGGTAGTGTTGAGCCTCACCAGTGTTAACCATTGCAGCACCTCACACGATGTATCTTCGGCATCCGAGCATGAATTGTTGCCAAATCTTTACAGCTTGTTCTCCATAGCATTGGGCATATTCCCTTTGAATTAAAAACCGGGGTCTAATAGCGGTCTTCTGGATCATACGGTCCAGATCCTCTCAGGAGCTCACACGGCAAGAGTCATTCCGCTGCACACGCAACAGAGCCCCCTAGGTGAGTAATTGTCAATAAATGCATAAATGGATCTGAAAACAAACTCTTTTTATAACCGATAAGATAGCTATGTGGAAAGCTAAAAATAAAATATGCTTACATTATAGGTAGCTACAAGGCCCCTGAGAAGACCAGACACCAGAAAGTGTGTCAGTTCAATAAGCTCAAGTCCCAGAAAATTTTGTTTGTAATGCAGCTCAGTGCACCCAATCGGCATAGTACACACAAGCCCAGGCATTACTATCGCCTAAAGGTTTTTAAAGTGTGATTTACAATGTGTTTTTTACATTTTTTGGAGTGCCGAAATGACCAAAATATCGAATGGGCTGTGATTGAATTTCTGAAAAAAGCAATTTTACGTCCTGAAGAAGGCCATAAAAAACATCATAAAAACGACCCTAGGGATAGTGCTGCATGGAATATAAACATATGTTGACTATCTATGAAGCACCAATATCGAGCTTCATCCATCCTTTTTTGGAAAACCACATTATAGGTCTTCCATTGAACAACTTGTGACTTATATCTGGTTGTGTTTCTTTTGATCGACAATTGATATTCTGAAAGAACGGATGACAAAAAGTGCTTCTTATGTTGTTCCCACCAGTGTCCAATATGTATGTCCTGTGAAACAAACGGACTTGATTTATAAGATATGGATTCCAGTTACATACTAACCCCACTCTTGCATTATTGGTTCATTGTTTTATTGTGATTTTGATTCATTGATTTTAGGTGTTTTTCTATGTACTAATAAATGTTTTTTTTTTGTTGAAGCAAGTCCTTGGGGAGTTTCTGTCTTTTGCTCCAACTAAATAATAGTGGAAAGTGTGCACTGTCCTATTGAACAATTTGGGATAAAGAGAGGGGTAATCAATCTTGTGGTAATTTTCTTTTCTATTGTCTATACTCTCCCTATCTCAAGATTGATCCCCAAAAACAAAAAATTAGGGAGTACCCAATTTCTTTACCTTTTCACCAACTATCCATTGTGGACATCCCTCAACCGGGTTCACCCTTGTCATCACAATATTCACAGGTATATCACTATTTAACCTCAGTTCGCAGGCATCTCTCTGCCGGGTTCACATTTGCCAGTTTCACAGTTCAATCAGTTTTATCACAATGTAGGATTTACTTCTCTTAGCCATTCCCTCGGCATCCCTCTGTTGGGTTCACATAGCCATTCTAACACAGTTCATGATTCAATCATTTCATCCGAAAAGCGGGGTTCCCTTTCCCCAGCCTTCTTTCGGCATCCCTCCGTCAGGTTCACACTTTCCACAGTTCAGAAGACCCCTTAGGTTCTTCCCTTTTCCTAAGTTCGGGCCTCAGCCCCAAGTCAGGCTTCACACAGTTTTCCTCAAGGTGTCAAAGACTTTAGAGTGTACGAGGGGTTTTGCTCAACCCTCGTAGGACCACTTTGACATTTTACACTGGCCTTCCCTAAGGCCTCTTGGCTCTCGTAGTTTCCCAAAACAACACAACCAGAAAAAGGCTTCAGTCGGAGTCCTTCGAATGAGCGTCCCAGCAACGCCAGACCACTCTGATTCTGAACCTTTTACTAGGGTTTCTTTAAAGTTCAATTATACAAATCCTTTGTTCAACAAGGTTGCCACCTGCAACCATGGGCCCAGCACAGTTCGTTTTTTCTATCTGTCTTCTACGACTGACCGGCTGTGCTGAACTGTTGGAGTTACTTGTCTCGGGAGTCAAGGACGGCAGCACGGTGGCAAGCGCTTCTCCCCGCTTTGGCTATCATCGCGGGAGGGCCCTGTGTGCCGTTGACACCTGTCACATCACACAGCAGCTGGACTTCCCAGTCTTATGATTTCCCTTTCGGAGACTTTGCAGATCTGAGTTGAAAAGGGCTCAAGTCTCCTTTCAACTTCCTTCAGCTGTCGAAGACTTTCGAAACTGCAAGGCTTTCTCTCTTACCTCGGCATGACTGCTTCGACCATCTTTCCCCAAACGTCACTTTTTCTCTTCTACACCAAGGCCTCTTGGTAAATGTAGTTTCGAGCACAGTACTTATTTCAAAGTTCAAAGATATCTCTCACATTCAGGTTTCCCTCTGCCGGGATCAAACCTAACCACAATTCAAATCTTGCATCTCAGTTTCTTTCTCTTCCCACCGTTTCTACGACATCAGACATTTCACAGAGACATTTGATTGGGCAATCTTATCTCGCCAGACCTCTATGTTACTTTTTATCTTTAATTTACAGTTCTTTACAGTGCTTTGCTTTCTCTCGCGTCTAATCGGCACACGCGCAACCTTCATTCACGGGATACTGTTGCCGTCAAGTTTCATTTAACACAGACCAGACTTTCATTGCTTTCATCAACTCACCGGCTGTGTGAATTCATTTTCTTCTTTTCTGGCTTTGATCCTGAAGTCAACGCTGATACCACAACTGCTACCGCTCCACCCCAACTCTGCCATTCACCCGTGAGGGTGGCTGGTAAACTTGAAACACAAAAGAGGTTTGTCTCTTCTCTCCAGCTAGCCTTCCTTGTGCAACCCTGAAGGCCCTTCGGAGCTAACGATCTCTCGCCGGGGTGTCCAAGATTTCTCTGTGCCTCGGTTCCATCCCTCGGCCTGTCGCTCTGCTCCACCTGGCTCGCTGCTGCCCTGGAAGAACTGCTCCTTCTCGTGCATCGCCTTGCTCAGAATGTGTCTCAGTGTTCCACCTTTTAACCATGTGGGGAGAGTTAATAGGTACCAGGTGTTTGTAATTAAGATCAAGTGCCTGACACTGCCTCATCTTATTAGTGGGTAAGGTCCAATGTATTGCACAGGTGGTTCTTCTTTCAGCCTCAGACCTCCTCTTCCTCGGCTCAGTGTTTGTCTAGGAAAGGGGACGGAGATCTGGGAAGTTGGAATATCCTATAAAATAGGATGCAACAGGGGTATTTGGAAAGGGGGATACCATGTCTCGCCAATCGCTGGTTCTTCCCACACTCCCCGAGCACCCCTCACCCAGGTGATCCTCTAGCACTTGTCCACCCCCAGGATCTGGATCCAAAGGAAATGGACGTGCCGTGGCCACCTGAGTAAGGGATCCCTGGGGTTTAGGCAGTGAAACACTGTCTGGTTTTTCACACCTCATATTACATAGTGAGTGTGGGTGCCTGGTCCCCTGAGCCACCCCTACATACCCTAAGGTCCAGGCAGGGGACCTCTCACAGGGCCTAATGAAGCTTCCATGTAGTCCTTTCTCTGAAGCCAAGAGAAAATGGAGGAAATAGCTTTCAGAAAAATATTTTGCTCCTTTCTGTTCCAAAAGCAATCACAAGGAAATTACATGTGTAAACCTCTCAAGGTGCACTACATCAGGTGCAGGTGGTGTGATGAATCCCTGGATGTCTTCCCTTCTCCCACGGGGGAGATCCCTTCTCATGTGGCCAGGGCACTGTCGTCACAGTCCAATAATCCCCCTGGGGCGTAGCACAACCAGACAATCACATGGGAGGGGAAATCCCTCATGTGATGAGGGATGACATCACAGGCAGAACACGGTATGCAGATACCCCTTTAGAGACTGCCATATCCTCTTACACAGTGCCTACCTCCCTTATGTGCTACTGCAGCATAGACAAACTTAATCCAGTACCATACGCTGAGACGAGGGAGAGTAGCAAGTTCCCAAGTGACAATCAGACCTCGGCTACTGGTACGAAGAAGAGGCGTGCAGCAGTGTTGAGCACTGCGCAAGTCCCAAGAGCATAGCGGTCTTGTCGATTTGGACAATTAAGACTGCAGAGAAGTTTAAAGATGGAAGAAGGACATGAGAAGGAGAGAAGTCCTTGGAGGAGGAACCTGCCGAGCTGTTGAAGCGCTGTCGGCAAGCGGAGGAAGAGCGGAATGCCGAACAAAGAACCGTGAAGTCCGGAGCCAGTCGAACACCAAAGAGAGAGTAGGCAGACTGGTGGGAGAACTCAGTAGGCAGTCCTGGGAAATGAGGATGCTCCCCAGCAGATAAACAGTCTGGCAGAGCTGCTGCAGACCCAGGGATGCGTAGCAGAGCCCTGCGAGCCCCAGGATTGCAGAGCAGAGCTGGAAAGGAATGGAAGCCCTTGCCGACCCAAGAACAAGGTATGTGAGTGAGCAGAAAGGCTCTGGGCTGCAGAAGAGATGGTGGCAGATTGCAAAGGGCACAAAATACCCCGATGACAGGGTCTGGGAGGGAATGGACATTGTAGAAGAATTCATCGAATACAAATTTGACAAATTGTTTCCTCGAATTGGGCCATAAATGTATGCGGGGG
Organism: Ambystoma mexicanum; assembly: GCF_040938575.1. Taxonomy (NCBI): domain Eukaryota; kingdom Metazoa; phylum Chordata; class Amphibia; order Caudata; family Ambystomatidae; genus Ambystoma; species Ambystoma mexicanum. The sequence goes on along the minus strand of NC_090923.1, from coordinate 912,294,415 downwards.
GTGGGTAATTGTTATAATTAAGACAGGGGGTTGACGGGGTTTCCCCCTGCATATATTTACAGCCAAATTGACAAAAAGAAAAAGAAATCCACGAATTTGTATTTGTTAAAATCTATTTAATGTAATCGCCTAGAACCAGACTGGCAAGGCAAATGAAAAAAAAGGGGGAACAAAACCACAGTACCCTTAAGAACAAAGTGTTAATAATACATATCCCCACCTACCAGTGTGGGTCCTAATAGCGAGCAAGGAAGGCAGCAACCAATTTCAATGAAATGGTGATATCTACATAAATAATGGTTCTAACCGTATCATCTGGAATCCGGTAAAACTTGATAAGGCCAGAGCTATGGCAGAGCTCGCTCTACCGCTGTTTCTGAAGAGATGGTGCATGCAAGGTGATAGCTCTGATCAAGAGGTACTACTCGATTTCACTAGGGTGGTCACTTTAATAAAAGATGTTTCCACCAATAAAAGAAGTTATAAGAGTATAAGCGAACGGTAGAACCCGGGAAACTGCCACAGATCCAAATATGATCACCAAATACAAGCTGCCAAAAAGAAACTGAGGCTAGATATTGCAGATGCATTGAAAGCCAAGAGGGAATACATGGCGATGATGAGCTACCCTCCCACATTAAATCCCTTTAGACTACCTATCGCAGATGGCTAAGAAGTTATAAGGCTAAAAGTAAAAATTATCTGTGGATGCGCTTGGCAAGCCATGCGAGAACTAATAATAATATAGGCATCTGGTCTGTAATTAAAGGTGCTGCTAAGAAAAATCTGCCCATTAATAGTGTCAGCGATGTGAGTTTGGAGAATCACATTCAAAACACTTTGGGTGCTGCTGTCCCAGCAAACAAAATACATGTAGAGGCTATTCAGAAATGGACATGTAAATCAACAGTGGTGGAAATTACCAAACAGATTATGCTACTTCCAACATCGCATGCTGTAGGGCCAGTTGGTACTTGCAATGGCCTCCTGCGATTATCCCCTGGGATATGGGCCAGCGCTTTGCATACCCTCTTTACATGTATTGGTAATTGTGGGAATGTTCCTGCAACTTTGAAAGAAAGTACTTTATTACCAAGTTGTAATGACGCCCAATTTCTTTTTGTAGTATTAGGGCTCCCCTCAACCCCATGACGTGTGTGAGTGTATGGTGAAAGGGTGCACACTTGTATAGGTGGCTGTGTGGGATGTTCTGACCCACTAGGCTCTGCCCTGCAACATCACTGTGTGCTGCTGTCATCAAAAACAACAGAATGGCCGCCAAAAAGCCCTAAATGCGCTAAAAATCTCTGAGAAGTGCGCAGGGAAACCTGAAAAATAGGCTGCCAAATCTATTTTGCCTATGTCAGTGATAAAACAGGAGACCACACTGCCAAACCCTGTCATTGGGCTGCCCGCAGAGTGAAATGAAACTACTTGAAAAGGCAAGTCCTGCATTGCCAGGAAAACCCAGAAGTGCTTTAAAATCCGTTTTTCTTTGGCTGTTGAAAGTGCAAAATCCTGGTTCCCAAATATCAGAAAAGATTCAACATCCTTGTTGGGTGTTAAACATCACTTTATTTAAATAATCCACCTAAGCACAATGTCAGGAGAAGCACATTTCATCACAAAAAATATCCCCACTCAAAAGGGTGCTTGCCTGGAAAAATATGTCAGAATATGGGCGCAATACCGCCGCTCGCCTGTGTCAAAGCTGTCATTTATTTATACTGACAGTTTAAAACTTCTGTCTTAAAATCAAATTGTGGAAAAGAAGAGACCTGCCATCAAAAGCAATATAGGTTGCTACAATTCAATCTCTATGTTTTAAAAAGACTGGAATTAAGAGATCTGTGGGTATATTTGTTGAAAATGTAAAGGTTATTTTAGAAAAAGACAATTTAAAAAAGTGTTTTACAGTGAACTGAGGCCAGCCACACTGGACTTTAAAGGCACATTCCACAATTTGCTCTAACAAAGGGTGCCTTCCTTTTGCTCTCTGCCCAGGAACTATCTGTCAGAAATGGCACTCTGTCAAGAGTGGCACAGGGCACCCCGGTAGGGTTTGGGTGGCTGTGCTGAAGTAAGGTAGCAGATAAGCACACACAGCAGGAAGTTCAACAAGAAAGAAGAAGAGTAGGAAACTGTAGCTGGGAGCCAAAAGGGGCAAAAGATACAAAGGTACAAACAAACTGGATTCCCACTTGGGGTGTATGCTGAAATGGGAAAGAGTGTTCCACGAGCCTTAGGAAACTCCAGCCTTCTGCACAGATTGCTATAACAGAGGCCCGCGCTGTATGCTCATGGCTGGGAACAACAGCAGTGGGTGTCTGTAACACTGAAAACGCGACAAGGGAAGGGGCAGAGGTTGCCTGCCGGAAACCAACGGGCAAGCTCTGTACAAAGGGATTACATAAGACACATAAGAAGACAAGAACAGAAATATCCAGCGAAAAGGAAGTCAATGAGCAATCTAGCAGAAGGAAATGAAGGAAAGGCAGTTAGACTGAAGTAGATAACTTAAGGTGGAGTACAGAGGACTCAAGGAAGAGAACAAGGGAGCAGCAGTCAGTAAAACAGAAGGGCTGCAAAGTAGGAAGCAGGTCTGCAGTCAAGAGTGGCACTAGGTACAGGCAAACTGTAGTGGACTGCGGAGGACTGTAGTAGGCTGCAAGGCAGTGAGTCTAGAAGAACAGGACAGAGAGAGATTAGTAGTAGGCGACAGACAGAGAGCCCAAAAGAATAGGGCAGCGAGGTAGGGAGCCCAGAGGAGCAGGGCTGTAGACAGCTAAGTGTAAATCAGGCTGTAAGGCAGAGGAGTGTAGCAAGCCGCAAGGCAGGGAGCCCAGAGGACAAGGGCTGTAGGCAGCGGAGGGAGCAGGCTGCAAGGAAGGAGCCCAGAGGACAAGGGCTGTAGGCAGCGAAGAGGTGCAGGCTGCAGGGCAGGGAGCCCAAAGGACAAGGGCTGTAGGCAGCGAAGAGGTGCAGGCTGCAGGGCAGGGAGCCCAGAGGACAAGGACTGTAGGCAGCCGGAGTGAGGCGGGCTGCAAGACAAGGAGCCCAGAAGAGCAGGGCAGCAGGGAGTGAGCCCAGCGGAGCAGGGCCGCTGACTGTAGAGGGTTGCAGAGGACTGTAGGCAGCCGGAGTGAGGCAGGCTGCAAGACAAGGAGCCCAGAAGAGCAGGGCAGGAAGAAGTGAGCCCAGAGGAGCAGGGCCGCTGACTGTAGAGGGCTGCAGAGGGCTGTAGTAGGCTGCCAGGCTGAGAACCCAGCGGAAA